>NC_134826.1:134856597-135456597 GCF_004210375.1 Tachypleus tridentatus
CATTATTTATGGTATTATTATAGTGAAATGGAAGATTAATCCACCAATTACTGCGGTGTTTATTATTTGGATTTACTTTAATCATTTCGTTGATTCATTGTTCTATGATGTCAATTTACTGGGCATTTACCAAACATACGCAATAATATGTAATTCGTTTATTACCGTTTTCAGCGGTGTTAACGTGAGACATACCGATTTTAATACTACGTGTGACGTATATTTTATTACTTTGTATACGTGATGACGTGCTTAATATGTGATATGTCATGACAGGTTTGATATACACAGTGTGCCGCAATGGCATAACGATATGTCTGTGGACTCATACCACTAGAAAATCGGTATTTGATACGCGTACTGGGCAGAGCACAGGTAGCCATTGTGTGGCTTTGTGCATAATTCAAAAAATCACATTCCTGGATCTAATAATTAATTCCACACTTAGGAAACATCAAATCCGCACAAAAAGAACATTGTACTCTATTTCACTTATCTAGTACAACCACTGACATGCAGTAGATAAAATGTGGGAAGGAAGCAACTTTGATTACTCAATACTCATGGCTGTATGGGATGTTTAGGCACTGCTGCATCTAAAATGTAACAACACGACATGAAAGGCACACAACTAGCATGCAGAACATACCATTTCTAAGTGGGTCTGAAGGTATGCCCACCTAGAAAGATTTCAAAATTTAATATATGAAATTCAGTCCTGAATATTTAAACTAAAACGCTGCTGCACGGCAACGTAATGCATCGACTTAACTGAAACTAGTTTTAATATATAAACTGTAGCTATACATGCCATGAAAAAAGCGGTCAGGCCATGGCCTTACAACTCTTAAGGCCCTGATACGTATTACCTCTGTCAAGCAATACGAAATATAATTTAGAGGATCGTGGGTTCGAATCCCGTCACACCAAAGATATTCGCCCTTTTGCCGTGGGGACGTTATGATGTTACGGTCAATTTCACTATTCGTTGGTAAAAGCGTAGCCCAGAGTTGGCGGTGAGTGGATATGACTAGCTGCCTTCATTCTAGTCTTACATTGCTAAATGGGACGTCTAGCGCAGATAGCTCTCGTGTAGCCTTGCGCGAAATTCAGAACAAACAAATTCATGTGTTCACATTTTCCGTTATTTGCATATGACGTCATGGACATGGTTGATTTGCGCTCTCGAGGGATATTTGTTTAACTTATTGTGTCATGTCAATAAAAGCTTTACAGTAGTGAACATAACTACAAATTGATTTAATAGGCAACGTTAGTTTTATATAACTGTTGAAGACTTTTTTATTTTAAATTCTTAAAATATCTTTGTTTTGTTTATAGGAATTAAGTATCGCTTTCACCTTTATTTTTAAAATTAGATGCCCCTTTTCCGTCAGCTGTCCCATCCTCTAAGCCAAACTATTAAATATATAAATTTAAAAACAAGACTTAAAGCCAGCCCTTATTATTATATCGATCAAGCTTTCTTGTGAACTCACACAAATTTACTGCTTCCACAACATCTGAAGGCAACCCATTCCATAAAACAAACATCCTATTTCAAAAATAAATTTATCTCAGTTGAAGATGGCTCTTACATTGCCTAAATAATATGTGTGTGTGTGTGTGTGTGTGTGTGTGTGCGTGCGTGTCCCTTAGTTCTATAATTATTGCTGTCAAGTGTAAAAAAAATTTGATGCCTCAACATTATCAATTCGTTTTACAATCGCGCCCCCGTTAGTGCAGCGATAAGTCTAAGGATTTACAACGCTAAAATTAGGGTTCAATTACCATCCGTGGGCTCAGCAAATAGCCGTTGTGGCTGTGCTATAAGAAAACACGTACACATTTTACAATCTTAAACACTTCAATAAGATTCCTTTAACTCTTCTTTTTCAAGAAAAACAACTGAAAGGGTCTTAATTTCTTTTGGTATAACCCCTCCATCCCAGGTACCATTTTAGTAACGCTCCTATAGACCCTTTCTAACAATTCAATGACTTTCTTAAGGCAAAGTGCCCAAGACAGAACACAATAGTCCAAATGTGGCTTATAAAATAACTTTTTTTAGACTTGTATTCGATATTTCTCAAGATACAACCTGAAACCATATTTGTCTTACCATTTGCAACAACACACTGCTTGGATGGCTTAAGGGACTTAACTATTACACAAGATACTTTTCTTTCATGACACTGTTATGGTTATTTCTATCTAAATTATACAAATAATCCAAATTATGATAACTCACATGTGTTATCTGGCATTTATCATAAATAAAACCCATCTGCCATTTATTTCTCAAACCACTAAATGATTTAAATCCTTTTGTAAATCAGCAGCATCCTCTTCACAGTCAGCAACACTAAGACCTTGATATAATCTGCAAATTAAAGTAATTTATTGACCATTCCTTCATCTATGCTATTAACTTAAAAACAAACAATGGTCCTAAATTGAGCCCTGAGGTACACCACTTGCAATATTAATTCAGTTTGACTGAACTTTCCATTTATAACAATCCTCCACTTTCTCTGATAAAGTCACTCTTCGATTCAATTAGTTAACTTATCCCCCACAGCTACAAAGATAAGTTTCTTTACAAGCCTTCATTTGGCACTTTATCATATCTTCTGAAAATCCAGATACATCAAACCCATTTACCCTCGTCTACATATGCCATAATATTTTCAAAGCAAGTCAAAAGATTTGTAAGGCAAGATTTTTCCTTAGTGAAACCATATTGACTATCAATAAAATTCTAAACTTTGTTAAATGACTTAGCTAGGTATCTTTTATCAGACTTTCCAAACATTTTCCCATAACTATAAAGGCTAACTGGTCTGCAATTACTGGAACAAATTCTGTGGTATTTGTCCACTATTCAAGAACTTACAAAATATTGTGGCAATTTGTTCATATATCCAGTCTTTGACCTCCTTTACAAACCTTGGGGAAATATCTAGACCAGAAGTCTTAACAGTTTTTTTAAATTCCCAGTTTTATTTTAACAAATTCAGAATTTACTCAATTGCTTTGTTCAACTTTGCTCTCATCTATCAGTTGGTCGAGATGAGGAATACTGCTGTAGTTTAATTAGTAAAAACTGAAGAAACAGCAAAATTTAGTAACCTAGCCATTTCATACACATAAAATACAAGCCTTCCTTTGTTATCCCTCAAGAGTCCTCTCTCAATCTTAAGTTTTTTTTATCCTTACTGTACTTTTAAAATATTAATTTTTATGTTTTGAGACAAATTTTTTGTACATACTTTTAAATGTCTTAATTTACTATTTGAGCAGCTTTCTTGATCTATGATAGAAGTCAATTTAAATTACTGGCATTTCTGATGTTTTTTTTAAATTTATTTTACCTCTTGTACCCTTTGCAGCCCAACCTAGCTTTTTATTTGCAGATACCCTTTCCTTTCTGTGAAGAATGTATTCATTTTGAATATTCAAATTTTTTTCATTAAGATTTTTCACAATTGCTCAGTGTCTCCAAATAGCTCAGCTGTCCAATCACAATAGATAATTCTTGTTGCATCTCTTCAAAATGTATTAGTTTTGAAGTGTGTAATAAAATATTATGATTTTTTATATGCAGCAAACCATAAATATAGCAGCATTTCTAATTTCCACTCAATCACTTCCATTACTTCTAGCATTAATAGAAACAATTAACCCTATTCTTATAATTGCTTTCATACTGATATCCTATGCTAAACGTTCCTCTACATCTCAGTTTTGTTACATTTAGTTTATCTTTGCCCATACCACTATCCAGTTATAGTTTAAAACTTCTCTTACAGATGAGTTTGTAGCCTTTGCAAGCATAGACCCTATCTTACTTAAGTGTAAATCATCCATTCCAAAAGTTCCTCTTCCTGCTGAGCCAATTCCACAACTCAACCATCTAACCTGCTCATCCTTACATATTAATTTCAGCCTTGGGTTTAGGTCTAGTGACCAATTTACAAGTTCATTTCCACAATTAAATGTTGTATCCCTGATAAAATGAATTTATGGCTCTATCTATAAATACGTATCAACCCCTTCCACTTACCCGTTATCTCCTCTGACTTACTCTTCCCTATATTGTTAGTCTCTACGTACACAACATAAACTGCATCAATGCCAGCCCCATTCACACCTCTTGTTCTGTTAGTTGTCTTTCATCTGTGCCCCAAAGTAGCATAATGTAACTCTTTGTCCCTATTTAGACTATTCATATGCCACATCAAGGAATCATCTATAACTAACATCTTTAAGTTCATAATTCATATATTTCTCTATTCATTTGCTTTCCCTCCCTTTAGTTCCAAGGGCTTAAAACTGTTACTCAAGATAAAGTTTTTTACAACTAAGTTCACTAGTTTTGATCTTAATGCTACCCTTTCTAAATTTCTGAATGTTATTATTAATCTCTTACATGTAAAAGTCTAAGATTCTATTCAAGTCCTCCTGCCATTTGCCACAGTTTATATTTATCTTTATTTCCTCAACTTTAGTTAGAGCAGCTTTCACTTTTTCCTCCATCCTAAAATTATACATATAAATTGGGCATCTCTTTCTCTAAAGGTGTACAACGATTGTGAATTCGAACGTAAAACCCTTTCGCACCTAACAAACTGGAACGCTTAACCCTCGAACTAGTCTTAACCATTACATTTGTAGAATTAAAATACAAATTCGATCCTATGATTAAATACCAGTAGCCTGTTGTTAATACTGTTAGGACTTTTAATAATTAACTAGATTTCAATATACTACTTATTAACTATTTAGCTTTAAATCTCACTGCAAGTTGAATTATAATTAAGCATAAAGAATGTTACGTGTACTAAACCTAATCTAACGTTATACTACAGTCACACTACTGAAATATACCACTTTAGTTTCAATTCTTACTACATCTAGTTATTTTTGCTATTCACCTCTAATTCTGAAGATAAAAATAATAAAACAAACTAACATTCAAAAATCCACAATAAGTAGTTAGCTTTATCTTCTTTTTAAATGGCGTCCTCTGCAATCCTCTATTATAAATAACCTATAAATGAGGAAATTATTTTTTACACATCGATTATTAACACGTATAATGAATTTATAATACTATTCAGAGAACTTATTTTGTGTACAGACCCGTAAAGCTCAATTATTGGAAAAAAAACTAACGCGGGTGACGAGACAAGTTTATTTCTTTTAAGAACATTTAAAAACATTTTGCATAATAACTTTAATTTTACAGAATATTTAAAGATAAAAAAAACAAACATCCGCTATATTTGTAAATTATTTGCATTTTCCTTTTAACTCTAGATTAAAATTACACTTTTATAATAAAAATATAATTAAAACAGATTGATATATGATAACAGATTGTTGTTTTTTTGTTTTACGTTAGATTGTAAGTTGTGGTAAATAATTTACGCTAGGAAGAGTAGTATTAATGTCAAGTACCTAAATATTCAAATAAAATTAACTACTGCAACATTCTCAGAATCACATTAACTTGGCGACGCCCCAAGAAAATGATACCGTTTCGATTGTCACGGATCACGAGAGAAATGGTCGATTCACAAAATTCAGGTAGTTTCCGTCTATTGTGTATTTGGATAACGGTGTTTGCTGCAGCCTCTGTTCCCTCTTCATTTACGCGAATAAAGGTCTTATGGAAGATTTCATCTACGTAAAGGTCGTATGTCCCGGTAATTCCTGAAAAATCAGCCCCATGCTTGCTGAACGCCGATTGCATGCCCAAGGATTGCAGAACGTCTTTAAGTTTGTGATCGTTTTTAGCTCAAATTTTGGTAAACCAATTTTTATTTTATATTTGTTCATACTGGATAAGATGTCATCCAAAATAACTGGAGTGAACCGGTTTTCTACATCGGTCAAGTTGTAATTCTCTGCTGGAAGAAGTATTATCATACTCATGTTCTCACCCTCGTAAGGAAACTTGCGGCATAGACGCCCAAGTTTACATCTTCAGTATATGCTACACTTTCAGTCATATGCATCATAGGAACCATCACTGTTTTACCGTCGTCATTGAGAAATCTTCAAGACGTGTGTCTTCAGGATTAAATGGGTTTAATTCCCTTGAAGTAGACGCCATTTAGAAGCATGAGTCTCGTTTCTTTTGGTGGGGTTTCTGTCAGCATGTGATCTTTCCACGAGATGCCCAACCCCACGTATTAACCCACTGTAACACTGAGTCCGCTTGTGTAAAGTTCAGTTCTTTTACTGTGGAATTGTAGTATAGTTCTAAGTAGTCTTTGTAGGACTTAGCAATTTCATATTCACTGTTAATTAGTGCTACATTCACGCTACTGACTTCATTTTTATTAGCATCGTTTAGAATATTATGTTGCTTTTAACCATTGTGGACCGATTTCCCCTCAATACCCGCGGTTCAGTACTCTAAAACGTCTTCCATTTCTTGAGCCGTACTTCCGTTAGCACCAAGATACGCCATTCGACAAACTCCAGGGAGATAATTATATTGCCTTTTTATTCAACTCTTTGAAGAGACACAGCGAACCGATTGCTGGCTTCTACCACTTTGTCCTCTTCAGTAGAGAATTACGATGTTCTCCAGAGGGCATTACAGCAACACATGAGGCTACAACTAAAACAGCAATTGTCCAAAACAGCAAGATCTTGTTAATGTGAACCTAAAAATCCAAACAAACATTACAATAATAATATATATATAACTTATTGTTTTTTCATATGTTAATATTCATACAAAAGGAATATTATTATTTAGTCTGTCGGTAAGAAAGCGATAAGGCTATGGACTTTTAACTCTAAAATCAGGTTCGATTTTAGTAAACACAGCAGATAGGCTAAGTGTGACTTCTTAAAAAAAATAAAGTTGTTGTAGGAATCATTGTCTTGCTTTGCATAGTTCAGAAGCACTATTATTGTCCTTAATGATGCTATTATATTTTTAGAAGCATTTGTTTTGTTTATATTACTGACGTAACAATAATACTAATAACATATTCCAGTTTGTTGACATGTGAAATTTCTGACGAAAATAATACAAATGTAATAATAAATGAACAAAATGCAGGCTGTAACATATAGCAGCATTATCGCTCTATTTGTTACTTTTACAATTTGTCTCCGAGATAACGTATGATATATCATCTAACAATAATTTTCATACCAAAAAAAAAGTCTTACACTTTTCGATTAGTATGATGATTTTCAAAATATCGTCGACTTACAACAGTAGCATCTGTAATCAAACTGTAACATTATTTTAGTGTTACAATAACTATCTGTATTTTCAGAGTTATCGTAGTGACTGAGTAATAAACAAATAATTTCACTAAAGAACTTCTCACGTTTACTATTCGTCAGAAGGAAATGACAAAAGCAGCAAGTTCTACGCAGCAGGATATAGTTCATTTCAATCGTAACTATCTCCACTTTAAGCAAAATAAACGAGGTTTGGATTGCGAAAAACAACAAGAAAACAAAACAAAACAGTAATATAGCTATTTTCAGTTTCGGGTAAAGTATGTTAAGTCATATTGGATGTAAATAAAATGTTAGCAAAGTGACAGCAAATTCTTATTCGTAGAGAAAAACAACAACAATATTTTCCCAAAGTTCACTATCATTGGTAATTGCAGTGAAGGTAAAATTAAAACACGATTAAATACTTTTTCGCAAATTATTCAGTAGTCTTTCTTACTTTCAAGATAGGAGGATGCAAAATTATATAATCAGAAGCACTATTTACCATCTTATGCATTTTAGTATGAGCTCACACTTTTTTGCAAATCCACACTACGACTCGATTAACTTTCCAAAAAATCTTTTAGATGCTGTTATTTATAAGACAGCAGTTACAACGTTACACCACACGCGAGTTAACGTTACAACGTGACACAGGGCGTGAAATCCGGGTAAGTTTCTACGTACCGTGACGTAAATTTGGAGACAGATCAACGGAGCACTCTTGACACAGATGTAAAATCCAAGAAAAATTTAATTTCCTAGTAGTTAACGTAATACGTATTTCACACCAGGATATCAGTTATATAGTTAATCTTGTAATAAGTGGAATAATATTAACAAATTAATTACGAAAACTTAGTGTGTGTTTCCGTGTGATATTTATCGTGACAGACATAGAAGGAAAGTAGGGCTAGGTTTACAAGAGTTATTTAAATCTCGTAATTATTATTTTTTAAATTTGTTACCTCGCGCACAAAGATCTGATTCCAGAACGTATTAAAGAAGTAGAGTTTCATATTAATATTTTAAAATTCCATCTTTAGCCGTAAGTTCGAATAAAACTAAGAGCGTCCATTAATAATTATCCTTTTTACCACTTGCATGCAGTACTTGAATATAAAACAAATTACTACGACCTCGAACATTTTGAATTTGTGCCAGGATGCATCTAGTAACATTGAATATCTTAGTATTTCATTGGTCACATACAAGTTAATTTGTTAATAATTTTGAGCTAAACATTAAGCTCACGTGTATACTCGGCATTGTTTATAAGGAAGAACTGCTCAAGTGAAATAATCGTCATTGTAAATGTTAAAGAAAAATCGAACTTACCGTAACTGCTTGCAACACAAACTATATCATTAAAAATACACATATTACGGACTTGTTAACAAGGATTAGGGTAGTCCGAATACAGCGTTAATTTCATACGTTTAATACGGCAGCATGTAAACACTTACTTCAGCTGGTCAATATGGCAGCACGTAAAACATTTGTTTCTGTTAGTCAGTAAAACATGCACACAGTGTTATTTCGGGTTAGTATAATATATTGTTTGCATTATTATTTTAAGTAGAACAATTTCATGAGATCTTTTAAGGTTTAATGTATTTAAAGGTAAAGATCTAACGTTTTTTTTTTGGTTTTGTTTTGAATTTCGCAAAGCGACTCAAGACTATCTGCACTAGCCGTTCCTAATTTAGCAGTGTAAGACTAGAGGGAAGGCAACTAGTCATTATCACCCACAGCCAACTCTTGGGCTAGTCTTTACGAAAGAATAATGGGATTGACCATCACAATATCACGCCCCACAACTAAAGGGCGAGCATGTTTGGTGTGACGGAGATTCAAACTCGCGACCCTAGGATTACAAGTTGAGTGCCTCAACCACCTGGCCATGACTGTTTTTGTTTTATTGAGTATTGTTGTTTTAAGTTATTTTAAGGAGTTTGTGTTGAATGAGGTATATGTTTTTTACGATTCCAGCTTCTGATAATAATGCAGAAAAACAGACCAGAAAAATAATTACTTAAACTTAAATTACATAATATTTATGTGGGTTCTGATGTTTCATTGGTTTTAGGATTTTAAGTTCTATAAATTTTTGCTGATGTCCGGGTATTTGTTTCATAAATGTTATTATCAATTTTAACTTTGGTGAGAAAGAAATATATAAAACATTTTACTCCTAATGAACAGAAATTGATTTTATAGCAGCTGGACACGAACCACAGACTTTCCACGCACTTGCAGCTTACGAAAAGGAAATGATGTATTATTTTAAATTGTGAACATATGCGAATATTTTAAGCATACGTGATTGTCCGGTGATGTTTTGACCACAATGGTTCTGTAAAATCAGTTCAGTCATGAAGTATTGTGGTTAAAACTGACATAACTGTAAAAAAAAGTAAAATTCTTAGAATTTTAAGACATGCCATTACATATCTGGTATGTTACACGTGGATCCCACATAAAGGATACCCAGAAAATGAATTTAAGAGACACGTGAATAATGGATACTGTACAAAAAAATACACAGAAGATAAATTTAGAGAAATGTGTTTGATTAAGATTTCTAAAGTTGATGAAGAAAAAATTCGCTAGCGTACATTGGATATATACTTTTACAGGAGTTTTCCAAGCTTTCCATAATTTTTTCCTTTTCCTGTGGAATTTCTTCTCCTGAACAATGGCGGCTCGGCATGGTCAGTTGGTGAAAACACACGATTCTAATCTCAATGTTTTCTTCATCAATCCCACTATTCGTTGATAAAAAAGTAGTCTAAGAGTTGGCGGTGGGTGGTGATGACTAGTTGCCTTCCCTCTAGTCTTACACTGCTAAATTACGGATGGTTAGTCAGTTATCCCTAGTGTAGCTTTACGCGAAATTAAAAGAAACAAAACAAATATAAAATCTGAGAAGAACGAACAAGGACGAAAGGCTATATCCAAGACCAACCAATGAACCTCAAAAATGTCAGCCGTTAAAAAAAATAAGGGGAGAATTTAACACCATATGACAATCATTCACATCAGTTTAAATAGAAAGAACAGACAGAAGACTGCTTGAATGGGTATTAAATCACTCATCAGTTTAAATAGAAGAGAGACAGACGCTTGAAGACTTTTGAATGGATGTTAAATCACTCACATCAGTTTAAATAGAAGAGAACAGGAAGACCTTGAGGCTTGAATGGATATTAAATCACTCACATCAGTTTAAATAGAAGAGAACAGAGAGGAAGACTGCTTGAATGGATAAAATCACTCACATCAGTTTAAAAGAGAGAACAGACCTTGAAGACTGCTTGAATGGATATTAAATCACTCACATCAGTTTAAATAGAAGAAGAGAGAACAGACAGCTTGAAGACTGCTTGAATGGATATTAAATCACTCACATCAGTTTAAATAGAAGAACAGACCTTGAAGACTGCTTGAATGGATATTAAATCACTCACATCAGTTTAAATAAAGACAACAGACGGACGTAAAGCTTGAAGACTGCTTGAATGGGTATTAAATCACTCACATCAGTTTAAATAGAAGACAACAGACCTTGAAGACTGCTTGAATGGATATTAAATCACTCACATCAGTTTAAATAGAAGACAACAGACGGACGTAAAGCTTGAAGACTGCTTGAATGGATATTAAAACTTTTTTAGAGTTTAACTTAATAACAAATGTACGTTTTGATAATAGTTTGTCATAATCATATACAGATAATAGTTTCTCATCAATACACATTCAAACCGCCTTCAAACTTTGTCTCAGTGGATTTCTTCTCATCAAATCAGACAGCGGATTTTCTATCACTGAACATGCTTTCATTTTTAACTGTGATGTCATAATAATGTAATGATTAGTATCAATATTCGTTGGTAAAAGAATAACCAAAGTTGTTGGTGGTGACTAGCTTCCTTTCCTCCAGCCTTCGACAGCTTTGCGCACAATTTCAAACAGAACAAAACCAGACAACAGTGCAATTGAAATGAGTTTGTATTTTCAACCTTTTATTTAGATTTTAAATACATAATGCTTTAGTATTTACTATATATCATCTAGTTATTAAAACCTAGCGTGGATATCACGTGATTTTAAAACTATTGGAGATTCATAGGTAGTACTGAATACAATTTAGATTGATTTGTACCCTGATGGAAGAAAGCAAAACAATTGTATGTTAAGACCATCTTCTGGATGTATGTGCCAGATCATACATGAGTAAATCTAAATGAAAAGTTAAATTCTCACAAGAAACCCCTTATCACAACCAACACAGTTCAACTGTACGGATTTCAGATTTTTCTGGAATAGTAAAGTGAAGGTAAGACTATGGAAGTCTTCAAATAAATTGAAAGGAATAAAACTACTAGAAAATACCATGACAGATAGAATTGTTTGTTTTTTGAATTTTGAGCAAAGCTATTCGAGGACTATCTGCGTTAGCCGTCTCTAATTTAGCAGTGCAAGACTAGAGGAAAGCAGCTAGTCATCACCACCCACCAAAATCTTGGGCTGCTCTTTTATCAACGAATAGTGGGATTGACCGTCACATTATAACGCCCCATACGGATGAAAGGGCATGTTGCATGTTTGGTGGCGGGTTCGAACCCGCGACCCTCGGTTACGAGTCGAACGCCTTAACACACTTGGCCATGCCAGATCAAGTCTACAGAGATGCCACTGGGTTCGACATAAGAGCGACTAGACAACAAATGAATATAAAAAAGAATAAAACAAGTATATCTACTCAACACACAATCGAAAATGTGTTGTTTTTTTTCCAACTCCACTTTTGATTACCCGCTCAGTGTTTGTTTTTCATTAATAATATAAATTTACTGATGGCGAATTTGTCCATGAAAATATTTTTTTTTTTATTATACTTTGTACGCAATACAACTTTTACACATCCTGACTGTGTAGAAACCTTCACATTTAAAATACATTAATAAGTCTTGATACATTTAACCCTAGGATTAAACATAATTTAAAACTAAAGCAGTTGAGTTATTGAAATTGTTATATTGATGTAATTGGGTATAAATCTAAAACTAACTAATCGAAATACTTCAAGTTTGTTGCATGCAAGTTTTCCAAATTTCATGTAATACTGCGCCCGCATGACCAAGCGTGTTAAAGGCGATTCGTAATCTCAGGGTCGCGAGTTCGCATCCCTGTCGCACCAAACAGGATCGCCCTTTCAGCCGTGTGGGTGTTATAATGTGACGGTCAATCTCCTATTCGTTGGTAAAACAGTAGCCCAAGCGTTGGCGATGGGTGGTGATGACTACCTGCCTTCCCTCTAGTCTTACACTGCTAAATTAGGGACGGCTAGCGCAGCTAGCCCTCGAAACTTTGCGCGAAATTAAAAAAAAACCAACTTATTTTCAGTATTCAAAGGGTTAATCAGTGGTTGTCAATAGTAACTTCATACTTCTTCACGTCATGGAAGCACGAAAGATGAATTGTGCTGAAAAACTTAGAGTTTTGACTAAATTACACGTAAGGAAATTGCTAAAAATAATCATAATGTTAGAGTAGAGAAAAAAAAAACGAATAGCGTCAAAATGTCCAAAAGAAGGAAAAAATATGAGGTATAACGACACATTAAATATCAAACGTTAGGTTTCAGTTCACAACAGTTAAACAGGGAAATGATTTTTTCCCATAGAGGAAGTTAGTTGTTGGTAGTGGTTTCGGAAATTCACAAAGATTTATATAACAAGATTCCAAATCAATTAATAGGAGTTATATTGCTATGTAAAATTAATGTTAAATTTATGTACAATCAAGGTGTTTGGACATTTTGAGCAGTACTAACAGTAAAACGACATGGGAAGGTAGACAGAGACACAAAAGGTTCTGATGACAATTTAAATATATCTGTTTGTTTTTTTGTGTTTATTTTTAAATTTCGCACAAAGCTACTCCAGGGCTATCTGCGCTACCGTTCAATTTAGTAGCGCAAGACTAGAGGAAGGCAGCTAGTCATTACCATCCACCGCCAAATCTTGGGCTACTCTTTTACCACGAATAGTGGGATTGACTGCCACATTATAACGCCCCCCCCCTGAAAGGGCGAGCATGTTTGACGCGACGGGGATGCGAACCCGCGACCCTCACGAATCGCACGCCTTAACACGCTTGGCCAGGCCTAAATATATCTGATGAGTAGATTATGGGTTCAGTAAATCATAGCCCTCTTATAAGAACATTTACAAAGAGTCTGACAGTAACAACAATAACATAAGGACATTGTCAAGAGGAACAACAACAAGTTACGATGTTGGTAAAAGGAACAGTTACCATATGGAACATTTTACACAAGTAACGGTAATTTCCACGCTGCTACATAATAATAATAATATGGGATTATATGCATATTAAAAGTTTATGACGGAACAAGAATATATGCTAATACATAATAATGGAATGGAAATACTGGGACAAAACAGTTTATAAAGTAAAAAATACTAATTTAACTAGGGCATTCTATTACAAAACAATAATATATATAAACATTTGGAGGTTCGTATATGTAATTTTTACGTATAACTACATAAATACAAGTAGATTATGAATTTTGAACTAAGCCTAAAATGTGGTTTTGTTGTAAACTTGCGAAAATAAAATTGATAAATTATATTATTACGTTGTGACTAAACATTTTTTATACGATTGTATAACTTAAATGATATCATAACTTGCGTATTACATGAATTTTAGAATTTCTAGAACTAATACAAATACGATAAAAATAGCCACATACTATTGTGTAGGTAAACTGCTTGGTGAAGAGTGTGTCGTCAGTTCTCTCTGGGAATTAACCTCACACGCACGCGAGTCTGGTTTATACAGGTAAATTTTTATTATACAATTTATAGCGCACGAAACAGATATGGTTTAAAGGATATGCTGTGAATGAATTCGCTACTCATGTAACGACAAGAATTCCTTACCTTGTTGTGAAACTTGGTAATAGGATATGTACGTCTTTCTTTCAGTTGGGTTGGATTTTCCTGGAGTAACTTGACAAAAACTTTGTACTGTAACTGTAAGATAAACGTATGTCCTAAAACATAACAAACCACTGGCCAAGGTCACAAATAATAATGAAACTCTCTCTCTTCCTTATGCTCGCCAATTCTTTGAAAGGACTTCGAGCTTATTGGATATTTTTGGAATGTCACCTCGTGCGGGTAAACAATCCCCTACGGGAAATACTGAAAATTCAACTGATATGAGATTGGACACGTGTCGATTTAAATAAACCAGGTTTCCCGCCAGTTGAGAAGCTTGGGGTTGAGTGTACGTGATAAACTGGCTTTGGCTAAAATGTTTCGTCGTCAAACAAACAAGTATGCTACCTTATATTCCAGTTAGCTGTGAACCTTACACGAAGCTTTCGAGACAGTTTAATTTAAAAGCAATTACGCATGTTTCAACTATTTCTTATGGAACGTTTAAGACAGAGAGGTTATTGGATTTAAACTGAATTCCCACAAAAGTGAAAACCCAGCAGCAACAACAGGTGTAATGGCACACGCACAATATTCTAATCATTTAGTATATTTAAATTAAGTGCCTCGTTTTGTTATCTTTTATACCTCTGTGGCACATCTGAACTTTTAAGCATGTAAGTATTTATATTGCAAACAAATCTATGAATGTTATTTTTCTTTTAGTTGTGATTATTTTTACAAAAATCTGATTTTCATTTAAAATACAATAACGCAGAGCTCTATTTTGTTCTTTTATTTATTTTTCGGTAACATTAGTCGTTTCAGTGACAGAAGGAGGATTCGCTGAGTCCGGGCAAGGCTGTATTTTGATGTCCCTAATATTCAAAACAAAATTGGTGACCAGCCCCAAAGAGCGTTCAGCCTTTGCATGGTACACAGGAGTAATTTCCCCCATCCTTCGCGCCACCACTGGAGCAAATGAAAGAATACACCGGGCCTTTAAACAGTCTTCAATTTGCTGAAATTTACATTTTTGATGAAGAAAAGAACTTAACAAACAAATAAGTAAACAGTCATTCCACTGAATAATGAATGATTAATTATGACAGTATGTCAGTATCATATATAATGATAAAGTATTTTAGATTCAGTTATTATCAACGCCTAATAAACAACAGAAACGTTGCGTTACATAATTGTACTAGGCCTACTACAGCATTGATGAGACGTGAATTCGGCGAATCTAGTTTATTGCAGCAGAAGTATGTTCTATCGTTGGGCGGGTTCTTTTGGACAATTTATTTAGAAAAATACATTTTTAGAGCTGGTTCAACCAACAGCAATTGAATAATTTATTTTATCTTTGACGTCTGCTGTAGCCACTTTCACCCACGCTTTTTACTTCAAATTATTTCGACACAAACTACTGTAGGCCTAATTTGCTAATAACATTTAACAGACATTTTCAAAGTTGATAAATTAATGCTAACAATTTTACTGATTAACATGCTAAACTTAAATCCTTACTAATTAAATTTGTATTTTAGTCTTCTCTAAGTCATTATTTATTTATTTTATACTGGACTCTCATTTCTACCAAGCACGAAGAGTTTTCAGTTTCCAGGACTATTTTTATCAAAGAAGTTAATAAAAAATAATGTGCAAATAATGGAACATTTTAAGAAACTATTTTTAATAATAAAATAAGGTAATGAAACAAAAAAATTTAATCAGCCATTTATTGAAAAGTTTGTTTGGTTTTTGAATTTCGCACAAAGCTACTCGAGGGCTATCTGTGCTAGCCGTCCCTAATTTAGCAGTGTAAGACTAGAGGGAAGGCAGCTAGTCATCACCACCCACCGCCAACTCTTGGGCTACTCTTTTACCAACGAATAGTGGGATTGACCGTCACATTATAACGCCCCACGGCTGAAAGGGCGAGCATGTTTAGCGCGACGGCAATGCGAATCCGCGACCCTCAGATTACGAGTCGCACGCCTTTACACTCTTGGCCATGGCGGGCCTTATTGAAAAGACATTGCATCTGTAGATTGAAAACACTTTATATAATATTGTGGCATTACATGTACGTTCAGCGTTTTAAACGTTGGTTATCAAGACAAATATTCCAGCTGACTCTACAAAGGTGGCCGGGCATGGCTAGGTGGATAGGGCACTCGACTCGTAATCTGAGGGTCGTGGGTTCGAACCCCATCGCACCAAACATGCTCGCCTTTTCAGCCGTGGGGCGTTATAATGTGACGGTCAGTCCCACTAGTTATTGGTAAAATAGAAGTCTACGAGGTGGTGGTGGTGGTGATGAATAGCTGACTTTCCTGTAGTCTTACACTGCTAAATTAGGGACGGCTAGCGCAGATAGCTCGTAGCTATTCGCGAAATTCATTAACAAACAAACTCACTTATTAAGTTTAGAGTTCAGTGTAAATTTAAATATCGTGTAATAACACAAGTAAATACATTGTAACGAAAGTATAGAAATTCAAATTTATATATTTCGTTTTAGATAACATTATCTTAAAATTATTTTAGAGATATAAAATATAGTAATTTTACTTAATTAACTTATATTTTAAAGAAAGGAAACATTCCATTTAATTAGCACATAAAAGTCAGTTCGAACGTTTGTTTACACCAACCAAATGCCACCAAGACAAAAGATAGAGTATGTAAGTTTGACACACCTCATAAGTGGTATGTTATTGAGGGGTCTGGCAATGACGTTAAAATGTCACGTGGCCTATATTCACAATCAAATGCTTACATCACTTTTGAAGAAGGAAAATGACAAATATTTTCTAAAATATTTCGACTAGACACACTCAATAACCTCATAGATGTGCATAAATATCGAGTACAAGTTAATGATTCGTACAACTTCTGCCAAAAGCGATGTTTACGTCATAGACAGCATGTAAAGTTAGGTAACGTGTTGTTTTTCTAGCTTGTTTTACCGAGAACCTCTTAATAGGTGGCGCTCAACAAACTGTTGTTATTGTTTGTTTTGAATTTCGCGCAAAGCTACAGGAGGGCCATGTGCGCTAGCCGTCCCTAAATGAACAGTGTAAGACTAGAGGGAAAGCAGCTACTCATCACCACCCACCGCCAACTCTTGGGCTACTCTTTTACCAACGAATAGTGGAATTGACCGTAACATTATAACGCCCGCCCGGGTAAAGGGCGAGCATGTTTGATGCAAACGGGATTCTAACCCGCGACCCTCGGATTACGAGTCGAACGCCTTAACTCACCTGGCCATACAGTTGTTAAACGCATCAAAGAATCATTAAACTCGGTGAGAAAACGAAAGCCGATGAGATCAACCATAAACAATGTGGACAACGTGGGTGCCCCACGGAATCGCCGGAACGGGACTGTAGAGGGGAGGATTAAAGTAAACATCTTAGTGGAATACGTAATAAGTACGAATCTTGTTAAATAAAATTTACGTTGATGTGTGTATCACTATTACTGTTAATTAACTGTTTAATGACAAAGTAATTCACGAAATGAAATATAGTAAATAAAACCCATCAAAACTGTAGATATACTTGCAATGAAAATGTTTATTCGAAAGTTGTTTGATGTAGGGAAAGGAACAGAAACTAGAGAGCTTTTGGAATGGGAGGAAAATTTGTTACCAATTTTTGCATTTACCCACTTAAAGGGTGGATATATTGGATGGTGGGTTGCAGGAAAATCGGGTGAAGATTTTTGTTCCAACCCAAATCCTCTTTAGTTTCTGATATTTGTCCATACCAACATCACCACAATTTTTTCATTACTTTTTTTATAACGTTTAGCGTCAAGGGTGGTGCCATCTATTGACTAACATGCATTTTGGACGATATTAAACAATATCATCGCATATATTTTGGGCTCTATATAACTTATGGCGTAGCACTTGGCGCCTTGGGTTAAAAAGGCACGTCTTAGGGAGTAGTGAAGCCTTTTGGTGTGCGGGATGAAAGTAGGCACATTGTGGTTTGTGAGTTACAGATGACGGAGGGCTTAAAGTAAGCACACTGTGGTTTGTGAGTTACAGATGGTAAGAAGGAAGAAAGGAAATCGAAGACTGGACGTGCCTACATAGGCTTTGCTGCTGCGCTACCCGATATGTACGTATTAAAATAAAAATAAGTCAAAAGTCGATATTAAACAAATCATTGCATCTTAATAAATCTTAAAACAATTAATATCTAAATAGGAAAGTTGAGTTTTGGATGAATATTCAAATAACGTATATATCAAAGAATAATGCTTGTTTGTTTGTTTTTTGAATTTCGTGCAAAACTACACGAGGGCTGTCTGGGCTAGTCGACCCTAGTTTAGCAATGAAACACTAGAGGAAGGCAGACAGTCATCACCACATACCGTCAACTCTTGGGCTACTCTTTTACCACTGGATAGTGGGACTGACCATAATATTACAACGTCCCCAGGGCCGAAAGGACAAGCATGCTCAATGATGGGAATTCGATCTCGCGACCATCAAATTTCAAGTCACGTGGACATAATAAGCTCGTATCAATCTCAAGAAGTTGTAGAATAAAACGGATATTCATACTATTTCATATGAAGACGTACCATTCTAGTCGCCGGACGTTGCGCCTATGGACAATTACGCGACTGGACTGTTGAAACGAGCATTGAAAACTGTTGGTCTCGTACAGTAGATACCTTATAGCAAGTATTAGGGAAGGAAGAATGTTATTCAGACACTGCAGTTTCTAGATGAAGCCTTTCAACATTGAAATTAGACTGCAGAACTATTGTCAAGATGTATGATCGTCTTAGACTTGGTGACATGGACTGTAACGACGTAGTGAGGTTCCAGAACGTTTAAACAGTACGTATCCTGTCTCTGTATAGTACAGTAAAGAACATCTCGTCATGAGGAAAACAATGAATTATGAAACTCCTACAATCTGAACGTTTGTGGCCTGTTGTTTAAAACACCTGTATTGGTTCATGTTGTTGTTTATAACTGTATTATTATACAGAGACTTCTTGACAAACCTTGAAAGCCACATATTAGAGTGTTTGTGAGTTTCTTTTTATAGCAAAGCCACATCAGGTTATCTACTGTGCCCATCGAGGGAAATATAAACCCTGATTTTAGGATTGTAAATCTGTAGACTTACCAACGTCCCAGAGGGAAACTAAACATTAGAGAAGTGCTGAAACAACTGTGATTATGAAGTTTATTTATTTTTTACTGATAAACAATCGGCGTGCAGTTGGAATGAATATGAAAACGGTCATTTATTTCAACATGTCCTAAAAGTGATTGTATGACCCCACTAGTGGCTTAGCGGCATGCCTGCGGACTTATAACGTTAGAAACCGGGTTTCGATACCCGTGGTGGGCAGAGTACAGATAGTCCATTGTTTAGGTTTGCGCTTAATTCAAAACAAGAAACAACAACTGATTGTATGAGATCCTTAGAAATTGGTGCTTATAAATGAAAAACTGTTTCTGGTTTAGCAACGAAAAATAAATGAAAGCTTCAAAACACTTAGAAATAAAGGAATTTGCGCGCATTATGTAAAATATTGAGATGATTGCTTGTATATGTTTCATTACGAAATATGCCATTTAAATTTGAAATTAAGATTTGTATATAAACATATTTTAAATGTTTAAATAAAGGAAATACTAAAGTCAATGACCTAAGTATTTTTTTTTAAATTGGAAATAAATTAGTTTAATACTGAGAAAGAGGGATAACTTTGTCTTTGGCCCGGTATGGCAAGGTGGGTTAAGGCGTTCGACTCGTAATCGGAGGGTCGCGGGTTCTAATCCCGTCGCACCAAACATGTTTCCTCTTTCAGCCGTGTGGTCGTTATAATTTGATAGTCATTCCCACTATTCGTTGGTAAAAGTGTGGCCTAAGAGCTGGCGGTGGGTTGTTGGTGATTAGCTGCCTTCCATCTAGTCTTTTAGTGTTAAATTAGGGACGGCTAGTGCAGATAGCCCTCGTGTAGCTGTGCGCGAAATGAAAAACAAACCAAACATTTGCTTATATAAAGTGTTTTGTTTGCTGTTAAGAAAAGAAGCTACATAACGAACTAACTGTGCTCTTCTCATATCGAAACCCAGTTTCTGGCGTTTTATTATGAGTCTGTCGTATAACTTTTTTTTAATTTCGATTTTCAAGTTAAGTATTGCCATCTGTTGTTGATGAAATAAATTACGATTTAATTTGTAGCATGAAACACTATCGAGGTTAATAATAGAAACTGTTTGTTTGTTTTTTGAAATTTCGCACAAAGCTACTCGAGGACTATCTGTGCTAGCCGTCCCTAATTTAGCAGTGTAAGACTAGAGGGAAAGCAGCTAGTCATCACCACCCACCGCCAACTCTTGGGCTACTCTTTTGCCAACGAATAGTGGGATTGACCGTCACATAACGCCCCCACGGCTGAAAGGGCGAGCATGTTTGGCGACGACGGGATGTGAACCCGCGACCCTCGGATTACGAGTTGCATGCCTTAACACGCTTGGCATGAATAACAAGGAATCGTACAAAACCCTAATAGAACTTTCGAGCAAACAGAAAGCACCTTAACTAGTAAATATTCAGCCTAAATAACACTTTGAAACTTTAACTGTTGACTGCGAAGGCTGTATACATATAAAAATACGCAAAAAGCATTATGTTGGACTTGAAAGGTAAAGAAAATCCGCTCAAAATGGACCGTTTGTAATTATTATTATTTTTTTGTCATCTTCAACAAAAACGGTTTAGTACATTGCACTCAAACCTCTTGTAGAATATTAAATAATATACCCAAAGGTCCAAATGTTTTAAAACTCGATTTGTTCATTTTATATTTTACATAAGCTAAAACAGTCATAATTCTAAGGTAAACGATGTTATAATTACCCCTTGAAGTTAGCGTTTTTACAAATATATGGTGTTCCTTTAAAGATTTACGTTAAACAATATTACAAGCCAATAATAGACGAACATCAGGTGATTTTTAACGTGTGTATGTTCAATGCTTTGTACACTATACAATCTTTGTACTTAGAGAGCCAGTCTCTATATTTTGTATGAAATGAAGACGTAAAAAAATCAATATATGTATATATTACAATAATGATAATAACGCTTATTACATATATTCGTAGAATAATTATTTTAAAATACATTTATTTAAAGCGTTGTTTTAGAGGTTCATATTTTATTTGAAAAGGTAACTTTTCAATTGATGAGATGTTATACGAGCTTAGTAGAGGTTATATCTGAGTCTAGGCATATATGTACCCATTGCTGTGCTTTATAAACAGAGAGTTAGTTATATAGAGCCATAGATACCCACTGTATTCCCAGAAATATCTCCATGATAATTTCCATCTGAAGATTAGCGTTTTACATCTTGAACTAATGCGATCAAACAGTTAGTAGCTACAGTAAATCATCATGAACCAACCGTATCAGCTATCAGTGTGTATTATCATTACAATGTATAAAGTTAGCTACCATGTCAAGTAATCCTTTACCATAGATGAACATAAAAGAAGATAACTAAAGAAACTGGGAACTTAAAAATGTGCCAATAGGCGTTATAAAGAAATGTAGGTAATAGGTAATTATTAGGTAAGAAATGTAGGTAATTATTTACTCAAACTACAAATTCCTGTTTTGGCTTGTCTAAGTACAACCCTATGTGGACATGTACTGCGTTCACCTTTATAACGAATATAGTTCATGCAGAGAACCACCATTTTTCGAAACAAAGCGTTGATTTTGTCTTATTTCATTCACGTTATGAAAAGTATGAAAGACATTCTACGTGTTATCCATAATGCCTCAATGGACAGAACTTTTACTGCCATCTATCGACATTCAACTTAAACGCTAACACGAATTTACATAATTTATGTTATCTTAATTTTCCAACACACTAATGTTAAAGACCACATCGTATTTAATATGTAAAACATTGCACATGAAAGGCATGTTTAAATTTCCAATTATTCACATGTAAATGCATAAAAACGTCAAATGGGAACTGACATTCATGTGTCTCTCAGTGGAAAGCTACACAGTGGGTTATGTACAGCGTCTACTGTAGGAAACCGAACTCCAGATTACACTAGAAGTCCATTTTTATCTAACTGAAGGATAATTGTTTGTGTTTTAATTGGTCTGGTATGGCTAAGTGGTGAGGGCGTTGTGCTCGTAGTCTGTGTTTGTTTGTTTGATTGGAATTAAGCACAAAGCTACACAATGGGGTGTTTGTCCTCTGTTATTAAAGATGCAAATAAATGCAAGCGTCCAGGATGTTTCACGAGAAAAGTTGACGAGTGATGTAGCACAGCACAGGGATATGTGGTGACAAAGGATGATAAGTTATAACCCAGAGATTGAGTTGTGTAACGACCAAAGGTGAAAAGTTACAGATTATGAAGCGTAGTTATGCAACAAGTAAAGTACGTAAGTAACACATCACAAATACTGATATATCGATACCTCGATATCAAAGTGTCGCAAATGTCTGAACTTGATTTATTGTTTGTTTGTTTTTTGAATTTCGCACAAAGCTACTCGAGGGTTATCTGTGCTAGCCTTCCATAATTTAGTAGTGTAAGACTAGAGGGAAGGCAACTAGTCATCACCACCCACCGCCAACTATTGGGCTACTTTTCTACTAACGAATAGTGAGATTGATCGAAACATTATAACGCCCCCACGGCTGAAAGGGCAAGCATGTTTAGCGCGACGGGAATGAGAAAACAAGAAACTTTTAGTTAGATCTGAGTATAAATCTCAGTTTATTATAATATAATTTGTTTTAATAGTATTTGTTTTAGATAAACAGTTTGAATATTGAATTATAAAGCTTTAATCGTTTCGAAGCTTTTCAAACGAAACACGATAAAATAATATTATTACGATATATACTTTTCACAGATGGCGCTAAGCTCGCAATGATATTATTCAGTTTACACTCGTCCACTCCCTGTAATTTCAGCGAAAGAAAGTTGATGATAAATGGTATTATACATCAAATGATAATTAACATTTTCCAAAAACATATTCCTTGAAACAGCATCCAAGCTCTTTCCTTCAAATCTCCTGAGATTATCATTGTTTGACAAATTCCTGTAGAGCGAATATTTGCATTTTAATTCAGTTTGGTTCTGTTAAAAGTAGGATTTGAGGGTGAGGGGCAGGGTGGTTCTGTAGTAGAACCCTGGTTTACTGAAACTAGCGAGTTTGGTTCGAATCTGTGCCCTACCAAAAATATCGTACCCCACCCCGGTGAGTTATAAGAGTGACAGTTAATCATCCTTTAACGTGAACCGTCGATGATATGGTGCTACTGACTAGTTGCATTCCAATGGTCAGTAATTCAAAATGAGGTACGGAGGCGGATAGTCTTTTTCATAAATGAATGTCTTGTGAAATGAAAAATTTAAAATGATCCAAAGAAAGTCACCACAATGGAGAAACTTAACACAGAAACGGAATATGTTGTCTGAAGGAGTTTGATAAAGCCATGATGGCTTGAGCTGTAGGGCTTGAACTCGGAGTTCAGCAAACATAAAGTGATTAATTTGAAGAGACAGACTACAAAAAATATCACAACAATTAAAACAAATATAACGTTTTTGGTGAAATATTTATTTGATTGTATTTTAATATTTTGAGCAAAGTATAAAAAAATTTAGGATTTCTTAAATATCTTCTCTGTGTAATTTTCAGTCTAAACGGATATTGACCCCAGCTAGTGCAGCGGTAAGTCTATGGATTTGCAACGCTAAAATCAGGGGTTCGATTCCCCTTGCTGGGCTCAGTAGATAGCCCACTGTGACTTTGTTATAAGAAAACACACACACACACACACACTAAACGGATATTGATTTAAGGTATATTTTAATGTTATAATTTGTTTTTAACTAGAGACAGCTACGGGTCGTAATGATGGCAGAGAGATCAAACGTTTAATAATCTAAGCCTCGCATAAATAGAAAGTTTTAAAAGTTTTAACGTTACGTTTTCGAGTAAATTCAAGGGTATCTCATAAATACGAGATTCAGGAACAATAGAAGAAAGCAGGGTTGTTTCTAACTGGTAGATTGAAACAATATGTGTTTTCGTTTCAGTTACGAAGTGGTACGGCCCGGTATGGCCTTTCGCGTTAAGGCGTGCGACTCGTAATCCGAGGGTCGCGAGTTCGCGCCCGCGTCGCGCTAAACATGCTCGCCCTCCCAACCGTGGGGGCGTTATAATGTGACGGTCAATCCCACTATTCGTTGGTAAAAGAGTAGCCCAAGAGTTGGCGGTGGGTGGTGATGACTAGCTGCCTTCCCTCTAGTCTTACACTGCTAAATTAGGGACGGCTAGCACAGATAGCCCTCGAGTAGCTTTGTGCGAAATTCCAAAACAAACAAACGAAGTGGTACAATTAAGTTTATTCTTACGTTAGTGTCGTGCATTTATCGTTATTTGCAAAAGTGGCCTATAATTTTCTCAGTGTTTAAGCTTGTAAAAAGTTTAAGGAAAATCTAAAATAATTTGTTATCGTTACGTGAACTGGACATTGAATTATGTTTACTAGCAAATTAAAAAAAACAACCTTGAACATAGGAACAACACAATGAAAAACCTGTACCTAATAATAGCAAAGTGTATTTGTTTGTTTGTTTGTTTTGAATTTCGAACAAAGCTACTGAGGGCTATCTGTGCTAGCCGTCCCTAATTTAGCAGTGTAAGACTAGAGGGAAGGCAGCTAGTCATCACCACCCACGGCCAACTCTTGGGCTACTCTTTTACCAACGAATAGTGGGATTGACCGTCACATTATAACGCCCCCACGGCTGAAAGGGCGAGCATGTTTGGCGCGACCGGGATACGAACCCGCGATCCTTAGATTACGAGTCGCACGCCTTAGCAAAGTGTAACACAAAAATATTGTATCGATAATGAAAATATAAATTTAAGGCATAACGTACTCTCAAGTAAATAAAAGCACAGCATGGCCAGGTGGTTAAGGTGCTCGACACGTAATATGAGGGTCGCGGGTTCAAATCCCGTCTCACCAAACATGCTCGCTCTTTAGTAGTGGGGTCGTTATAACGTTACAGTCAATCTTACTATTCGTTGGTAAAAGAGTAGCTCAAGAGTTGGCGGTGGGTGGTGATGACTGGCTGATTTTCCTCTAGTCTTACACTGCTAAATTAGGGACGGCTAGCGCAGATAGCTCTCGTGTAGCTTTGCGCTACATTCAAAACAAATATTTAAAATAAAACGCACGTGTTGAGCATTTTCTGCTTATTTTATATAATGATATTTTTAACTTCTCAGGAGTTATATTTTGCTGGTATTCTTGATTGGAATGCATTAGTTTTACAAGTAATTAAAATACGGAAGATGATGGAAGAACCAGAGGATTAAATTGACAATAACGTATTGAAAAGTGTTTTAACTCAAAGTTAGGGGTAGTATAAATCTCTTTCTGAGGAGTGTGCTGTGTTTTCTTATAGCAAAACCACATGGGGCTATCTGCTGAGCCCACCGAGGGGAATCGAACCCGTGATTTTGCGTTGTAAATCCGAAGACATATCGCTGTACTAGCAAAAGGCTTTTCTGAGGGGTGGCTTAGATGGGCTCAACCATGTCTTGAAGGGCTGTAATTTACGTTTTATGGATACACATTCTGTAATATTAGGAAGTGAACCAGCTTTAACGGTAAGATAAAGACCCACCACCATTGCTTTGTGGAATTGACCGTCACATTATAACGCTCCCACGACAGTTTAGTGTGTCTGAGATTCGAATCCGCGACTCAGGGATTACGAGCTAAATGCCTTAACCATCTGGCTACTACCATTGCTTTTGCATAAAATAATATAATTGGTTTGTCTATTTTGAATAAAGTGCAAAGCTACACAATGTGCTATCTGTGCTCTGCCCAACATGACTATCAAAACCCGGTTTTTATTAGTGTGAGTCTGCAAACATGCCACTGGGAGCAGTATAACTGCTTGACAATTAAAGTGGATGTACAAGCGTAAGTTGAAAATATGAGATAAAACTTAAAACGAATACGTATTGGTGGACAGTTAAGAAGTACAACAATTATACTCTCGCGTCTTTACTCGCTGAAACCAACATAAACACTTACTAAACAAGGCATTAATCGCCAAAACTGTAGTTTACAACGTAATTAGTCATTTTCAGGGGACCTGACCTTCTCGCCTGTATGGCAGACAACAAGTCAGAGAATTACGGCTCTTCTATACAAGTAATGTAAGAGATGGCTCTGGTTAGAATCACCATAAACTTTTCAACCCTAGTACCGTCTCATTCTGCCTCCGATACGCCAAACTTCTCATAAAGAATATAAGAATTGAAAACTTTATTTCATCTGTATTAAATATAAGAATTTAAAATTATTTTAAACGATAAACATGGTTCCAATTCAATAGTGATTTTAATACAGAACTATGAAGTGTTTTGCTTATGAAAAATGTGTATATTTCCAAACTCCGACAAAACTGATGCCTTTCACTGTAGTTCAGTGGTAATCTTTAGGGCTCATAACAATAAAATATGGGGTTCGATACCCGTTATAGGCACAGCTCATATAGCCTATGATAGTGCGGTGCCACCGAAAACTGACTGATTTTTGAGAGAGTACGTAAATCCTTTCCGACGCAAAATATTCGTACTCTCAGATCTTAAGCAACTGTTCAGATCCGGAGAAAAATCGTTTATGAATAAATCAGTAATGTTTTTTTTATATGAAACTAAGGTAGTTGATTTTGTGACTGACCGCACTGCATATTACTAAACAGAAACAATGCATGTTACCGACGGCTCCGTGTCTACAGGTGTATTAAACAAAGTAAGATACTTAACCCAATAACGCTGACCTTATTGTACGTTGCTAAACAAAAACATTACAATCCTGTATTTACAAATAAATTGCACGAAACAATATATTTAACCTTATAAGGGAGCTGAGTCTAATTGTGGTTGGCTCCTGTTGCTCAGCCGTAAGCTTGAACACTTATTACTGTAAAATTCGGAGTTCGATTCCTGCGTTGTTTTTACGCGCAGTTTTACAGCTTAAATGAGGAATAAACAATAAAACATGAGGATGATTTACATTATTATTTAACAATAAGACAATATTGTATAGCTACAATAAACTGCGCCAACAGACATTTGTAGTTCTCTACGTGTAGGAAAAATATCACGAAAAATTTCATTATCTATGGAAATTGGTGAACAAAAATAGAACCTGAACGAATTAAACAGGCTAATGTTAGAAATATGTTCTTATTTTAAGTTCTATTTAAATTTTATGTTATTATGTTTGATAAACAAATATATATATGTTTATTTAATATGGGTGTTTGTTTGTTTTGAATTTTGCGCAAAGCTACGCGAGGGCTATCTGTGCTAGCCGTCCCTAATTTAGCAGTGTAAGACTAGAGGGAAGGCAGCTAGTCACCACCACCCACAGCCAACTCTTGGGCTACTCTTCACCTACGAATAGTGGGATTGACCGTCACATTATAACGGCCCCACAGATGAAAGGACAAGCATGTTTGGTGTGACGAGGATTCAAACCAGCGACCCTCGGATTACGAGTCGAGTGCCTTAACCACCTGGCCATGCCGGGCCGTAATATGGGTGTGTGTCTCAATATTAGTCGATAAAATACGTATCTATATACAGAAGTTTTACCAACTGTTTGTTACAAAGATTGACAGTCTTGTCTGTAATTTATTATTTGTATCACTAGCATTATTTTGCAGCGATTTTTTGAAATTCTCAGATTTGATCAACTGACAATCTGGCAAGAGAAGTACAAATAAAAAAAATGATATTTGTTTTCTTACTTTCACGTAATGTTTTTAGTAAAGAGTGTATTTTTCTAATAGCAAAGTCACGTCGAGCTGTCTGCTGTGTTGACTGAGGGGAATCGAACCACTGATTTTAGTATTGTAGCTCCGTAGACTTACCAATGTCCCAGCGGGAGACGTTTTTGATAAATAAAGATATGTAGTATTCAATACTCACTTTTTTCATTGAATAATTAATTTTTTTCAGCAAAATACTTCATTAGAAATTCTGATTTATTATGGACAAAAGTATTACAATGAGGCCCGGCATGGCCAAGCGTGTTAAGGCGTGCGATTCGCAATCTGAGGGTCGCGAGTTCGAATCCCCGTCGCACCAAACATGCTAGCCCTTTCAGCCGTGGGGGCGTTATAATGTTACGGTCAATCCCACTATTCGTTGGTAAAAGAGTAGCCCAAGAGTTGGCGATGGGTGGTGATGACTAGCTGCCTTCCCTCTAGTCTTACACTGCTAAATTAGGGACGGCTAGCACAGATAGCCCTCGAGTAGCTTTGTGCGAAATTCAAAAAACAAACAAACAGTATTACAATGTTAATTGGAAACTCACGAAATTTTGTGAAGACACATGAATTGTATCGTATCAGACGATGTAACGAAACAATTGTACCACGCTTCACTACACGATATAAACATTGCATCGCTATATCGCCACACCCTTGATAATTAACTAAATATTTTCTGTATGCACCTAAGTAGCACAGCACCATATCTTACAACGCTAGAGACCGGGTTTCGATACTTGTGGCTGGCAGACCACATGCAGCCCGTTCTGTACCTTTGTGTTTAATTACAAACATTCTTTGCCCCTCGCTAGTACAGCGGTATGTCTCCGGATTTACAACGCTAAAATAAGGGGTTCGATTCCCTTGGTGAGCTCAGCAGATAGCCCGATGTAGCTTTGCTATAAGAAAACACACACAAACATTCTTTACATTAACTCTTTCAGTGTCCACAAGATGGCAATAAGGAAGTGAATTGAGTGATTGTAAGTTTTGTGTAGAACAACAATCAGAAATTATTATATTTTTATGAACTTCATTGTTGTTTGAAATAGCTACTGAATCTGAAACTACGTCCAAACTAGATTGTTCTAACTGCTTATTCTAACATTCCTTCTCTATTTCTTATAGTCGCTTTAGTTTTGTGATTCAAAAGTTAACTCTGCCATTTTAAAATTAGCTAAAATTACTTTTAAATATTTCAAATTCTTATTGGTGTTCACTGTTTATTGATATCAGGAAACCACTACAGAATGTTATGATGTAATTTAAAGCGTAAATCCAAAGGTAATAAAACGCAATAAAATGTGAAGGTTTATATATTTACATTGTTTCAGTTGGCTAAAGCGAATACCAGTAAATATAATAATAATAATAATTTCAGCAGCTAGAACTGTAGACTTTATCTGAGTCGTAATTATCGATTGAATATACAATTAAAGAATTCATGATATGTAATCGGGAAAAAATATATTAAATGAAATCACCCTACATTGAATTTTTCCATTCGAACTCCATGTAGTGGAGGAAACAACATATTTTAGGTTTATGTAACGATTCTAAAGCCAACAGTGTCAAGGTTTACGTCTTCTGCACGCCATCTTACGCAAGTGTTTCTGATTTGATACTTAAGACCGGCATTCAAAAAGAATCATTTTATGGTAGATTCATTCACGTCTTTCCGCATAGAGACGAAATCTGGGTTGCCAGTCGAGCAACGTAATATTTTATGTGTCAACCATAAAAACGTCGGCATGCAAGTCATGCCTGTCTTTATAAATTGCATCATATCCATTGCAGAGTCTGTACAGGAAATCACATTTTTGTATAATTGTCTTACTCGTAATTTAATCACTGATGAACGTTTCTCTTCATATTACTAAACCATCTTTTTGCCACAGTCTTGCACTCTTTTCTTTCTCTCTCTCTCTCTATTTCAGAAATGTTTATTTTAATAAATGTTTTACGGAATTAGTAGGGATAGCTTGAACTTCTGTTAGTTGAATACTTGTCCATTTAAACCTTTTAAGTGTAAACCGTAGTTTCCTTCGTGTGAGAGCCCGGCACGGCCAGGTGGTTAAGGCGCTCTACTCGTAATCCGAGGGTCACTGGTTTGAATCCTCGTCACACCAAACATGCTTGTCCTTTCAGATGTTGGGGCGTTATAATGTGACAGTCAATCCTACTATTCGTTGGTAAACGAGTAGCCCAAGAGATGGTGGTGGGTGGTGATGACTAGCTGCCTTCCCTCTAGTCTTACACTGCTGAGCTAGGGACGGCTCGCGCATATAGCCCTCTAGTAGCTTTGCGCGAAATTCAAACCAAACCAAAATCCTCTAGTCTTACACTGCTAAATTAGGGACGGCTAGCGCAGATAGCCCTCGTGTAGCTTTGCGCGAAATTAAAACACAAACAAACAAAGAAACAAACTTTCATATAAGTTCACTAGTTACATCTGGTTACATGTGAACAGAAATTAACGATGTTATAGTTTCGGGACCATTTATGGGTTTAGAGATGTGATCTGATTATAGAGCAAATTTACAGTTATTTTGAACTCTATACCTGATACAGAACGATCACTTTGGTTGCAGTTCACTAAATGAGTAGTCCTAATATGCATGGTTTATATATAATTACAAAATATATTTTTTCTTGAGAGTCAAATGTCCACTTGAAACGTTCTTACTTTAAATATTTGAACTTTGCCTACCTCCTTCGTATTATTGCAGTATCTTCATGATATGAGATCTGGTTATCTTTGGTGTATTATTACAGTGACATCACGACTTGAGATTTGGTTATCTTTGGTATATCATTGCAGTGGCATAACGATTTAAGATATGGTGATCTAAGAGTATCATTACCATAATATCACGGTCTGAGTTTTAATTGTACCATCATAGCAAAATTCTACTGTAAAATTAGGCTTGTAGGTAAGAAAGTTTATCGCTGTACTGGGGAATAAACTTGTATAAAGAAAAGGCTATAACTTCACGATGGTTAGGCTTAGAGGTAAGACTTGAAGATTTACATGATCACCTATGGTACTAGAGTTAGCTAGCTTTATGTAAAGTTAATATTCTGGATGGAAACTGAAGTTTAGATATACAGCACCGAAATATGGAAATTGGAGTTTCTGTTAAATATCGCAAGAAACACCTACAAAAATCGAGGTGGAACTCATTGATGAGGGACCATGTTAATCACTCTATTGGATAAATGAATTCAGTTTTATGTACTAGTATGGACAAATGTGAACCTAGATGTGCCAGAAATATGTGATGTTTCTAAGTGTTATTAAAAAGAAATGTAGAATGGAAGTTTCTTACAGACACGTGACATTTTTAAATGTTATTAAAGAGAAATGTGAAACTAGATGTGCTATAGATATGTGATGTTTCTAAGTGTTATTAAAAAGAGATGTGAACCTAGAAGTACTATAGATATGTGATGTTTATAAATGTTATTAAAGAGAAATGTGAACGTAGATGTGCTATAGATATGCGATGTTTCTAAGCGTTACTAAAAAGAAATGTAGACATGGAAGCTTCTTACAGACACGTGATGTTTCTAAGTGTTATTAAGAAGAAATTCAAACATGAAAGTTTCTTACAGACATGTGTTGTTTATAAGTGTTATTAAATAGAACAGACAACAGTTGTTTCCAAATGTTAACAAAAAGGGGAAGTTGTGCGTAAGAGTTCCATACAGACATCCCCTTTCCCCCAGTGTTATGTGTGCGGACTTGAAACTCTATAAACTAGACTTCGATACCCTTGGTGGGCAGAGCGAAGCCCATTGTGTAGCTCTGTGTTTAATCACAAACAAACAAACTTGCAGACACGTCATGTTTATGTGTTAATAAACAGAAAGTTTCACATGTTTCTGTGTGATATCAAAGAAAACATTGCATGTATATACATTTTATGAGGATTAAGATAGCGTATGTATACAAACCGTTGATATTTTACGAGAAGACGAGGCTATGAGCAAATATGGGAAAATAAGACATTTAGCTAGCGGATTGATTGAACACACTTTACACTAGTCTAAACTCTCAAAATCGACGAGCAGGCATCACATTGTAATAAGCAATGTATCTTAAAAGTTTCGGAAATGGTCGGTAGGTGCAAAAAAAAGAACTCATTTGTTACAGAATCGTAACTAGAAAACACGTTCGAAATTTGAAATATCCGGCACTCTGAAGAACCCTCGCGTCACCTGTGGGCCTACAAATACAAACAAAACATGTATTAACATTGAAATGTCGAATTGAAGTTGTAAACTTGAGACAAACTGTTAACCGATGACAACCATCTAATAATTTTAACATTGGAAATAGACATAAACATAAACCTAATTATTTTCGTACTAATTTGAATTAGTCAGTTCTAAGGAACTATTGAATTTTGAGCACTTCTAGATCGGTGATAAAGATGTAATAAGCTTATGAAGTGATGTTTTCTGGTGGTTTATAAGTTTGTTTGTTTTAAATTTCTTGCAAAGCTACACGAGGGCTATCTGCGCTAGCCGTTCCTAATTTAACAATGTAAAACTAGGGGGAAGACAGCTAGTCATCACTGTCCACCGCCAACGCTTGAGCTACTCTTTTAGCAATGAATAATTAGATTGACTGTTACATTATAACGCCCCCACGGCTGAAAGATTCAGCATATTTGGAGGGACAAGTAGTCTCGAACTCACCTCAAATTACGAGTCCAACGCTGTAACTCCATGGCCATGCCGGGTCACCAGGTGTCCATAATTTCTGTGGCTCTATACGGTGATGGCTTCGGTCAGTTGATAGAACGACAGCATTTTCTTTGGTTCTATGAGGTAACGTTTACTGCTGATCTATAAGATGATGTTTTCTGGTAGTTTGTAAAGTAATACTTTCTTTAAGTTCATGAGGGATCTGTAAGGTAACGTTTACTGCTGATCTATAAGATGATGTTTTCTGGTAGTTTGTAAAGTAATACTTTCTTTAAGCTCATGAGGGATCTGTAAGGTAACGTTTACTGCTGATATATAAGATGATGTTTTCTGGTAGTTTGTAAAGTAATACTTTCTTTAAGTTCATGAGGGATCTGTAAGGTAACGTTTACTGCTAATTTATAAGATGATGTTTTCTGGTAGTTTGTAATATGATGTTTAGTGTTAGAATCAACACAAGAATATTGTTTACATGTTACTTGAAAAGGGACAGAAGTTTACATTCGTTTCTGTAAATAAATCGTATCCTGTTAAAACTCATGAAACCTTTTAACTGTGGCTGTAGGCTTGGTATGGTAAATAATGTGAATGTAAGGTTTCTTAAAACGAGAACATACAAAGTATGTTTGTACGTGAATTCTGTGAGGAACTGATGACCTTCCTGGTAGCATGTAACACTAATGGTCTTATAAAATGAAATGTTTATATATTTTACTTTCCAATCAATTCTATAATATCTATTTTTGATAAGATTTAGCTTGTTTTGAATTTCTCGTGAAGCTAAACAAGGGCTATCTGTTCTAGCCGTCCTTAATTTAGCCGTGAAAGACTAGAGAGAAGGCATCGTCACCACTCACCGCCAACTCTTGACTACTCTCTCACTAACGAATTGTGGGATTGGTCGTTACATTATAACAGCTCCACAGCTGAAATGGCGAGAATGTTTGGTGGGACAAAGACGAACCCGCGCTCCTCAAATTTAGAGTCAAACGTCCAAACCATCTGTTCATGACAGGCTGTATTTGAAAATAATTTTATATGGCATTGTGAAGAAACTGACATTTCTATGTTATTCTATATGGAACTAATATTTTTTTTTTTTGCACACTGCTCAAAATAATTAATGAATAATTGGAGTTCCCCGTATTCCGTCTATCGCAAGTAATATCATGGATACTCTTGAGTTCATTCGTATGCAAAATAAGTGTCACGTGATCTGATATGTTAATGTGTACTTTGGAAGTCCATATCCGCGAATAATAATAGGACAGTACAGACTTCATAGTCCAGTAAATTATCAGAAAAAAATTTGTTTATTAATTAAGCGTGCGATCATTTTGGACATTAATGTGATCTTGGAGCAAAACCACACATTATTTCATCAGAGCTGTTTACTTTTGACAATAGTGAATGCTCAGAGCTGATTTACATGATTAAAGGCTACCTCCTCCCCCTCGTTATAAAATGGGATTTAAACAAGATGAGCCTGCTGGCTATTCCAACCACTCGATACCCCCCTTCCGGAAGTTAACCAACTAGTTACTTGTAAGGCTGTCTTATAACAAACTTTTCATAATGCCACGTTTAGTACACAGAGGTCAGTGTGGTCATTTCACACACGGATGCCACCGTCGTGTCTTTTCTCCGTGAAACCGAGGTTCGATAGAATTCTGATTACTTCTTTTAAATGAGTACAGGTCACGTATCTGGCGAATTCAAGGTTCGTTCGTGACAAAGAGAAATTTGCTCAACTATCGTCTGACCAGCTCACGCATGTTTAACACTACTAAAAACGGGTTGTTCTGCGGTAATAGTGGATTGGAAAAACGCACGTCATTGGTTGTACGACATAATAGTCCAGTTTTATGTAACCCGTTTCTCTTAGTTTGCTTCATTTGTTCAGATGTCACTCTGAACTGATGATTCACGAGGTCCACTAATTGCGTTAAGTCTACATTGTCTAAATAATTCATACCACAACGTGATTTTTATAAGAAAATCCTACCTTTTGTAATTCAGTGAAGCATCGGTGATAGTCTCACAGAAGCCACTAATGACATACTTAATATAGATAACATTATGTATGGTATATATAACAAAATATAGATAACATTATGTATGGTATATATAACAAAATATAGATAAAATTATGTATGGTATAGATGACAAAATATAGATAACGTTATGTATGGTATAGATAACAAAATATAGATAACATTATGTATGGTATAGGTAATATTATGTACGGTATATATAACAAAATATAGATAACATTATGTATGGTATATATAACAAAATATAGATAACATTGTGTATGGTATACATAACAAAATACAGATAACATTGTGTATAGTATACATAACAAAATACAGATAACATTATGTATGGTATAGGTAATATTATGTATGGTATAGGTAATATTATGTATGGTATAGATAACAAAATATAGATAATATTATGTATGGTATAGATAACAAAATATAGATAATATTATGTATGGTATAGATAACAAAATATAGATAACATTATGTATGCTATAGATAACAAAATATAGATAACATTATGAATGGTATACATAATAAACTATAGATAACATTATGAATGGTATACATAACAAAATATAGACAACAATATGTATGGTATAGATAACAAACTTTAAATCCTTTGTCATTTAAAAAACTATTTTTATTATATATATACATACTTTTAAGTACTGTTAAAATAAGGTGTATTTTATAGAAATTATTTGTGTTTGTAAATAATTTACGAAATTCCCTTCGTCCTGACGCTGATAAACTTCATCAAGGTAATAAATATTCAGTGAACCAGTGGATAATATCATAAACCAAGTAGAATGGTTAACTACAAGGCGGCCAGGCATGGCCAGGTGTGTTAAGGCGTTCGACTCGTAATCTGAGGGTGGCGGGTTCGAATCCCGGTCGCACCAAATATGCTCGCCCTTTCAGCCGTGGGGGTGTTGTAATGTAATGTAATGTAATGTGATGTTCAGTTCTATTATTCGTGGGTAAATTGGGAACGGCAAAAATCTGGTTTTTCGATACTCATGGTGGGCAAAACAGAGATAGCTTTGTGCTTAATTTTAAACAAACAAACTACGAGGCAAGCGTAACACCTGAAGACAACGTGTTGTTTCTTTGGTGTTATTAAGCTTAAAATAGAAACAGATATCAAACTATTTGGGGAGCATTTTGTTTTCAATAAATACGACAATTGATAACTTCATAGCTTCACAAAACGTCAGTTAGACGACTAAAAGTTTATTCCTAAGATAACTGACCGGTTACAGGGTCCAGATATCGAGTAATTTTCAGTTGTTGGAGCTAATGAATAACGCGACCGTAGTGGTAAGCGTTGGGTTTAATTACACTATTAATAATATTTTTTCTTTTCACGTTCTCTGTGACTGATATTTCATTAGAAACTCTGTAACCACAAAATTCACGGGCAAATAAAAAATAGCGTGTGTAAATAGTTTAAATGTGTTCAATTACGAAACTAATTAGTTTCAAGAGATAATTAAATAGATATTTAAATTATCATATGTTTGAAAAGAACAGCCATCGGTGTTTTAGTTGTACTTATTAATCTGCGGATCTAAGAATCCAAGGTTCAAAACGAAATGTTGTTCAGTATACTCCGCGTTATCAACTATTGGCATGCACCTCAGTGGAACAGCAGGATGTCAGTAGACTTAAAATGCTAGAATACGGTTTATATGCCTGTGGTAGGTACAACACAGATGACTTATTGTGTAGCTTTGTGCTTAATTTCAACCAAATAAAACTTGTAGGTACAATATAAAAATTGACAACTCATTCTGTGATTTGCCTCAAAGATACAGAATCAAAATATGTGGCGGAAAGGGCTGCTGGTGACTTCCCTTTCTCTTAATTATACGTATAATTAGTTTCAAAAACTTTTACACATAATATCAAATTATTTTCGAGCATTAAAGTTGATAATGTTGAGTCGCAAGAGAAGTGTAGCTATTAAACTAACACTTTATTGAAGTATTCATATTCATGGTATCAGTTTCATATATATATAAAACTAGAGAACTATTAGAATACCAAGACTGTAACTGTAACTTTCAGAACACATAGATTTGTTTTAACCTATAGAACTATTAGAATACCAAGACTGTAACTGTAACTTTCAGAACACACAGATTTGTTTTAACCTATAGAACTATTAGAATACCAAGACTGTAACTGTAACTTTCAGAACACACAGATTTGTTTTAACCTATAGAACTATTAGAATACCAAGACTGTAACTGTAACTTTCAGAACACATAGATTTGTGTTAACATATAGAATTATTAGAATACCAAGACTGTAACTGTAACTTTCAGAACACATAGATTTGTTTTAACCTATAGAACTATTAGAATACCAAGACTGTAACTGTAACTTTCAGAACACATAGATTTGTTTTAACATATAGAATTATTAGAATACCAAGACTGTAACTGTAACTTTCAGAACACATAGATTTGTTTTAACATATAGAACTATTAGAATACCAAGACTGTAACTGTAACTTTCAGAACACATAGATTTGTTTTAACCTATAGAACTATTAGAATACCAAGACTGTAACTGTAACTTTCAGAACACACAGATTTGTTTTAACCTATAGAACTATTAGAATACCAAGACTGTAACTGTAACTTTCAGAACACATAGATTTGTTTTAACCTATAGAACTATTAGAATACCAAAACTGTAACTGTAACTTTCAGAACACATAGATTTGTTTTAATCTATAGAACTATTAGAATACCAAGACTGTAACTGTAACTTTCAGAACACATAGATTTGTTTTAACATATAGAATTATTAGAATACCAAGACTGTAACTGTAACTTTCAGAACACATAGATTTGTTTTAACCTATAGAACTATTAGAATACCAAGACTGTAACTGTAACTTTCAGAACACATAGATTTGTTTTAACCTATATAACTATTAGAATACCAAGACTGTAACTGTAACTTTCAGAACACATAGATTTGTTTTAACCTATAGAACTATTAGAATACCAACACTGTAACTGTAACTTTCAGAACACATAGATTTGTTTTAACCTATAGAACTATTAGAATACCAAGACTGTAACTGTAACTTTCAAAACACATAGATTTGTTTTAATCTATAGAACTATTAGAATACCAAGACTGTAACTGTAACTTTCAGAACACATAGATTTGTTTTAACCTATAGAATTATTAGAATACCAAGACTGTAACTGTAACTTTCAGAACACATAGATTTGTTTTAACCTATAGAATTATTAGAATACCAAGGCTGTAACTGTAACTTTCAGAACACATAGATTTGTTTTAACATATAGAATTATTAGAACACCAAGACTGTAACTGTAACTTTCAGAACACATAGATTTGTTTTAACCTATAGAACTATTAGAATACCAAGACTGTAACTGTAACTTTCAGAACACATAGATTTGTTTTAACCTATAGAACTATTAGAATACCAAGACTGTAACTGTAACTTTCAGAACACATAGATTTGTTTTAACCTATAGAACTATTAGAATACCAAAACTGTAACTGTAACTTTCAGAACACATAGATTTGTTTTAACCTATAGAACTATTAGAATACCAAGACTGTAACTGTAACTTTCAAAACACATAGATTTGTTTTAATCTATAGAACTATTAGAATACCAAGACTGTAACTGTAACTTTCAGAACACATAGATTTGTTTTAACATATAGAATTATTAGAATACCAAGAATGTAACTGTAACTTTCATGACACACACACTTGGTATTCTAATGATTCTGTTGTTGTATATAAGTCTGTGTGTCATGAAGTTACAGTTTCAATTTTGGTATTTACATTTTTCTAGATAAAGTGATACCTATTTGTTAGCCGCTAGACGATCTTACAAGTTTCACATTTGTCTACAGATAAAATGATGCTGTCTTTTATCCACTAAACGATTTTACAAGTGTCACATTTGTCTATAGATGAAATTGGTGCTTATATGTTAGCCACTAAACCAGTGGTTCCCAACCAGGGTGCAAGATAGCGTTCCAGGGGGTGCGAGATAATATTTGTTTTGGCCACCTTCACCTTTATTCTTAAATAAATAATTACTGTGAGGGGTGCGAGAACATATTAAAATTCTTTAGGGGTGCGGGGCATAGAAAAGGTTGGGAACCACTGATCTAAACGATTTCATTGTTTTTAGATCGTTGCTTATTTCTAACGTTTTATAAGCAGCAGTACAATTTTTTGAAAGTTAAAAACCATTGAAGCTAACTTTGAGATAATAGTTTACAGTAACATCACACTTACTTGTAGTAGATACTGAAACATTATTGGACTTTATGGAATAGTCGTATTGAAAATTGGAGTCTTTGATTATACAGCATTAAGTTTAAGATAATGGAAGGTATTTGGAATAGAAGGTACACTGTGTTGTTTTTCTTTTCTTTTAACCATTAATACATTTTCAGCTTTCGAAACCAGTTAAATATGACTTACTGAAATGTTAGGAAATCACGGTAATTAAAAACATCTTCACAAAATGAGCAATGTTGTCGATCCTCCAATTAGAGAAAGCTATGATATAATCATGTTTCCAACACTGCTTTCAAAACCACGTGACGTGAAAACAACCTAAAGTTTATGTTGTTTATATGTATATCAATATTACTAATTTAAAAATAATGAAACTTCGGTGAACAAAGCAATTCTTGGGTACAGCTGATTTTTTTGAAACTTCTTTTGTAACTTTTTGCAACTATTATGCCAAAAAAATATGGAATTGACATTTTGGTAATGAAATAGATTTATTTCAAAGTGTACAGAACTTCCTCAGTCTTTTTTTTATTTTATTTTTTTACTTTTTAGAAAGGGAAGGAAAAAAACTAGAAATTAACTGCATTCAGTCAAAATGTTAATCCTTTAGAAAATTTCATTATGAATGGAAATCTCATCTCGTCGTATAGGAAGTTATCGTTATTTTAAGTTTTAATATACACGGAAATAATCTGTTTTTCGATATATCCCATCTCGTCATCGTTCATTAAAAACAGGAAATGTTTCTTTCATCTTTCTCGTGTTTTTTTGTGTAGGTTTTGAAGATATAAAAAAAGCATTTCTAACAAGATTGTCCCCTTCAACTGGCTGAGCTTAGAGGTAAAGATTTAATTAACACACAAATGGAATGCGATCTTGTACTCAGCGTCGAACTCTCACTGTTCACAAGTGAACCACTGTTGCTTGTTCGCTAGGAGCTGTGAAACCATAATTTAATCAACAATGTGAAAGAATTAATTAAAAACTCCCTCAAGTATTAGAGAATAAATCGTTATGCGATGAAAGAAAAGATGTCTCAAATGGCTTGGAACTTGTCCGAAGACTCGTGCGTTGTGTGGTGCTCAGCTCGAGGCCACGAGCTTCAGCTAAGGCGTGTTAATTTTCTGCGGGGAGAAATACAAATCCATTTCTATTTGTAAATTTTGTCATTTCACTTACACAACTGTAATTTCTTCATTTCAAATGATAATTTTTCAATTTTCTAATTTAAATTAGATGTTTTTTTAAACTTTTGAAACTTCCTTTTTGTAATGATAAAAAACTAAATTAACCTAGCGTCAAATCGAGGAAGCCTTATAAATCTATTAGAACCTACAAAGCAAAAGTTCTAATATTTATAACACGATGTTTGAAAAAAAGGAAGCAGTATTACGTTTCGATAACCACTCTTAAGTTGAACACGTGCGTATGAGTGAAGGAGGTAAAACATAATTGAAATAGGTCTGTAAATTTAATACAGGCAGCAGATAGCACAACACCCTTCATCCTCACGTTTCATAAATCTTTAAGAAGTTACGCGTTGCCTTTACAGACGTGTTTATTGAACAAGCGTGACAATACATTCTGCTGAATGTCGTATAAAATAACACGTTTTTTTTGTTTTTTTTTTAATACGTCTTACTTTGATACGGTTCCCGATGGAAGAAGTGTATTCGTCTTCTTCGTTATATTTGCACGTAACACAATTATACTTGAGATCAATGACCGGATTAATTACACACTAGAAGAAATGATAAATACGACCTCGGATAGAATTGATTACTCTCTTTTGTTGTTACAGAACAATTGGCTCCTAATACAACGAGACTAAAAATGAGCTTTGAAATAACTCATTACCACGAATGTTGTCAGTTTATCTAGGGACTGGAATAGGTTAAACTGAAAGTCTGAGAGGGGTTTGATATACGAGAAAAACACAATGATATCACTACTTTTGATGCTTTATAGGAAGTCTTTCGTCGGTAGTAGTACAATCATATTCATAGTGCTTTTTATTTTTAAGCGCTGTAATTATATATTTATATGTAAGTCAGAACTGACATTATATGTGACTCACTGTAGATATATATATATATTTATTGAGAGAGGTATTAAAGATTTGTATCTGCATGAGGCACGTGTGATACTTTCAACTTGTATTTTCCACGTGGAATATGCGTGGCCGTGAATACATACACTACACGTGGGAAGAAGTACTTAAGAAAAGTATAACCGCGTGATTTGAAGTGTGGAAAAAAAAAAGATTCTAACACTTATGGGCAGGAGTGTAAAATAATGAATAATTATAAATATTCCTGTCATGAGTGAAATAAATCTTTGGGCAAAATGTGAAAAAACAACAACAGAAAAATATATGTAAAAATTATCTTTTCAATTTTTATATTCCATTTATTTTAAGAAAAGGTCAAGGTAAAGGGTCGAACTTATTTCGAGTTGCCAAGAAACAAAGCATGTAAGTAGGGATAACTGAAACCGGCATAAGAAGCAAATTGCATAAGGATATCTGAAGCCGAGAAACCGTTGTAGAACCGAATTTAGCCTTTGATAGTTACAGATATATTTAAATGTTGTATTTTAACACTAACGAGCACTTTGAACGAGAAGTAATCTAATAATGGGAAAGTCCTTAACATAATGTCACTAGTTCGAATCCCTATCGCATCAAACATGCTCGCCCTTTCAGCCGTGCGGGCTTTATACTGTAACGATCAATCCCACTATTCGTTGGTAAAAGAGTAGGCCAAGAGTTGGCGGTGGGTGGTGATGACTAGCTGCCTTCCGTCTAGTTTTACACTGCTAAATTAGGGACGGCTAACGCAAATAGCCCTCATGTAGCTTTGCGCGAAATTCAAAAAATAAACTTGAACATAATAATAAAGATAGAAAATAAAAAGTGGTCACTATTGCTAGGACTATCATATTTACATTAATTTATGTACATAAATTAACAAAGAAAACATATTTCCTTCTGTTATTGTGAAAGACGGCCATTTCTAGTATTTATACGCATTTTATTCATTTACGAGTAATGTCACTACTCTTCAGTAGTTTAGTATATTTCTTTCTCTAGTTACGTGTGAACAGTACGGATAATACAATATGTTGAAGCGTTCTGCTATAGCACCATGCGTCATTGTAGTGCTTTGCCATTGTATTAGATGTTATCATTCTGATGTAACGTTCTGCCACTGTATCATATATTATAATGTAGTGCTATAACATGGCATCAGGAGTTATCGTGGTATTGTTGCAATCTGCTATTGCATCATGCGTTATATTATCCTGTTCCGTCACAACAGAATACTTTGTGTTGTAGCAGACTTGTAACGTTTCATCATCCCATTATCTGTATTCACGTATATATCTCGTTTCGGTTAACTATTTTGTAGTTTATGAGTCTACTGTTTTTATCTGTGTCTCTTAATGTTTGTTTGTTTGTTTTCAATTTCGCGCAAAGCTACTCAAGGTCTATCTGCGCTAGACGTCCCTAATTTAGCAGTGTAAGACTAGAGGGAAGGCAGCTAGTCATCTCCACCTACCGTCAACTTTTGGGCTAGCCTTTTACCAATGAATAGTGGGATTGACCGTCACATTATAATGTCCCCCCCCCGGCTGAAAGGTCGAGCATGTTTGGTGCGACGGGGATTTGAACTCACGACCCTCAGATTATGAGTCGAACGCCTTAACCCACCTGGCCATGACGAGTTTTCCCTTATTGTTGAAACATAGTCCACATTATTAGTTTTATTTTAACTTGATACACCAGAATATGATGTGGTTATTATTTATTGGCCCGTTATGTTTTCTAATCTGACGAGCAGTCATCTGCACAACGTGTAGAAAACCCGAGCTCGTAACTTGAAAAAAAAACCCAAAAAGCTTTGTGTTTCACTTTCGATGTACTGAAAATGCTTTATGTTTACCAATATATGCGACGCATATTTTTATATTACGATTTAATATGTCCATTCATTACATCTGGTTTAGCTACCGCAGAGAAGATATGATTTTCTGATAGTTTTACTTGAATTTTGGATGGTGAATTGAAGAAGAAATAGTTGTCTGTCTCTAGTTACAGAATCTGAGAAAGAACCTTATTTAGGAATTCCGTACTCTACAAATATCGTCAATGAACCGATACAAAAGGGATGGTGTCCACAGCATTTTATAAAATAAATGATCAGCAATTTTAGCGTATATTTTTCTAATGTTTATAACTCTATTTCTTAAAACTGTAACTTTAATTAGTGACAAAACTGACCCAATGATTCTAAAATCTCCATTTTTAAAAACAAGTTGAAAGTTCCTTCAAACGAATCTTTAGAAATATCATGCAATGTTAAATTTTAATTTATTCTCTTCTAACACTCTAGATATGTTTTTCATTTCTTTATCTCGTGGACTTGAACAACATCCACAGTAACACTATAGAGTGCTCACTGGAAAACAAATCTTCTACAAGTCTTTCCAAAAGTGATTTAGTACTGTTTCAAGAGTCCAAGGAATGGTTTCAATTGTTTGTTTGTTTGTTTTGGAATTTCGCACAAAGGTACTAGAGGGCTAGCTGTGCTAGCCGTCCCTAATTTAGCAGTGTAAGGCTAGAGGGAAGGCAGCTAGTCATCACCACCCACCGCCAACTTTTGGGCTACTCTTTTACCAACGAAAAGTGGGATTGACCGTCACATTATAACGCCCTCACGGCTGAAAGGGCGAGCATGTTTGGCGCGACTCGGGCGCGAACCCGCGACCCTCAGATTACGAAGCGCACGCCTTAACGCGCATGGCCATGCCAGGCCTAATGGTTTCAATAAGTGAACCTGAAGATGAGGAACTCGCATGGAAACATAAACTTCCTTTATAGCAAAGTTGGCAAAGGCAAAACATTGAACAATAAACAACAACATTCCTTTGTTCTCTTCCTTAATTTCTTACTTTTGAAAAACACTTCAGTCAGTTCTGTATTTTTGTTATTAGTGTTTAGCCTTGATCATGCTATCCAGAATTCTGTCTTTTAAAGATTTGCCTAATGTAATATTTACTTGCATAACAGGTTCTACGTCTTGTATTTTCATGTTGGTTAATACTGCCACTCGAAAACTAGAGTGGCGTAAGAATAGGAAAAATAGAGCTTGCTTTGTTTTGAATTTCGCACAAAGCTACACGAGATCTATCGATTACGAGAGGTGGTTTAGTTGGAAGTAAAGTTGGAATCGCATGTATGTGGTCAGTTGGTATATGAGCTCTTTTTACTTTATAATATCATATACGATACTAGGTCTAAATCGACAGACTCCTTCTGACATTTATTATTGTTTGTACACATGACGTAGATATTAATTAATGAAGCAAACGTAGTTTTCTATTTCGTACATCACCAAAACCTTCACGCTTTTATAGACGATTAGGGAGAGAATGGGCAAAGTGGGGTGTCTAACTGGATTCAGTGATAAAATGATTTATGTATATATATCCACCTTGTTCTTTTTCAGTGTGTGATAAGGACAGTTTCTTCCATAAATCCCAGTGACACAGTGGTATGGCTGCAGACTTAAACTACGAGAAACCTGGTTTCGATACCCATGATAGACAGAGCACAGATAACCGTTTGTATAACTTTGTGCTTCATAAACAACATCAATCATGTTTTTTAACAAGGGCCTGGCATGGCCTAGCGCGTAAGGCGTGCGACTCGTAATCCGAGGGTCGCGGGTTCGCGCCCGCGTCGCGCTAAACATGCTCGCCCTCCCAGCCGTGGGGGCGTATAATGTGACGGTCAATCCTACTATTCGTTGGTAAAAGAGTAGCCCAAGAGTTGGCGGTGGGTGGTGATGACTAACTGCCTTCCCTCTAGTCTTACACTGCTAAATTAGGGACGGCTAACACAGATAGCCCTCGAGTAGCTTTGTGCGAAATTCCAAAACAAACAAACAAATCTTCCATAAATCACAAGAAATAATTTGTCCGTTATTATTCTTAATTTTAAAGAAATAAAATTCCTTTCAATGGTCCACTTTGCCTTTCACCATAGGCAAAGTGAGGTAGGCCTAGCACGCTTTATCATTCAGATTTATGTAGCAATCATCATTTTACAGTAGCCCTTCCTTAGTAACCCCGTAAAATATCAAATCCAAATGTTTCAGGTGCTCAACTGGTCGGCGTTCTTGGCCATCTGAGAAAACCTTTCGGAAACGACCCAACTGTTACTTTGAGACCATCTATAAGTAAAAAAATACATTAACCTTCGTTAAACCACAAACGTTAAATAAATAAACAAAAATAGTTACTGATAAAATTATTGTTGTTGTTGATGTTGCTGCTGCTATTGTTACTGTTGTTAAAATTGCTAATTTATTCAGTTGGGCCTATTTATTCATTTAACACAAAGAATCACAACAAATATGCTACGTTGTTTTATGGTGATTTAGCATTATTAGCAATGCAGACAGTTCAGTGGGCAAAGTAAGCCATGGTCGTGGTCGTAATGTGTCATGGCTCACTCTGCCTAAGAAGTTATGCCTAAAGAAAATCGTCGTCTGGTGCACCTCTTGTATAAAATATGTAAAGCTTTTGTTCCGTATGAGAAGCCAACTAGACAGTCTTCGGGTTGAGTACGATATGGAAATTGTGATGGGGTGTAGAAACAAGGCATCACATGATGTTTAGTGAGGGATTTTAGTGAAAATGGTGCAATTTTTTACCTTTCCGTGTTGCTCAGAGGCGCCAAGACTCAGGAAAAGGAAGTTCTAAAATTTATGACGTCATCATCACGCAATGTGAAAGCGTGCTTGTGATTGGCTAAAATGGTTCATCATGTAATTAGGCCACATGGCTCACTCTGCCCGCTGCTCTGTACTCTTTACTACAGTAAGACAGAAAGATGCCTTTCAAAGAAAAAAGTAACATTAAAAGTTATTAACGTGTAAATAAAGCTTTCTTTAAACACGTTAAATCTTTTCAGCCTTGTTTTCCAATAAACTGCCTTTAACTTTTAGACTCTTCATGTGTATCGTTATTCTAAATTTTTACATTATGATTCTCGTATCTGACGCTAGGTGTTACCAATCGATTTTAAGTACGAAGTTTGAAAACTGAATCTTTAAATTTTGTCATTGAGGTGTATATATATATATATATTTCAAGATGAATAGGCTAATTAATTTACAGAATTTAATCTTTTAGGAAGAAAAAATTATAGAGTTTTTTTTTTATTAAGGATTAGTCCCGGTAACTGAAATATGTTACTTTCGAACACGGCAATTTCTTAAGACTCTCATAGAATGGCATTTGTACCAACGATGATGTTGTTCGTTTCCAGCCCTTCTGCATTTCTGGTTGTTTGACTTTCTGTAGCTGATTTTATCAGTTATGTTCAAACCTGCTTTATTAAAATATCGCAGTATTAAAAGTATAGATTGCAAAAGGTAAAATATGGAACAATGTGTTTATTTCTTTTAGAGACAAACATGACACCAGAGACCACCACTATTTCACCACTCAAATACAAAATATTTCGTTTATTTTTATAGCTGATTTGTGAAAAAAAATATCTAAAATATTATAAAAGCTTTGGATGTGCAATCAATGAACGTTATCTGTAGATTAAAAAAGCGAAACTTTGTTTTATTGTTTACAATAAAAGATTTCCAGTATACTATAAAGTAATATGTGTAAGAATACACCACCTACCGCCAACTCTTGGGTTACTCTTTTGTCAACGAATAGTGTGATTGACCGTAACATCATAACGCTCCCACAGCTGAAAGGGCGAGTATGTTCAGTGTGACGGGGATTCAAACCCGCGACCCTCAGATTACGAGTCGAACGCCTTAACCACCAGGCCATGAAGGAGTACAAAATCAAATTATTTATACAAACGTATCTCTGTATTCGTGGAAATAATAAATAAACCTCTTTAAAATTAGTATCAGGTACAACGAAATATTACAATAATAATTTATTTTACACCTAAAATACTAAATAATTTTTGTAACTGTTTATAACGAAACGGGTCCCGGCATGGCCAGGTGAGTTAAGGCGTTAGACTCGTAATTTGAGGGTCGCGTGTTCAAATCTCCGTTGCACCAAACATGCTCGCCTTTTCAGCCGTTGGAGCGTTATAATGTGACTGTCAATCCCACTATTAGTTGGTAAAAGTGTAGCCCAAGAGTTGGCGGTGGGTGTTGCTACCTTCCCTCTTGTCTTACACTGCTAAATTACGGACGGCTACCGCAGATAGCCTTCGTGTAGCTTTGCGCGAAATTCAAAAAACAAACAAACCTAACGAAACGAGTGTAAGGTAAAACTCGCTGTTATTGTTGATGTTTTAGCATGTATTTTTGTTTTAAGCCTGTTGAGTACCTTGGTTATCTATACATATGGATAAATTTTAATAATGAAGTACACCTATATCAATCTTGACACGAGCGCTTTTCAGTTGCAGTAAATATATATAAAAACTAAAACGAGTATAAATTTTTTCGCTATAGTACTCCATTTTTCATTAAAATGCTTAGTGTAAAAAACGACACCCCTTGTGGCCTATATAGTTCTTTAAAATGCTTAGTTTAAAAAGTGACAATCCCTGTGCTTGACATGGTTGAAGTGTTGATGCAGAGAAAATGACAATTTCAGTGTCCTACGAAGTTCGTCAAACTGTTTCTGTTTTGTTCTTAAAAAACAAACAATAACAGTGTTATATGTAAACTCACAAGTTATTGCGGTCAAATTAGTATTTTTATTGCAACAGTATTTCTTTAAATACAGAAATTACAGAGTGAAGAAAAGTAATTCTACTCGAAGACAACGAAATTTGTAAGTCTACTTGTCTTAGGCCTATCATCAGTTAAGCCTTTATTCAGTTCGGCCCATATTCGATAAAGAAATAAATTAACGCCATAAGTCGAGTACGTTTTTTTCTTTGGTTTAATTAGAACCAAGCCGTACTTAACACTGTCAATAAACTTTTAATGTTACTTTATGACTTTATAAGTTTTTAATATGATATTGTACAACAGATACAATAACGTATATTTATATCCGCATTTTATTATTTTCCGTTGAAATAAATGTGGGGGGAATGCGTATTTAGGAAGTAAGATGCGCATGCGCATTTTCAGGTCTGGCATAAAATGAGTGTTATTATAAAAAGCATGCTATATATTTTTGTTAAATAATATATTCCTAGTACAGTTAATGAATACATTTCCTGAAGAATAGAAGGATAATAGCGGAAAATAATTAATTAAAATGGCTCTTTTGTTAAAAAAAAAAAAGAAAAAAGAGGCATTTTAATGGTATATGTTAATAATTGAAATGTTTATTAAAAAAAGGTTTATTTGTTTTTTTTCAACTTCGCGTAATGCTACTTGAGGGCTGTCTTGAATTTAGAGGGAAGGCAACTAGTCATCACCACCCACCGCCATCTCTTGGACTACTCTTTTACCAACGAATAGTGGGATTGACCATCACGTTACAACGCCCTCACGGCTGAAAGGGCGAGCATGTTTGATGTGACGGGGATTTGAACCCGCGGCCCTCGCATTAGGAGTCGAACGCCTTAACCCACCTGGCCATGCCGGGCCGAAAACATTATACTTCCAATGTTATATGAGGTTCATTAAACAATTTCTTTCAAAAGTAACATTTTAAGTTGTATTAAGTAATTGTTAAAGACATTTTCCATTTATAGAAATGAACCAGGAGGTGCATGATTATGATTGAAGAAAGTGGTTTTATTCAGGTGAAACGTTTCAAATGATAGACGTAGTTACAATAGTAATTTTAGGACACATCAAAAACATTCCCAGTTTGGTAGACCAAACTTTTATTTTTGTGTTGTCGAAATATTTAGTGCTAAATACCCTTGATTTTATATGTAAAATAACTTTCTATTACTTAGACTTCGAATAAAAAAAAACGTTTTGGTTTTCAAGTGGTTCTAATAATGTTTCGTCTTGTTTAGTGACAGTGACTATTGTGGGATGGATACTGCTTTAATCAACTTCGAAGTAAGTAACAAAATTCACTGAAAAAGGTATTAACGATAAATTTATGGACTTGAAACACTACAGTCCGTGGTTCGATTCCTTACGGTGGACTTAGCGAAGAATAATCTGAATATCAACAGTGCTGTGAGTTTGTCATCCAGTGGGTCAGAGGTCAACCGAGGTGTAAATTTTCACAGAGGCCGGCGTGAAAATTATGTCGCTTTACTCTAAAACAAACATCGTTGTGTGAGCTTTCATATAGCATTACATTTATGACTAAAACTTTTAGAGTGTCTAATATACCATGATTGATTGTTTGAAGCTAAGCACAAAGCTTCACAATAAGCTATCTGTGCTCTGCCCACCCTAGGTATCGAAACGCGGTTTCTAGCATTGTACGATCGCAGACATGCCGCTGTGCCAATGGGAGGCATTTTGAATACTGCAACTGAAAATTGTGTCATATAACTATAAACATTGAGAGGTATTCGATAAAACAACAAGAAAATCCTACTTTAGGATAAATTCAGCTACAAATATCACGAAGGCCCGGCATGGCAATATGGATAAAACCCTCGATTCGTAATCTGAGGGTCACGGCTTCGATTCCCTGTCACAGCCGTGGGAACGTTATACTTCCACGATCAATCGTACTATTCACTGGTAAAAGAGTAGTTCAATAGTTCTCGGTAGGGGGTGATGACTAGCTGCTTTCTTTGTAGTCTTACACTGTTAAATTAGGGACGGCTAGCGCAGATAGCCTTCGTGCTGCTTTGCGCGAAATTCCAAAACACAGGACTTTATTTTTATAAAACCATTAAAAGCAATAACTGTAATATTTACCAATAATATCAAGAAAGTGAAAAATTTGTAAAGATATAAAAGTTACAATTTCACATTTTTGTTTTTATATTTTACGAGTAAGAGATTTTTTTTCTTTTTTAACTTTTTGAATTTTATGAAAAGTACTTAAACACCTGTTTAGTAGTTACGCTCTCGGATTTATTCTCTTTTATCTTGCATAAACAAAATGCGTATTCAAAACCCACATGTCTTTCAGTAATACACGTGTGATTGTCATAGTATAAACGGTGTAATACGTAATTTAAATAACAAATTGCCCGTAATTAGTAATAATTGCTTTACCATCTATTTACCAGGCACTAAGCTGTTGGTTTGTTTGTTTTTTGAATTTCGCACAAAGCTACTCGAGGGCTATCTGTGCTAGCCGTCCCTAATTTAGCAGTGTAAGACTAGAGGGAAGGCAGCTAGTCATCACCACCCACCGCCAACTCTTGGGCTACTCTTTTATCAACGAATAGTGGGATTGACCGTAACATTATAACGCCCCCACGGCTGGGAGGGCGAGCATGTTTGGCACGACTCGGGCGCGAACCCGCGACCCTCGGATTACGAAGCACACGCCTTAACGCGCTTGGCCATGCCGGGCCCAACCAAGCTGTTGGACTTTTCTCTCGATGAGCCCGCTTTATTCGAGACGATTCTGTCATTTCTTTTAATCCTTGTTTTATTTCTGTGTGAATACTTTTCTGTTTTATCACACCTTCATTATGTGAGCTCTCCCGTTCCTACACTTCCATGTCTACTGATCTTTATCGTACCAGGTTTGTGGTAATTTTTTCTTTCTTTTCTACATATACATCTCTGTATTTTGTTTTGAGACTTATAATTTGAAGCACAAGTGAGACTTATCGCATGATAGTTTCCATTTTTGCCCCTAAAGTTTTCATTGGTATCAGCATTTCTCTGTTTTTATTTATTTTTGAACTTATGTGTACATAAATCCATTTATTTCAGTGACTGGTATATTATTATATGTACACGAGTTTATAGGCTTTGTAGACACTTATATTTAAAATGTTCTCTTTTCTTGTTTGGTTTATTTACGACATGCTAAAGAGTTGTGAACCGAACTCTGAACTCCTGATGAATTGTATTTTTTTTTTTAAACATATGTGTAGGATAACTTTTAATACGGTAATATAACCGAATGATACGAGTATAACCGTAATAATTCAATATCAATTTAACCGGTTAGTTTCGTACTCGTATCATTCGGCTACATTACCGTAGCGCACGGAATCTTCATATTAGATGGTAACAGAAAGTTCTAGTTATTAAAAAATATCGAATGAATAAACTTCTGACTCTGAAGGCAACCAAGTTATTTAAACATAATGAAAACAGTTGCTACTTGGAAATTGAAGAAAATGTCACACGCAATTCGAACGTAAACAAAGCAGGCGTCCTAATGTTACATCATACATTAAGCCTACTTTGAATAAACTGTAATATACAATAGCAGAATATGAAAAACCCTGAAAGCGTTATTAAATAAAAGAAAGAAACTGTACCAGGAGAGAAGCACGTAATAGGTATTACTGTAAGGTTTATTGAATCTCACGGTATATAGATATAAACAAGGACAAATGGACTCTTTCTGTTATTTCTTGATGAGCCCCCACTGGCTCAGAGGTATACCTGCGGACTTCAACGCGAAAAACCGGATTTCGATGCCTGTAGTTGGCAGAGCACAGATAGTCCATTGTGTAGCTTTGTGCTTAATACAAAACAACAACAACAACAACTTCTTGATGAAGTAAGACTGTTTAAGGTTTGTAAATGTAATCAATGCTCGAACTGTGACACTCAGGAGAGCCCCCACGGACAAGGTTTATCAGAACATTTCTTTAAAGAACTTGTCTATTTTAAAAGTCTAAATATAAAATTCATAATTTAGCACTTGAATTTATCGTGTTTTTTATTTTTTTATCTGGTCGTGAAAGTATCGCTTTGGCTGAATCCAGATGAATAATTTTAGAGAAATCAACTAATTTAAAGGTGAATTTTACAGTAGAAAGAAAACTGCAGTCAAAAGAACTACTCATATTGATTAATTTTGCAGGTTCACATTTTGTATAAAAAATATATGCTAAGAAATGAAACATAGAACTTGGTGCAGAAAGAGCCCTTTCCGAGCGGCAATCCGAACGTTTTAGTTTTTACGTTTGCCGCTAGGAAAAGTACTGTGACGTAATAGTTGCCATACAAACCGCCAACGCGGTTCTTCTTCACTTTTGTGAAATAAATAATATCCTTCCAGAATCCCAAAATGCCTCCAGAAAAAACAGGCAAACAACAGATCACCTCACACGACTCACCGAATCAGTCTACAAAGCTTTTAATAACAACCAAGTCACCATTGGTGTATTTCTAGACGTTAAAAAGCATTTGACAGTGTATGGCACAATGCCATCAAGTACAAACTAACTCATCTAAAAATAAACCCTACTATAGTTAAATGGATATCAAACTTCCTGACAGATAGAACAGCACAAGTAAAAGTCAATAAAACTATATCTAAATCGTTTAATATAACTGCAGGAGTACCCCAAGGATCAGTCCTTTCTCCACTATTGTATATTATTTTCGTCAGCGACATACCTTTCCCCAATTTAACATACACTCATAATTCACAATACGCAGACGACATTGCTATCTGGAGCACCTCCAGAAACCCAGTAATGGCCATGTCTCGCGTGCAAGAATCACTTAACAACGTCTCGATCTGGAGTAACAAGTGGAGAGTAGTTTTAAATCCAACCAAAACACAAGCAATCACCTTCTACAGGAAACTAAAAATACAAAGAAAAACTCTGGAAAAAGTAAAATTATCACTTGGAAATACGCCCATTAACATGAGCAAAAACATCACATTCCTTGGCATCACTTTCGACAGAAAACTAACATGGAAAAAACATGTTAACAACATACACTCATCAATTAGAAAACGGATTTGACACTTAATGACTCTAACCAGCAAACACTCAAAATGCTCACCATAAAACCATTATCCAAATATACAAATATCCGTCCACTAATAGAGTATGGATGTCAAGTCACATATAATATGTCAAATAACACACTCCAGAAAATCCAAGTTCAACAAAACAAAATACTAAGATCTGCATTCAGGCTACCATCACACACTCCAGTAAATTATATACATCAAATCATCAACCTACCAACACTAAGAAATAGACTAACATAAATGTCACACAAATACTATGTAAAAGCAGAACACAGAAACAAACTTACTGCATCACTCCACAAATTAACTAGTGCACCAACCAAATATATTTCACCTTACAACATATTTCAGGAATCACAAAAAACACAACTAAGTACTTAAAGGGCAAAACTCACGTAAATATTATGTATTTTCTTTTCCAGGTTTCGGGCACAGGACAGGTAAATCTTTCGGCGCCTGTCCTGTGAAAGTGGGTTTTTCTCGGGGCGCTCCCGTTTCCCCCCAGAGCAAAATCTTAGGCATTGGATCTTTAGATCCCAGCCCAGGCAACTTTATTGCCATGCCCTGAATCGGGTCGTTTTGTTTCGCGTTTATGTTCACATTTACTATGCCATCTGCTTTTCGGGACGAGTTCTGGCTGTTTTCTCTGGTACTACCTTTGCCTCGTTCATGAATAATATTAATTATGACCAACTTTACTCATTCACCCAAAACGAGTCACAAAAAAAAAAAAAGCTAAATTCAGTAACCTTCCACGAAAGGGGACGAAGAGGAACCACAACGTTCCTGAACACCCCAGTTGAAGAGAGAATTCTTCTGATTTCTCTCTCTCTCTAAACTAAACCCCTGCCACGTTAGTTTGCGTTTTTTGCCAACACCAGCGCATTGAATGTAAATAAACATGGCCAGTGCATACAGAGAAACAGAGGCGGAGTCTGTTTTGACTTTGTGTTCTAAACAATGTCGAGTAGCACCATATCAATTCGAACCTACTCTGAACGAACCTAGAACAGTTACTTTTGACACAGATCTGACAAGTTCTAGTGATAAGGACAGCTCCACAAGCGAGAGTAGCGGAACTGTGAGTGACACTGAGAGCGCCCCGGCCGGTTGCGAGTCAGTCATACCTCCAGTGGAAGAATGGTAAGCCTAAGTCATGACAACAAACATGGTCTGTATTATTTCACGTGCAACTTGAAGCATCTCAAAACCTGTCTGATGTTTATAAATTATTGGTATCACAGACTGGGTTTTATTGGTTTATACTTTGCCGACTATGGTAACTAATACTCGGCCCTTCCACAATCATTGTACCGGGTATTTATGACTCGTAACAAAATGAATTTCAATTATACGTCATAATTCTGTCTATAAAATCAAACTAGATGTAGCAGTCTGAATAGTTACTTTAATATTTACCATAAATGTATAATTTATATGACATATTCCGTATGTTTGTGCAAGGTGTAGGTGTGGTTTATGCGATCAGATGCCAACCAGGAGAGAGTGCGTTTGTTGTCGCTCATACGAGAAGGTGTCAAACCGATTAAAAGATGAAGAGTGCATTACCCAGACTCGAGGCTTTGATGGGAATTGCCTGAATATCGATGTCTTGGAAGCATCATACTATGAATTTGTTGACTTGAATGATGAGGAGCCAAGTCACGAGTGTGTATTTTTCAATATGCAGTTAAACCTAAAATAGTGTATTTGAGTTTAACCTACAATTAAAGATACTGTTTATCCAAAACTATGATCCTACTTAGTCATTTCAAGTCATCCAAAACAGTGGGATCCGACACAAAACATGAGCGTTCAAAGTGATCTTGACAAAGCTTTGCATGGTGTGAAGGAGTCCAGTTCTTCCTATTGACCATCCGCACCCACTGTCGCCACCTTGCCGGTTCCTTCTCCTTGTACGGAAACGAAAAGAAGCTTTTGTCCGATGCCAAACCACTTTTTACAACCATAAGCAACGTCATAAACCATGTTATCATAAAACAAACATAAAGTAGCAATATCAAGACAAAAAATAGTCTCACAAAGTATGTAATCCGAAAAAAGCACCGATAGACTTACATAAAACACCAGCACTGAAAGGAACAAAATGGTCGGCGCGCTACGAAGCGTGTTTGGCAACTATTACGTCATAGTTGTAAAACGTCACGGAAACAGCCGAACGACCGAGAAGAACTTGAGTTCGAGGACCCACATATGTTATTTCATTTTTTACTCAAAAACCAAAGTGTTTAACAATATGGCAACCACACTGGAATTATACCTAACCAAAGTACAGTTTCTAAGGCAATTATTAAATTTGTTGAAAATTCACCTTTAACCTTTCTCATCCCCGTCACACCAAACATGTTCGCCCTTTCAGCCGTGGGGACGTTATAATGTGACGGTCAATCCCACTATTCGTTAGTAAAAGAGTAGCCCAAGAGTTGGCGGTGGGTGGTGATGACTAGCTGCCTTCCCTCTAGTCTTACACTACTAAATTAGGGACGGCTAGCACAGATAGCCCTCGAGTAGCTTTGTGCGAAATTCTAAAACAAACAGAATTATTTTAATTATAAATCAGGTCTAAGCCCGGCATGGCCAGGTGGATTAAGGAGTTCGACTCGTAATCTGAGGGTCGCGGGTTCGAATCACGGTCGCACCAAACAGGCTCGCCCTTTCAGCCGTGTGGGTGTTATAATGTGACGGTCAATCTCCCTATTCGTTAGTAAAAGAGTAGCCCAAGAGTTGGCGGTGGGTGGTGATAACTAGCTGCTTTTCCTCTAGTTTTACACTGCTATGTTAGGGATGGCTAGTGCAGATAACCCTTGTGTAATTTGCGCGAAATTCAAAACAAACATAATCAAAACCAAACCCTTCTCTTTGGCTGAAACTAATGCGAACTTTGCTAATATCTATCTTTTATAAACAGACCAGAAATTTCATAAGGCACGGTGATAATTATTAGGACATCGTGAGTATAATTCCAGAAAAACGCGCCCAAAAATTATGGGTACAAAGCGTTAAGATTCGTGTGTAATTTATTTTTGTAGCTACAGAAAATTACTTCGTGACGTCACAACCAACATACCCGTGATAAACCTCTTTCTGATCAATCCTTGGTCATGCGACTGGTAGGATCAGGTGATCTTTGACCTCTGCCACTCCCCGTTCCTTGACTGCTGTTTTAATACTTGAATGTAATAAATGAATCTCACTTAAGTTTTCTGATATTGTTCGGCCCCACAGCCAGGAAAACACGTTTTCATATCACGCAGCTATTGCATGCGCGCTACGACTGTTTTAAGTTACTGAATATACCAGTGGCCCTTTTCAGGTCATGTCGAGGGTCGCGGGTTCGAATCCCCGTCGCACCAAACATGTTCGCCCTTTCAGCCGGGGGTTCGTTATAATGTGACGGTCAATCTCACTATTCGTTGGTAAAAGAGTAGCCCAAGAGTTGACAATCTGCCTTCCCTCTAGTCTTACACTGCTAAATTAGGGACGGCTAGGACAGATAGCCCTGGTGTAGCTTTGCACGGAATTCAAAAACAAACATAAAACAAAACAGGTCATGTCCATTGATGTACAAATGTAGATGTTTTTTATTTTACGGTAAATGCTTTTCTTCCTGTCGTTCCTTATAAGCATTAAGTCTTGGCCATACAAAGAGTTTCATACATACCGAGAGAAAAATGTATAGCACTAACATTATATTTACATTAAAAACATTTTAAAATAAAAGTAATACTATATCTAACTCCCGGTTTGTCAAGTAGTCGGTTGTCATAGGTTACATAACGAATCCACTAGACTTAATGGGAGATGTACTTAGGTCTGACTTCATCATGTATGATAAACTTGTACGATGCTCTTAGTGAAGTAATTTTATTTCTTGAAGTGTCCTATTGATCTCTATTGAAGTATTACTGACAACATAGGGATATTTACATACTTGTGCGGGAAGGCTGTGTTTGTGTAACTACGCTCTCTTTATGTTTCAGTGATTATTTAATTTTGAATTATGTGTAGATTGTTCCTTTGTGATTGGCTATATTTAATCATGATAGGTTAGCATACTTTGCCATTGGACCTATTATAGATTTCAAGTATGTTTTCAGTTTTTGCTGGTCAAACGTTTGTAAATAATTTGCTATTTGCCACATTTTATTTACGCTTTTGGTGTGTGTCTGTGTGTTTTCTTATAGCAAAGCCACATCGGGCTATCTGCGGAGTCTTCCGAGGTGAATCGAACCTCTGGTTTTAGCATTGTAAATCCATAGATTTACCGCTGTATCAGCGAGGGGCTACACCTTTGGTCCAATTTATTCTTGAGTTGTAGAAATTTGGCTAATGTGGCTATCGGGAGGAAAACTTCGTTGAGATGTAATTTTTGTGGCTGTTTGCTTCTCTTGGTTGATTTTTGTGAATAATATGATTTGTGTTTTGGAGGCATTTACCTTAACCCTCCATTTGTTTCGGTAGTTTTCTGCTTAAGTTAATCGTTATTGTAAATTTGTCGCTACTATAGTTGGCGTATAGGAGCGCTTCCAAATAACTACATAACCAGCAAATTGGCAAAAGAAGCAGAAATGTGGATTTTACTCACATACATGATGACTAGTACAGGACTAACTATACCTCCTTTGAAGGTGCCCAATACATGAATTCTAGCTTTTCTATTGTCTAGAAAGTTGGAGCGTCAGAGAATAATACCAAGCATAACTTCATTTTAGATACTTCGAATTTTAATCCATTATGCCATGCACTGTCAAACGCTTTCACAATGTAAGAAACCAGGTGACAATGAATTCGTTACAGCTAAAACTATCTACTATAACTTCTGTAATTCTCACCAGGTGATCTGTGGCTTGTCCTTTTTTTTTTTTTTTGTCAGAAATCAGTTTTATATCTCCAGTAATTTTGATGCCAGTCCGAGATAAGTCAAAAGTCTGGAAATATCTGTTTTTTTGTCTAGAAGTTTCCACTACAACTGGTTAAGCTGATTGTTTTTTTTTTTGTTTGCTATGAATTTCGCACAAAGCTACACAATGGCTGTCTGATGTAGCCGTCCGTAATTTTGTACTACCAACTCTTGGGCTACTTTATTACCAACGAATAGTGTGATTAGCCGTCCCATTATAACGCTTTCACAGCTGAAAGGGCGACATGTTTGGTGTGACGGGGGCTACTTTTTTACCAACGAATAGTGTGATTAGCCGTTTAGCGTCGCGCTAAACATGCTCGCCATCCCAGCCGTGGGTGTGTATAATGTGACGGTCAATCCCACTATTCGTTGGAAATAAGTTGCGATTTTAGTCATGTATTCAGAAAAGAGATAACTTCCTAGGTTATACTGGTATGTTCTTCTCGGTGGGTGGTGATGACTAGCTGCCTTCCCTCTAGTCTTACACTACTAAATTAGGGAGGGCTACAGATAGCCCTCGTAAGTAGCGCTAAACATCTTCGCCATTTGTGTATAATGTGACGGTCAATCCCAATTCAACAAAGGTTTGTTTGTTGGCTACTGCTGTGTCCACCGCGGATACTCGAATACTGGTTTTAAGTGTTATAAGTCGCAAGACTTACCCCTATCCCACCAAGCAATAAGTATCAGAAATTTGAAAAGTTAAGAACATTAATGAAAGACAGTCCGATTGAATAATTTGAGATTAAAATATTACAGCACGCACCAATAGAAAATAATTTTATATCTGGAAATTAAAAGTAATTGAAAGAAAGAGAAATGCGAAAAGCAATGGAAGAAAATAAGGTAGAAACTTACAACGCACGCAAGGGAAGTAAAAATGAAACCACCATTTCATAGAATGTATACTTATCTTTATTTGCTTCTGGACATTCAAACATTAGATTCTGCTTGTGAACAACTGTGCTGAGTTAGAACAATAATTATATTACATGGAGAAGAAGAAATTAAAAGGTACATATATCGTCACGTTCTGAGGAATAACATTGCCATGGGCCATTACATATATTGCCATCTTTTGGCGTTTTTGGAAATAACTCTCATTTGAACGTATTTGAGGACTAAGTGAAAAATATTGATAAAAATTGATATTAATTTTGATTGTTTGATAAATGACGTATTACAAGTTTAAGAACCATATTTATTACTAACGTAAAATGCCCATTAAACAAGAATATTCTAAAGGTTTATTATTATTATTATTTTACTTAGACAAATAATACTTAAAAAGAAAGAAAACAGAAATCGTAAAAATATGAAGCATAATATTCAAAATTACCCGTATTTCAATGCACATATATATTTATATATATTTGAAACTCGGTTTCTGTAAATAAAAATAACTGCAAACAAACATTTACACAGTTACCACATTTATATTATCGGGCCACATACTGATTGTTGCCTGTTTCTCTATTTATATCAATCAAACACTGGCTTGTTTAGAGATTACAAGTTATGAAAAAATCTCAGGTCAGAGAAGTGGGAAAACTTATACAATGTACATCAAAACTACCACGAAAGTAAAACATTTGGGGATAAAAAAAGCTAACTGATTTGTGCATATTCCAATACGTTTGTTATATTACCAGTGAGCAGTTGAGTGCCATTCTTGCTCTGACCACAAAATTAATGCTAAAATGTACACATGTACAAACATCCAACCAGCGTTTTCTTTCAGTATACTCGATATATATATATTAAGAGTATATATATATAGTTCGTCCTAATTCATATTAGAAGGTGAGTTCAAGAGCGTACAGACGTTCAGACTTCTAGAAACCGGTGTTCGATTTGCATACGTAATATGAACCACGTGCAATTTTTGTTAAGATGATAATACAAGACAAACAAGAAACGGAGGACTATTTACAAGTTTCAAACTTTTCCCTCATTTCTAGGATCACTACAGCTAAAAGGAGCTATATAAGACTGCCTAAGTCAATCTAAGGTCAAGGTCACAGATGATTATATGCCACAGATAAAGATACACAAAGATATTGCTCCATCAGTTTCTTTTTGTCACGAGTTTAGTAAGAGTAGCAGTCTCTGATAGTGAAACTAGAGAGAAAGTGTTCACCCAATTTTCAGATAATAACGGTTCGAAAACATAACAAATAAATCTTGCACGAATTTTACTCATCAGGAATATACAGATCACGTGATTCGGACAATTTGTCACCTAATTACCTAAATGTAACTTGGTTTTAACGTAAAAATATCACATATAAAACAAGTGTAATATTTGTATATCCAACTTTCTGAAAAAATAAAGATCGTATTTTTTCTTATGTGGCAACAGAAGACAATAATAATAATATATAATTAATGCACTGTTTTCTGGAAACATCCTTATAAAGAAACTGACAATCTTTCCGTTCCGTATTCTGATGGAATGAAAATTATTAAATTTATCTCTGAAGAAACTCCTTAAATTTATTTTTGTACAAGATAAACATCACTTTAAATAAACAATTACAGATGTATTCACTTAAGTAATACTAAACCAGTAAAGTACAGGACTCGTCGTATGATGTACGAGACACCAAAATACAACTTAACTCCTTACATCGTAACACGAATGTTAATTAATTATATTGGAACTTAACAACCTACGTTTAGATCAACAGTGTCGAAAGGACTGATTCTGCTTGGTGGTGTTTTGCTAGAAGGCGTTTTAGTCAAGACCTAAAAGTGTTACGACCACATTATAGTTACGATTTATAACACTTTAACGAACACTACGACAGGAGGACCTTTACCAAGTCTAAATTATTGGTGTGTTTTAGATTCAAGTGTACTTTGATTCAACACTGGGAAGATCGTTGGTTACATTCAGTTGTTTTATTTTTGACAAAAATCAGATGTGTATGTTGTTTTTATTTAATTAGCGGTTGTATGTGGTGTTAACCTACCAGTTCTAGGGTTTTAGGTCAAGTAAACACCTTTTGTTTGAAGCTATCTGTAAAATTATGCTTAAATGAGGCGTCAGTTTTTGGTGTGTTTTGTATGTGTGCTTTTATAGCGTCTGAATTGCATGGGTGCAGTAGAGTATGGAAATGAGAGCCCTGATGTCCACCTATGTATTCTATATTCTCCAAAAAGCTGTTTGTATACTTTTTTTTTTGTTTCGTTTAACGAGTTTAAATTAGGCTAAGATAAATCACTTAAATTATTTGTGTAAAAGAAAAACTCCGACAAACAATAAAAACGTATTCTTATGTAAAGTAAACATATCTTTAAATCTGAAGCACGTTATGTGTAACAATCTTTGATTTCATTTTGGACTAGATAAAAGTTTCGTTTTTTTGATTACGTAAAATATTACACAAAATTATACAAAAACCTGAGTAATGTAGTAACTTCTGATAGCTAATGCGTTTTAAATAAAACATAAGTATTAATGCCCATACAGTTTTGTCCCTAAAAATGATTATGAAACCAACTTTTTTATCCTGGACAGAAAACAAATAATGTACATCTTCGTAACACGAAATCATATCAGAAACCACAGTTATAAACTTCTGTACAATTCTAGGCCTTTGTTATATAATAAAATTCGAAACCATATATACATATCTATAGATTAAATGTATATAAAAAAATCCTTGTTGACCATACGAATTAAACTGTAAAGATGTTTAAATTCAATTTAAAATGTTGTAAACAAATAGAGTTGTTCAATAAATAAATAAATGTAACACTATTTATTAAAATGCAACTTAACAAAAAACACAACACCAACTGGAATTTGAAGGTAAAGAACACACTTTTTATAACTTATTTTCATTATTATGGTAAACAATGTTTTATATCTTATTGAGGAAACACGAACAAACTGGCTTTGGAGTATTCTTGTTTATCTATATTCACCAGATACGATTGTTAGAAGCTTATATAAAGCAAAATTATTGTAAAAATATAGGAACAAAAAAAATGACAATCACAGAACACCGCGTTCGTTGAAACAGGGTATAACAAACGGCAAATTATCGTAATTTATAAAACATGACATTGTGGAAAAGGTTTTATTGTGTCACACTTTGGAAACACACCCTCTAGTGAGTTAGTTAACAACGAGTCAATTGTACCTGTACGAAAAATGTTTGTAACAGAGCTGAAGAACAACAATAATAATAAACAGACGAAAGATACTGAAACATTTACAAATAACGTTTACAGTGTTAACCATACATATGTAAATATGGCTAGGACAATCATGAGAAACCTATGTGGAATGAAAAAGAAATGTACTCTCCCCTTCTCAAACAAGTACGTCTTAGAGATACGAAAATGGAATACGTATTATGCTATTAACTAAATTTCATATTGCTGTTAATGAAAGTTACAAAAATTTAAAATTTATTACATACATAAAGTTAGTCAAACACTAAACATTAAGCCTAATGTTATGGCATTACGAAATTCGAAACTAAAAAACAAACTTATCGGTGTACCTAGTTCTTTGTAACACGAATATCCTGACAGATGACAAACGTTCTATTTTTGTGAATTTAAACTTTTTCGTTTTGAGCTGCCAGTTTTATTATGGCATGTTTCAGGATTTTCCCCTTTTTTTCAAAATATTTTGAAATTTAACAACAAAATGGTAGAGAATATATGACTAAATGATCTATAATAGTATTAATACCTTGTTACGATGTGAAAAATAAGTAACTATTTTAAGTATATACACATAATATGCGAAATTTCTTTTTTTACTATAACATTATCTATAGTGCAAAATTATATATCATTTTGAATAAACTGGAATTTCAAAACACAGAACGATGAGATGCAATTTGCACAAGTGCTAGACGCGATTTGCTTTAAATTAAGTAAATACATATCAGTAAAAGTTATCAATACACTGGTTTATACATTTTTACTTTTCTCGAACAAAATATCGATTATCGTTTTCAGCAATACTGCCACCTACAGTCACCCGTGATCTTGCACTGTGAAGGCGTGACTTATACCACGATAATTTTAAGAAAAAAAAGTTTACTAAACACTGGCTATGCACAAACCTACATTTGTATTTTTCTACAGTTACATAAGGATTACAATTACTGATTTTAGTTCGTGCTAATATTTTAAATTATTATTATTAATGCTTTGATATTTGCTTTAAGTTTGAGCCACTTGTATATTACCATTAAAATTGTACAAGTCTCTCGCACGAACAGTGGTGGATGCTAAGCCTAATCAACCCATTTTTCTCAAAAAACGGTAATCATGATAGGGTGACGTAATTGTTGGTCTTACTAGCGCGTTATATAAAAGTCAGAATGCAGAATATTCACACCTAAGACACTAAAAAGTGGTTTTATGTGCATTCTGTTATCATAGCTCTGAATTGAAAGTTTCTAATTTTTAACCGTCCCCTCGGTCAGAGAAAGCAATGCTCACGAAAAAAGGATCGTCTCTACAGAGGGCGCTACTAACCAAAATGAAAATTTTTAGCGTTATGACGAAGTAACAATGCCGATGGGAGTTGCATAAATAAAGGGTGGCGTTGGTGTTGAGGCCGAAGTAGGTGACGGTGAGATGGCGCTAGTGTTCAGCATATGATTTCCAGACGAGTTGACACATTTGTTACTTATTGCATCACCGCCAGATTTGGACTTATCCTCGTCCAGCCACTTATCTTGTGAGCGCCGTCTAGCATTCATGAAGAAATTTCCCACCGTGCTCAGCTCCAATCCCAATTGTTGAGCAATCGTGAGTTGCATCTCTTTGGAGGGGCGTTTAGTCTCCTTAAAAATAGCTTGCAGAGTACGGCGCTGGAGGTCTGTAAAAACCAATCGGGGTTTCTTGGGTTGATTGGGGTTTTTGTGATGTTGCTGCTGCTCTTCTTTCCGCTTGCAAGCTAAAAAAGAAAAAAGGTGAAATCTCTGTCGTTATGGAAATAGGTATAAAAATGAAATTTAAGTTGATTTAAAATTAAAAATGGACATCGAAAACGTTCATTAGTCACGTGCATAATAGAAATGACATTATTAAAAGGATTTATTTAAATTTATTTTCTTTATTTAAATTTCTTGTACAAAATCCATTTTCGACACGATCGTGAAAACAATATTGCTAACTTATAAGCTAAACTATGAAGTATTTCTCTCATACAGTTTAGCAAACTTACAAAAACATCTAATAACATTTAATCTGATTACACCTGATTTCAATACTCCAGAAGTACGAGTTAAAGCTTTGAAAAGGACAGAACACAATAATGTTATAATTCCCATGATATATTACAAAAATGTTTTGTCAGTTCAAAGTTAAGTTTTGAGAAGCTTTATTCATTCGTTTTCGAGAACTATGTGCTTATAACCTTGATAAATATTTATTATTATATTGTAACAATTATTATTTTTTTTTTTAAAGGGCGTGTAGTTGTAACTCTTTTATCTAACAAAATACGTATGTACACAGAGTTTGTATTCTTCATTTAGTATTTGGCAATTAATGATTCATGCCGATGAACAAAATTAAACATTAATTTATATCATGATCACACACACGCAACTACAGTTATAATCACATAGTTCTTACCGACGTCGGGCTAAGCATATTATATGAACTGAATCGTATACTGCAAACAACGCCATCAACAACAGTTGTGGTAACCATATTTCTATCCTAGAGGCGTCCTTTATTAGTTATTAAAGTGAATATTCAAGTAGACAATATTTGTTATGTCATCAGAACCACTATTATAGCGAGTTAAACGAGCTCGAAGATTTAAATTATGATGAAATGAATAATACAAGCAGCCATATTTGGCATGTAATCGTAAAGAAACTAAGAAACTAAATAAATATTTGTTTCTAAATTTTTTGCACAATACAGTTAATATCCAAATAAAAGCATAAAAGGTTCTAGATAGAGAGAATTTTGACTAATCAATACAAGCAATAATCGAAAATAAGATATACCAGAAAGATTATACAGTATGAGATAAAATAATTCTACATCTAGAAAATTTTATAGATGTACCAAGAATGATATTGTTCAAAGAATTCTACATCTAGAAGGAAGAAATTAATCAAGAATGATATGTTTCAAACAGTTCTACATCCAGAAAGAGGAAATTAATCAAGAATGATATGTTTCAAACAGTTCTACATCCAGCAAGAGGAAATTAATCAAGAATGATATGTTTCAAACAGTTCTACATCCAGCAAGAGGAAATTAATCAAGAATGATATGTTTCAAACAGTTCTACATCCAGAAAGAGGAAATTAATTGATAATGATATGTTTCAAACAGTTCTTCATCCAGAAAGAGGAAATTAATCGAGAATGATATGTTTCAAACAGTTCTACATCCAGCAAGAGGAAATTAATCGAGAATGATATGTTTCAAACAGTTCTACATCCAGCAAGAGGAAATTATTTGTATTATCTTTCTATTTGTAACCCTAAAGTAAGTTTAAGCGATAACATTTGGAGTTTTATAGGACATTCACTGTATTTACGGAAACGACTGTAAATAGAGAAGTCTGTTACGTAGTTATATTTGAGAGACAGAAAATTATAGTAGGAAAATATCATCATTAGGAACGTTAACTAAACTGACCATTTGTGTGATCACATGTAACATTCACTTTGAAATACTGTACTTATTGTCGAATATATCTTGATTAAAAAAAAAACTCTTCAAATGGCTCAGCGGAAGTTCGAAGACTTATAAAATTAAAAATTAGGTTTCAATTCCTTCGGTGGGCATAACACAGATAGCCCATTGTGTAGCTTTACGCCAAGCGACAAAGGAATAAAAACAAGGAATAATGAGTGTATGTAATGAATATAAAAGTAAAAACTCAAAAGGTAGTTTGTTTGTTGTGAATTTCGCGTAAAGCTACACGAGGGCTAGCTGCGCTAGCCGTCCCTAATTTAGCAGTGTAAGACTAGAGGGAAGGCAACTAGTCATCACTACCCACCGCCAAATCTTGGGCTACTCTTTTACGAAAGAATAATGGGATTGACCATCACAATATCACGCCCCACAGCTAAAAGGGCGAGCATGTTTGGTGTGACAGGGATTCAAACTCGCGACCCTAGGATTACAAGTTGAGTGCCTCAACCACCTGATCATGCCGGGCTTTGCAGGAAGTCTATCAGATAGGATAGAACACAAATCACAGACATGAAAAAAATAAAAATACGACTCGTAAAAATAGTAAAGTTTTATTTACACAAAGTACAAAAGCGAGGAAGGAGCTGGAAAAGTAAACAGGGATGAACGGAAGTAAAATAATATTTTCATTGCGCTCACAAAAAGAAACAACAAAAATTATTAAGATGTAACCATTGTGCTTATTTTATGATCATGTGCTATCTAATGTAATTCAACTTTGTTGTTGGTGTTTCATGGTTACTGTTAATCACCTTCACAGAAGAACAATCGACATCTTGTACAGTCTGATGCTACCGTGAAAACTTTGCCCTCTTAAATTACTTTTGAATTCGTGGATAATATTTTCAGATTGTAATTGGAGATCAACTTCTCTGAGTTTCTCAGTGCGGACCCTCAAGTCCTCCATCAGTATAAGGAAAGACTGATGACTTTGCTCTTGATGGACTAAGTACATGCTGACAGAAAAGTTGTTTTTTTTTTTCTTATAGAGGGAGCTCATGAATAACGAAATGGAACTGAAACGTCTTTACATACGATCTGAAGAAAAAAACAGAAACACATGATTATGGGTATTTATCATACACAGACATGTAGGTAGAAATGAATTTATTTGAATTCAAAATTTGCAACCACATAGAGAGAGACGTTTACACACGCACGTGAAACAGTAAAATAATGATAAAAAATAGAGGGCAGGAGTTTATGTATAGATCTTTCTCAAATGTCTTCCAATAATAATAATAAAAAAAATTCTGAATTAAGTTTGTTGTTTTATTTTTATCACAGTGTTACTAACTATGATCATGCCTGACCAAAAGTTTTGGGAATAATGGTAAATTATAACTTCCCTACACAAACCTGCCAGCATTGGTGCCACCTCTATACGTTATGTAGAAGTGGGGGTGTGGAGAGGGGTAATGGGGCACAGACTTGTAAAGAAGGCCTGGTTGTGGGAGATTAGTCTAGAAAGAGCCACTGAAATTTGTTACGGAGATCTTTAGGCGACCGCGTGCGTTATCAAGTTGGAGGCGGGGTTCTAGGGGAAATAGACAAGTTTGTGACATGGCACGAGCAACGCTACCGAGAGAGGACAGGGTGGTCCTCGTGCGCGTGCCATTTCGTAGCCAACACACAGAGAAGCCGAGCTATGGGAACGAAGCCACCTGCCGCTTTTCGCTGCGTGACAAGCAGCTTACGGGGTGAGGAACTGAAAGGTGGAGGTTGATGGAAAACATGCAATGTTTGTCTCGAATCTTCTCCGTCTTTTCTTCATGGCTTTAATCACACCTTTTGGTTTAGCAACCCGTTTGCGTTTTAGCCAGCTAGAACTTGGGATTGGCGCTTCTATTTTATGAACTTTTCAAAGAATGGTAAACCAGAAAAATAGTTCTCAATAAACTGGTATCTTTTATCAAAACGTAGAACGACACCTTACTTCATTAAACTGTATAACGACTTCCAAAGCAGTCATATCAGTTAGAACAGTTAACAGTTGAATTGGCTGAATCAAAACACTATCAACGTAAACTTCAATTTATTCCAAAATATCTGAATTATATATATATGTATTATAATTATATAATGATCTATTATAACTATGTTATAATTATATATATATACTTATGTATGTATATATAGATAAGTGTAAATTCCTGTTCTGGCAGTCGTTTGCACATTAACGCACACTAGATGTATGGTGTTTAATTTTTCATATGCACGTGTTTTAGGTCCGGCATGGCCACGTGGTTAGAGCGTCGCTCGCAATCTGAGGATCGCGGTATCGAACCCCTGTCACACCAAATATGCTCGCCCTTTCAGACGTGGGAGCGTTATTATGTTACAGCTAATCCCACTATTCATTGGTAAAAGAGTAGCCCAAAAGTTTGCAGTGGGTGGTGATGACTAGCTGTCTTCCCTCTAACCTTACACTGTTAAATTAGGGACGGCTAGCGCAGATAGCCCTTGTGGAGCTTTGCGCGAAATTTAAAACCAAACTAAACAAAAGGATTTTCTTGTTTGAAAGGTACTGACGTCAGTAACAAAGAACTAGTACAATTTTGATGTCGAGTTCGTTTTCCTGGATAGATTTTCAGTGAATTCTGCTGTATCTCTTGTACTGGTTTTCAACATCAACGATCTATTCTTATTGTTTTTCCATACATATATATATATTTCTATAGTCATTACATTGGGCAGAAAATATAGCAGACGATGTTGTATTCGAATTAAAAGTCGTGTCACCACACGGTGATTCCGATATCGCAATGCTCGATTATGAATACATTAGAAAAACATACCAAAATAACACTCCTTTCTCAAAACAATAACACTCTTGCATGCACGTGTTTGTTTAATTTACAGTAGCGCTTGTGGATAAACTTTCTGATTAGTTTCGTAGAATGCAAACTGTAACGCTACTTATGTGGTTGTTTGTTTTGGGCTACTCACTGTAACGCTACTTATGTGGTTGTTTGTATTGGGCTAATCACTGTAACGCTACTTATGTGGTTTGTTTTAACGCTACTTATGTGGTTTGTTTTGGGCTAATCACTGTAACGCTACTTATGTGGTTGTTTGTTTTGGGCTACTCATTGTAACGCTACTTATGTGGTTGTTTGTTTTGGACTAATGACAAACTGCTAAATTCAACGGCGGAATGTGGACCCATAAGCGATTGAGCTTTTCAGCTACTTGGTCGTGTTAAATCACGTTTGACCAATTAAGCAGCCGTGCAATTTGACTAATTATTTGAGCCTCAAATTGCATGCGCAGCTCTGCTCTTGGTTAAAGCCCGACAGATTCGACGAAAGTTTGCAAGGAAAAGTAAACCTTCAGACCTAAAAGACTGTCTTTTATGAAGAGGTTCTTCTAATGCATTTTCAATATTTCATCCTAAACGTTTTGCAGGTTAATAACACTGCATTCATCTGTCGTTTTTTGTTTCTCTTGAAAACGTAACAAAATACTCACAAAGTGAGTAAAAACAAGCAACATTTCTGCGAGGATTTTTAGTAGTATTCATTCTCAAAGAAAATTGTTGTAAAACAGGGAATCGAGTGTTATGTTATGTTTTGAATTTCGTGCAAAGCTACACGAGGGCTACCTGCGCTACCCGTCCCTAATTTAGCAGTGTAAGACTAGAGAGAAGGCAGCTAGTCATCATCACCCACCACCAACTCTTGGGCTACTCTTTTACAACGAATAATGGGATTGACCGTCATATTATAACGCCCCCATGGCTGAAAGGGCGACCATGTTTTGTGTAATAGGGATTCGAACCCGTGACCCTCGGATTACGAGTCGAGTACCTTAACCACTTTAGTAATTCAGGATTAAGTGCTTATTTTAACCCTAGTATAAACCAAAAGTTAATTGGTGTGAATCAGGAAAAAGCGGGAATTGGAAACAGCAACAACATCTTTATTCTGCACTTTGTAGCCGGACAGTTTATCACAGTACGTTTTGGTTATTACGGAAAACAAGCAAAAATTCAGAAAACTTTATTTACAATCTTTGACTTGGACAGTTCTATTGTGGTTTGAATTTTGTTCATACTCAACTATTTACAATATCTACTGCTGTAATGATAAAGGAATTATTCTGTAAAGTATTTTTATTTTTCAACATATGAGAAAGTTTAATATGCGTTTTTTGCTCTAAGTCAGGATGCCAAGTTTGGTCCGGATCGGCTAACAGGAGATGAGTCCACAGACAGATAAAGTTTTCCTTGATAGTTACCACACCGTGATGGCTTCAGAAGAATATAGAATATGTTAAAACGTCTGTAATACAGTTTGTATTGAAGACGGGTATATCTGAGCACTAAGGGTTCAGACCTGACTACTTAGCCCGTGTGCGAATAACATGCCGTTTCAGAATAAAAATACAACTACTATCAGTTGTTTGTACTTGTAATGACAGTTAGACTTCGACGAGTATGTCGAAGTTTCGTGAATATCAGATCCTCAACTGTCGTTAGAACAGGAAAGTTTAACAGAGGTAGCCTCAACCTGCCATTAGAACAGGAAAACCAGGTTTAACTGGAGAAGGTATGAATACAGGCGATCTGGAGAAACGGTACCAGATGAATACAGGTGATATCTGGAGAAACGGTACCAGATAGAACAGGTGATATCTGGAGAAACGGTACCAGATGATAACAGGTGATATCTGGGGAAACGGTACCAGATGAATACAGGTGATATCTGGAGAAACGGTACCAGATGATGAAACAGGTGATATCTGTACCAGATGATAACAGGTGATATCTGGAGAAACGGTACCAGATGATAACAGGTGATATCTGGAGAAACGGTACCAGATGATAACAGGTGATATCTGGAGAAACGGTACCAGATGATAACAGGTGATATCTGGAGAAACGGTACCAGATGATAACAGGTGATATCTGGAGAAACGGTACCAGATGAATACAGGTGATATCTAGAGAAACGGTACCAGATGATAACAGGTGATATCTGGAGAAACGGTACCAGATGATAACAGGTGATATCTGGAGAAACAGTACCAGATGATAACAGGTGATATCTAGAGAAACGGGAGAAACAGGTGATATCTGGAGAAACGGCACCAAGTGAATACATGATATCTGGAGAAACGGTACCAGATGAATACAGGTGATATCTAGAGAAACGGTACCAGATGAATACAGGTGATATCTGGAGAAACGGTACCAGGTGAATACAGGTGATATCTAGAGAAACGGTACCAGATGAATACAGGTGATATCTGGAGAAACGGTACCAGGTGAATACAGGTGATATCTGGAGAAACGGTACCAGGTGAATACAGGTGATATCTAGAGAAACGGTACCAGATGAATACAGGTGATATCTGGAGAAACGGTACCAGGTGAATACAGGTGATATCTGGAGAAACGGTACCAGATGAATACAGGTGATATCTAGAGAAACGGTACCAGATGAATACAGGTGATATCTGGAGAAACGGTACCAGGTGAATACAGGTGATATCTGGAGAAACGGTACCAGATAATAACAGGTGATATCTGGAGGAACGGTACCAGATGATAATAGGTGATATCTGGAGAAACGGTACCAGATGATAACAGGTGATATCTGGAGAAACGGTACCAGATGAATACAGGTGATATCTAGAGAAACGGTACCAGATGATAACAGGTGATATCTGGAGAAACGGTACCAGATGATAACAGGTGATATCTGGAGAAACGGTACCAGATGATACCAGGTGAGCTTTGGCGAAACGTTTTTTGATTTTTCATGATTTAAACTGCTGAAGGTTTCAACAAGAACGTGAAACCTATTTTCATAACAAACGTTTCACAGCAAAATATAACGATGAAAATTCGGTAAATATTCTATAAATAAAAACCACAACACTTGTCTTAACACTATATAAATGTGTGGAATTTGAAATACATTCATAGTAGTTTTTATAAAACGCCACTTGTATTTCAGTCATTATACTAATTATATATAAGTTCATTAAGTCATAATAATTTTGACTGTGTATGGCTGTGAAACCATACCGAGACATACAGATAAAACGTGATAGATAGAGGCCGATTCTAGAGTAAGTAATCCAAGACGTATTAAGTGATACATTATTATACAATGGATGTCACGGTGTTGTCGGTGTTGTTTTCATTCCACCTTGCGGTACTTTATTTCAACTGTAACGATAATTATTCACCCTTGCGATTTCGTCTCAACTTGATAATGGGCTTCTGTTTATTTTTACATAATGGACTATCTGCGCTGTGCCCACCACGGGTATCTAAACCCAGTTTTTACCGCTATAAGTTTTCAAAATTAATGCTCAGCTATTAAAGCGCTCTGGCTTCCACGACGTCACAGACAATGTAAGCAATCAAACTGTACAATATAAACCCACAAGCAAAAGTGAATATTCAATGTTTTCTCTGTCTAACATAATAACGTTCAAGACAAACAACCCGAACTCCAAAACTCCCTTCTAGCTAATAAATATCCCAGACACTTATGTGCACGTGGGAAGCTACTGTTCTTACACTTTTACTACAATACAAAACTTTGTTTACGCCAGATAAAAGTTGCAATTAGCTCTCCAGTTAACCTCAGGCGAGAGCTACAGAACTCACGTCCTTTATTCACCTTGAGGTCAAATCACACCTCGTGCACGTGCCGACCCACAGGGTGAATCAAGTTTCGCCTGTCTAACTGGTGGGCCTAATTCGATAGGTCAACAGAACATTTGTGTCCCTTTCGGCGGCTAATATGATCAACTTCCAGCGTCACGCACTCTACGTGAATACAACTTAGTTGGAATCTGGTTTTTTTTTCTCTTCTTATGACCGATCTAAATCGTGTAGGACTTATATAATTAATATGGATTCAAATCATGCGGATACTAAAAGGACGCAACGTATAAAGAATTTACTATCAAAGAGGTAATAATAATTTTAAAAAAGTGGAGTGAAAAAAGCTGTTTCACTGAACAGAAAGTAGACGAAAAAAAATAACGAAGTGAGACGCATCTAGAAAATATTATTCCTAAAAAATCAGCTGCATTTGAAGTTTATAAATCTAGAGGAGTCGTAAAATTAGATTATAAACAGAAGTGTTTTCCGCTGTTATAAAGGTGTCGTTTTTTCTCTCTCGACGTTGAATAGAAAGCAGCCTCGTTTAAAACCTAATGCTGAAACTTCTCATAAATAGACTTTGGAATGTAATAAGACAGAATCTTTTTTCTATGTAACATCTGTTTTTGAATTTTTATGAACGCAGCATTGTTTCGTGGTGTTAGGCTTAAATTGAGACCAGTGAAGTAATGTCGTGGAAGTCTTCCATTGCCAAGTACCAACATAAACTTCTAAAACTTAGTGATGTTCCAGTGCGAATACTTCAAGTATACTAAAAAAAAAATAGAAAACTGAATAAAACTTATATGTGTTTCGTGAGTATATGTTTATTAAGTACCGCCCCCTTCCAAGCGTTTGTTATTTCGGTTCCTCTATTTAATGGGAGATGTAGCTTTTGAAAAACGCATGAAAATGTATTATTCTTTAAGAGATACACAGTCGTGTAGGTTATTCTAGTAGCCAGTTGTCTAACACCCATGGTCCTTTAAGTATTGGTACCCAGAGTTAAATGAGTTGACAACAGAAAGTGGGAAACAGTTGGAAAAAAAAAAGAAAGAAAAAGGCGAGTCACGTGATCGGGGATATATATTTGTTACCCCAATAGGAGTTTGTATACAAACTAAGTTAGATGTTTTTCACGAAAGATATATTGTGAGAGATTTCCCACATGGACAAGAGTAGCTTGGGTAATTATTTAATGAATTCACCTAGGAAGCTTAAAAAGCATATATGTTGTTTTTTACTCATGCGTGTGAGTCTCGGAGAAGAAATAAATAAAGGATTAATGATTTGATGTTTCCTCACTAGATGGTGCACAAATATCTCTTTCCTCGTGCGTAATTCGTGTTTTTAGTAATTTGTTTATAATTTCCCAAAGGTTAAGCACCGTTAGTTTCCAAAAGTAGCTTCATGATTTGCTCAACTGACTTTTTAACATTTTTATGTAACTTCGGTTTCCACAGGTCCGAGCGTGTCCGAAGGTTAGCATGTCGGACTATGGACTTTCGAGGTTTTAGTGCGTGTACCGTTATTGCAAAAACAATCGCAATTCGCGCTTTGGAGCTTGGGGTGCATTATAAGTGTAACCACCAAATCCCACGATTCGATTTTTTTTTTAATTTCGCGCATAGCTTCACGAGGGCTATCTGCGCTAGCCATTCTTAATTTAGCATTGTAAGACAGCTAAGAGGTAAGGCAGCTAATTATCACCACGCATCACCAACTCTTGGGCCACTCTTTTACCAACTAATAGTGGAATTGACCGTCACATGATAATTATCCACGGCTGAAAGGGCAAGCATGTTTGGTGTGACAGGGTTTCGAACCCATGACTCTCAGATTGCGAGTCAAGCGCCCTAACCACGTGGCCATGTCCTGCCTGTTATCCAATTAAGAAGGAATAAATGTTGTTTTAGTCACGTATTTAGGAAATACTGTATCAGATTTTAAAGTATTTTCAATTAAATACCTTTCAAAGCTTTCGGGCCACCATTCTATTTCACAAAACTAGTTCAAGTGTTGTTGGTGGGTATTGTTATGATAGGTACTGTTAACTAACTGTGTTTCCTCTATTTCTTTAATTCAAAATGAAGGCCTGTTAGCAAAGATAGCTTTTAAGTCAGTAGCTTAGAAGAAAATAAAATAAACAAAGCCCTTTCCACTTTTCTTGTGCCCTGCCAAGGAAACAGCGGTATATCTGCGGACTTACGAAGTTATAGACCTGACTTAAATACTCAGAGCACAGAGAGCCCATTCTGTAACTTTGTGTTTAATTTGAAATCAACAAACCGCTTTTTTGTAGTAGGATTTTTTATGCCACGAGTGTTTGTTTTCGTGCTGCTCTAGTGAAACACATCAGTGCCAGTTTATTCATGAATGTCCTTCATTGATAAAATAATAGAAAAAGAAATTTCAAGGTCAGGAGATGTGATTACAAAAAATCGCCATAACTGATCTATATTCGAGCTTAAGTGACCTCTAACTTTCTCAGTTTACTTGAGTTCATGAATTATGTGTGTTAACTGTCCGAACTGGAAGTCACGTTAACCACTATACCACTTGTTATAATGTTACTTGGTGTTAACTCTCCTTGTTGGACGGTAAAGTAATCACTGTACCACTTGTTATAATGTTACTTGGTGTTAACTCTCCTTGTTGGACGGTAAAATAATCACTGTACCACTTGTTATAATGTTACTTGGTGTTAACTCTCCTTGTTGGACGGTAAAGTAATCACTGTACCACTTGTTATAATGTTACTTGGTGTTAACTCTCCTTGTTGGACGGTAAAGTAATCACTGTACCACTTGTTATAATGTTACTTGGTGTTAACTCTCCTTGTTGGACGGTAAAGTAATCACTGTACCACTTGTTATAATGTTACTTGGTGTTAACTCTCCTTGTTGGACGGTAAAGTTATCACTGTACCACTTGTTATAAGGTTACTTGGTGTTAACTCTCCTTGTTGGACGGTAAAGTAATCACTGTACCACTTGTTATAAGGTTACTTGGTCCGTGATGACGAGAAAACCTTCTTGAAGAGAAAAATTAAATCTTTAGAAACGACTGGTATGGATAGAGAAGGCACTAATAAATGAGCGAACAACGTTTCGACTTTTTTCGGTCATCGTCAGGTTCACAAAGAAAGAAAGGGTTACTGCCCGGTAGCTGACCACATGTTTGAAAGCGGTTGTGTAATTGAGTGTAGGAATGTAGAGGGCGTGCTTAGATGTTAGATTATATTTATTAATATAGGTATAAAGATGTTCCTTTGTATTGGTTTAATTTTGGATTGAGTTGTTGTATAAGTAAGGCTTCTTTAATTTTGCGTTTGTTTCTTTATTTAGTATTTGGGTGTTTTCTATATACCCCACGATTTAAAAAATCACGAAACCATATACGGCTGCATACAATATATTCTCGACATCAGCAGAAAAATAACCAACATTTGGCAAAAACTAGTAACAAAGTATGACATTCCAGTTAATACCAAATTTATTCAAAAACCAGGCACAAAACTGAGGTCTATATTATGTAAAAACTACACTGACAAACACCACACCCACATTATTTATAAAATACAATGTGATAACTGCCACGACTTCTATATTGGAGAAACAAGTAGAAAAATGGAAACCAGATTCAAAGAACACGAAAAGTCACCTTCACACGTTTTCGAACACTGCAAATCAAATAAACACAACATAACCACAGAACACACCCAACTACTAAATAAACAAACACACATAAGCAAACGCAAAATTAAAGCCTTACTTATACAACAACTCAATCCCAAATCAAACCAATACAAAGGAACATCTTTATACCTATATTAATAAATATAATCTAACATCTAAGCACGCCCTCTACATTCCTACACTTAATTACACAACCCCCTTCAAACATGTGGTCAGCTATCGGTCAGTTACCTCTTTCTTTCTTTGTGAACCTGACAATGACCGAAGAAGGTCGAAACGTTGTTTGCTTCTCTTTTTCTGTTTTCTCTACCCATACCAGCCGTTTTTAAATATATAAGGTTACTTGGTATTAAATCTCCTTGTTGGACTTTATAGCAACCACTATACCACTTGTTATAATGTTAATTGGTGTTAACTCTCCTTGTGTGATGTTATAGTAACAACTATACCACTTGTTATAAGGTTATCTTCAAGCTTTAGTTATATTTGTGTGTGAAAAGTCCTTAGGACGAGAGCAAGTCGGATACTAAGTTACTGCTTCTCCAGATTATTTTGACAAATTAGGTTTTTTCTCGTGCGTAAGCTGATACGTATTGATATCGAAAAAAACTCGATCATTACGAGAAAAGCACAATGAATAGAAGATATGATTGTCGAACAATTTTATCTCCATGAGAGCAAACAAATAAAACAAGAGAACAACGTTTCAACCTTTTAAAGATGACGTAAAGATGCTTTATCAGTAAAAGTGTTAATACCCATACCAGCCGTCCTGAGATATATTTTTACTTCAAGCGACTTCCCATTTAGGTGCTCTTAACTCTTAGATCAGTCTTTTGAATATCAAAGCTTAACATATTGGATGTTTCTAAGCTAGTTTTTAAAAGTTTCTGATGAAGTTTCAATGATTATTCAGTAGACACTTCTTATCACTTAGGTTTCGATTATGCTAATATTAGGAAGATAAATATGTAACTTTTGAGTAACACTGGTGTCTGAAGGGCGGGAAAAACTGACGTTTAATAGTGTGCAATAAATATTATAAAATTAGACTTTCTGCAGTCTCAGAAAAAATCGTTTTATTTAATAATTTGTTGTATAAAGTACCATGAGATTGGGAACAATTTCATACACTGTACGTGAGACTGTGCCCCCCGCTAGTACAGCGGTATGTCTCCGGATTTACAACGCTACAATCAGGGGTTCGATTCCCCTCGGCGGGCTGAGCAGATAGCCCGATGTGGCTTTGCTATAAGAAAAACACGCAAAAACACACGTGAGACTGTTATATTCACCATATACCTGCGAGAGTGTTAGTAGGTTTTATTATCTACGTTTGAATGTTAAATGTGGTTCAAATTCTACACTAATGTACTATGAAAGTTATTTTACTTCGTTTATACGGTAAAATATTATGCAAAACAAACGTTTTTATGTTATTTTGAGACTGGAAATAGTATCTTTTTTGAAATTTAGTTGGACAAACAACAATTGACAGTTGTTAAAACACACAGCAGAAAGTTACACAATGGGCTATCTATGATCTGCTCGTGACGGGTATCGAAACTCGGTTTCTAGCGGTGTGAGTCTGCAGACATACCTCTGTTCCACTGGTGGTCGCGTGAGTTAAGAGGAAGACGAAATTCTTTTTTCTTTCGTCTTAAGATATTTTCGTCGTTTTCTACACTCGTGTTTCTACAACAGACAGTTGACGTTTATCCAACTGAATTTCGTCATGAATACTCTGACTAAGTAATGTATCGAAGAACAGTCTAATGTTTAAATATTCATTATATACTATTGAATGTTGGCTTTGTTGTTTAACACCTCTGTGTTAGTTTGTTATATTACCTATGTTTGAATATTAAATGTGGTTTAACTTCTACACTAATTTATTATAAAAAATATTTCACTTAATTGTCTCTCGAATTCTTGTCAGTTTTCAGGTCTGTTTTCGTCAGATCTGTTAACGGTTCACCATAAAAGGTATTTAATATTTGGTACTATCAACCTAAACCTTGGTTGACAGGGATCAGGGATCGTCTAAAAAGTCCTGGCATAGTCACTCCTGGCTTAAAACTGCTGATCAGAAGGTGGATAAAAAATAACACTATGTGACTATTTTGTTTAATTGCGAGAGTGACTGTTGAAAGTTGTGACTCTTACATTCTTTAGTGTAGCATGCTAACCTACATTCTACTGTCTACTCTTGACTCCGATGCTTGTTAAAATTGAGTTAACATGCCAGAGTTTGTGCTTGAGAAATTTCATGTATTAATTTGACAAGAGTTCGCACTTACATTTTGGAAGCTCGTGAATTTAGTTAAATGGGATTAAAGCTGGAATTCAATTTGATATTTATCATGACCAGTCTGAAAATCCGGTAATATTACTGAATCAATTCTACAGGAATCCAAGCTAGAATTCGACGCGTTTCGTGGACCTGTAGGTCCAAACTTGTATGGTGCAGCGTGTTTAATAATTCACTTTCTCATTGGCCAGTATCTCAAACCGACCTTGCTTCATTTTTAATGAGGAAACATTCCTACAACAAATACTCGCTCACCGTCACACCAAATATGCTCGCCCTTTCAGTCGTGGAGTCGTTATAATGTGACGGTCGGTCCATTCCACTCTTCATTGGTAAAAGAGTAGCTCAAGAGTTGGCGGTCGGTGGTTATGATAAGCTGCCTTCTCTTCATAAAATAATAAAATCAATTATTATTTAAAAATAAAATTTTAATTTATAGAAGCAAAGGTTTAAAGTGGCTTTTATTCCTGTTTTATGAAAGTTCATTCTTGTCGACTATAATTATCAGTTAGCTTTGGATAATTTGTAATGCGAACAAAACAGAAATATTATCTGAATAAAACCAATAGATGGCGTTACTACATATTATATTTGCAGGTGATAATATATTCGGATTTTGCTGTATTTGAGTGAGAGATAAAAATATCCTAAAAAGTACGGGCTAGGCGTAGACTTGTAGTTGGCATATCGGGTTGCCTACTACAAAGCTCGAGATGGGATGCCACTCAACACATTTGAACATTCAGGTGGGAACGTGTTATAAAAGTGACAGCCATTTCCGTTACTCAGTTTCAAGAATCAAGCAAAGCTCTGTAGCGATGGACGCTGCTAACTGGTTTCCTTCCCCTAAGGTCAGTAATTTAAAATAGGGACGGATCTACCTGAGCCCGTGCATTTAGTCCCGGGCCTGGCATGGCCTAGCGCGTTAAGGCGTGCGCTTCGTAATCTGAGGGTCGCGGGTTCGCGCCCGAGTCGTGCCAAACATGCTCGCCCTCCCAGCCGTGGGGGCGTTATAATGTGACGGTCAATCCCACTATTCGTAGGTAAAAGAGTAGCCCAAGAGTTGGCGGTGGGTGGTGATGACTAGCTGCCTTCCCTCTAGTCTTGCACTGCTAAATTAGGGACGGCTAGCACAGATAGCCCTCGAGTAGCTTTGTGCGAAATTCAAAACAAAACAACAGCATTTAGTCCATGTGCATATTTCGCTTCCCTAACAAAACGTTTTTGCAGTAGTTTATATGTTTCGTTCTAAATTAGCTAATATGTTCTGCAGCATTGCGTTACTGATTATTAAAGAAAGACACATCGAGTTGGCAAATAACAGTAATTTTGCGATGATGTAGTTTCAAAAATATCTTTCTCATAGAATAGATAAAAACTACATATGTTAATGAATATTCTGTCTCTATGTGTATACGTAGGTAGCGAGAATTGAAATTGAAAAAAAATATGATATTTAAGAAACTTAATTTTTAAATACCTCTTTACTTGCGAATGAATAGAATGGATATCTGAGTTGCTTGTTTTTATCCGTGATATACAGTAAAACATACATTTTCACTACAAATATTTAATTGGTAACAGATAAAACATTTTAGAGAATTTGAGAAAGAAATCGTGGTAAATAAGAGACACAATTAAGAAACACATAAAATGACTATTCATTATTCCTTAGCACCACATTGAAAATTGAATTTTGCTCTGTATTCCATTATCTAAAATAGGCTAAGTAAGAAATTAAGTGTTAGCCCTCTATCATTATCTGGGATATTTTTTCGTCACATTTTGGTGCTACTTCGAAACGAACCACAATCAAGTATCAATAATTATAAGCTATGTACAACAGTACTTGCCGAATAACAAACTAGTTTATATGTGTGCTTTTATGTGAGTGTATATTTACGTATGAACATTCAAGTTTCCATAATGTTATGCTACTATTAGTAATTCCGGCTGATGAGGGCAAAGGTAATTATATACATGTTTAGCTAATTTCAAATCATAATTTTCTCCTCGAGTTTCATTCCTAATTGAATTTTAATTCCTGTTGTCCAAGAAATTTTAACAAAAGTCGAAATGATTTTGTGGTTTGTAAATTCTTCTTAAAACAGGCTTTACGGATTATATATCTTAAAGTTTTGATAGTTAAACAGGCCTTTACAAAAACTGAAACAAAACCCACTTAGATCGTGTCAACAATAACGATTGATATATAAAGAAAGAACGTATGTTTTTCTGAAACTGTCCTCCCTTGGGTCAGTGGTAGGTTCATTGAATGTTTGTTTGTTTTGAATTTCGCGCAAAGCTACACGAAGGCTATCTGCGCTAGTCGTCCCTACTTTAGGAGTGTTAAACAAGAGGGAAGGAAGCTGGTCATGACCATCTACCGCCAGCTCTAGGGCTACTCTTTTATTAACGAATAGTGCGATTGATCGTCAGGTTATAACGCCCTCACTGCTAAAAGGGCTAGGATGATTGGTGCGACGGGGCTTCGAACCAGCGACCCTCAGATTACGAGTCGAGTGCCTTAACCACTTGGACATCGTAGGCCATTCGTGGAATGACAGCGTTAAATTTTGTGACTCGATTCTATGTGATGTACAAAGCGCAGACATTCTACTGTGAAGCTTTGGTCTAATACCTCTTCCCCACATAGACCAACACACGCACAAATACATACAGAGCGCTGTCGTTGGTAATGACTTGTAAATCGGGGGGGGGGGAAGCAGCAGACTTACAATGATAAAGTCCTGGGTTCGATTTCCCGCGATAAAACAACTGACAGGCACCCTAGTGTGGCTTTGCTTTAAAAACAAATAAATAAACGGTAATGAGGAATAGTGATTTTCATATATTTTATTTGTACTCATGCTGAGTAATAAATTATTTTGTTTGTAAATCTATTTCACCTTTTTATATGCATGCTTCAAAACATATAAATATATATTTAGGGTAAGCGGAAAACAAATCCAATTGTATTTATTTATTATTTATGAGTACCAACTTTCAACGATAGGTTACAGGTTTGCCAGACGTTAGGCTTATTACATCAGAAATTTTAACTTTCACTTGCTCAGATAAAATTGTTTTCTTTGCTTCGAGAAGAATGCAGACTTTCTGAACTAATAATGCATTATGGAAATACAGGGGCAAAGAGAAAATATCAAGTTAACTTGGAGAAATTGCTGGAGGCCGTGGACAACAATGAAGCAGATGCAAGCCTACAGACTTCTGTTCCACTATTACTAATGCATACACATATGTGTGTAAACAGCCGCTTCAATTAAAGGGTGTACAGGCCTGGAGGCTGAATGACATAATGAAGTTATGAAACAGTGTATACATTACAAAGATTTTGCTCTCGCGGATTCTTCTTTCTTTGACTGTCTGAAAAATCAGATTAATAATTAGCAGCGCCATCCTCAGGTGAATTCTGAATATGATTTATTTCAATTTGCCGAAAGGTATTATTTAATTTGTCGGCTCGACTGTGTGGTTTTAAAATGGTTAACCACATCCGGGAACTTGGCCAGGAAGTCATTTAGGTCGTTTCTATCTTGCAGAATGTGAAGTGCCTATTTTAAAAGAAATGTTTAAAATTTACGAAGCTTTACAGAAGGTGGGATAAAGTACATAATAAAATAAATAAACAAAAACAAGGGAAAATATTTCAGCGTCTTAAGGGACCATAATTCTTTAAAAATAGTTATATATCGTAACAAGAAACTGGTAAGAGGTCGCTAGTATTCGCGCAGCTAACTTTTAAAACTGACATGACTCAACATAAAATATTTTAAGCAACAAATATGAGACGTATATCCTTGCTTATCCATTGAAAGTTATAATTAGCATTCTGTATATTTAAATATATTGAGCTATAACTTAATTTTGTTTGAGTAATTTGTATCATGTCACGAGGCCTTCTCCACTGACTTTGGAGAATATAAATAAACTTGTGAATACCAAATATTCTTGACTTACTTGCATATTTAGAGCAGCATTGCTTGCCTGCGTCGAACTTAGATCATTCCGTTAGTTTAACTTGATCGTTGCCACAAAGTTATCAACAACTGGTTCCATCCAACCCGAGATTGACGGGGCGTGAATGTGGTTAACGTGCTAGGCTGCGGTTCGTAAGGTACAGAATTCGAGTCGTGTTGCAGCTGAACTTAATTTGTAAGTTCAGCTGTGGACGCGTTATAGTAGTGGCAGTCAATCCCGTTATTCGGTTCAAAGAGCCTGAAAAGATCACTGTGACAGTGGCTTTTGCTGATTGGTTGACTCCTTTTTAATCAACAGCTCAAATGAAAAAAAAACAAACAACAGCTGTGTTAGAACTCTAGTGTTCTGGACATTTAGCCCACGTGCCTCCTTTCAGTGTATGCTGATTCATTCATAATGCGAACAGTATAGAAAGAATGAAACGCACGATTATTCTGTATCATAGAGAGTGGGTAACCTGCTTTGGTTCTATCAAAAGCATTTTCTCAGAATGTTTACTGAAACTTTTAACGTTACTACACCACAAAAAGACTCTCTGCTGTTTCTTATATTAAGTTATACACTAAAAGGAAGGACATTTTCTAACAGCACACATTTTCAACACTTATTCAACCACAAGACCGTCTGTTTTATAACATAACAATGCCTCCAGAGTGAAAAGCGCGATTTTGAGACAAGTGATTCGAACTATAAACCCTCGGATTCACGGTTTGGATACCCTGACCACTATGGCACACCCGATCCATGTAAATGTATGACATAAAATCGCTTTACAATGTTAGTAATAAGGATGTAATGAATGATAATAACAAACGTTTCTTCTGTACCAGACGGAAGATGACATCATATAGTTCTATTGAAAGAACCTCCTTTGCGATTTTAACTCCACATGTATCGGTGAATCCTATTGCATGAAGAAGCGAGAAAAACACATCTGGAATTGTGTCTGAGAGATCAGATACGTTACTCTATGAATAATGTAATGTTTACGAGTTTCTTTGGAGACTTTACTCGTAGAAGCTTCAAAATCATTTCAAATTAAATGAAGCGTTTAATGTACTGCCCATTATATGTATATATATTCAAACAACCAGACCTTTGTGTAATTTTAAAATAAGCCATGCACTTTACTATAACAATTATTATGCTTGATAATATTTTTATTTAATATCATTAATGCTTATTGATAATGTATTAGGTTGTCCAGAAATAAATATCGAAATTCTCAGGATGACATTTAGAAGCTGAATATTCAGTAACTTATTGTTGGTTGATTGGTTTAATTCAATGTTTGTCACTTACAAGGTGTCTTAATTGTCTGCTCTTTCAACTCTAGTCAGAGTTAAGTTTTTCAACTCCCAAAACAGCATGGACAAGAAGGACTTTCGTCTGATTTCCCTCTACGACTACGGACTTGGACGAAAAGCTACCAAAACTATACAGAACGTCAACCAGGCATTCTGCTGTGGATCTATTACTGAACGTACAGACTTCGACATGGACATGAGTGTCTTGAAGAACACGAAGGTCATGGAAAGAAGCCATCTTTAGATGAAAATACATTAAGGGAAGCAGTTGAGACAGAACCTCACACAACTGTACGTAAGCTTGCAGAAAAGCTAAGCACAAGCAAATAAAGGATTACCAACCACTTGAGTGAAATTGGAAAGACAAAAAGTTGGATAAGCGGGTTCCACATGAGCTGACTGAAGATCAACAAAATCGACGTTACGAGACCTGTCAAGGATGATGCTCCAAAAATTGAACGAATTGAGAATCGAGGTTCTGCCTCTCATCCACCTTACTACCCAGACCTTTCCCATACATATTTTTATTTTTTTCAAGCACTTTGACAACATTTTGAACAATAAACGCTTTCAAAACCAGGCAGCTGCAGAAAATGCTTTCAGGGAGTTCATTGACCATAGACACTCTGATTTCTACAGCAGGGACATATACAGCATCGTTACACGTTGACAAAAGTGTATTGAATCAAATGGTGTTTACTTTGATTAAAGCATGTTGTACAAAACTGGTTTATATTTTTCCAAACTTCGCAGTTCAAAAACGACATTTATTTCTGGACAACGTAATAGAATGGTCTTGGATTATAGAATACGAGTAGGTTTACGGTGCAACATGCATACGAAAGACTAAGACGCTAAAACACAAAATTTACTTAATTATTATAATCTAAGCTAAGTTCTAGATGAATATTTTACCATTTGGCTATAAATACATCCCTGGTAAGTATGAAAGAAATTGTATTACCAGTAAGCCCACAGCTTTATGATAGCATCATGAAGAAACATGTTTTATCCTTTTTCGTTTTCTGTTGGAAAGTACATTGTTAACTTATTTAAAACAACGTTAATTTAACATAATTTGTACTTATATAATAGAGGACATTTTAAAAAAGTTTAATTTGATTAAGAAGTTATGAAAATCACACCAATTCAGAAAAGCCCTTTTCTGTTCAACATACGTAAATTGTAGGTATAGTTTTAAATGTTTGTGTATTTTAATGCGTATTTTATACCTGCATGTATTTGTTATTACTTTTTAAAGATTTGGGGCATATGTTGTATACGTTTTATAGAATATCTGTTTTATTTAACGAGCTATTCTGAAGAATAACCAGGAAAGTTATGTGTTTTTATTTTGTTCTTTTGTTGTTTATCAATAAGTCATGCGCAACTGACGTCTTTTATCTACCACGGGTAGAGTTCTAAATGCCTATCGAGTGTGGAAACCGTGTGCTTTAAACCCCAACTTGTCTCATATGTATATATAAAAATAGACAAACGCACGCGCGCATTCGCATTCATACACACATAACGTGTTACATGTTATTGATACTTCTGTTCTGATAGCATACATTAAATATCGTGGTTTTTTTATAGTACATTCGGCAATTTCGAAAAAAATACAGTATTCAAAGATCTTCATGTGACAAAGATAGGAGGACACGATAACTGATAATAGGAAAATTACACAAAATTCTTGTCGTGATATCTTGAGAAATGTTGTGGGTTTCTGAGAAGAAAAAAAAGGTGAAACAGATTTATATTGAGTTTTGAAATATGTATGTTTGTTTGAGGGTTTCCAATAAACCCTCAAGTAAATTATTCAAGTTGTCAAATAGAAATATTCATCGTTTCAAGTTTTGCATCGTATTGGATTTTGTTAAAGCAATGTGGTCATGTATTACACTCGGAAAATAAAGAAATATTACAGTTCGCGGACCTTTTCAGGTTTTATGAATACTTTATTACTTGCTTTATGTCTTTGAGTTTAGTTCGTTTGGTCCAAGTAACTAAACTCTCAAAGAAACTTCACAACTAACATTCAGATGTCAAAACTCGAAAATTTGGTAATGAAAGTGCAGTCTAAGTGGAGACCCTTTTAGTCCAGGGATTGATGAGGAAGGAAAGGACAGCTATGAAAAACATACATGAATTAATGCGGGAAAGGGGTAATCTATTTCCTACGCACGTGACTTGCAACCTCACGCAGGCGGCACAAGGCGAAGCGGTCGCACGTGCGAAAAGAGAACCGTTTGTGGCATGGCATGAAAATTAATCTATGAAACAGTATAGGAAGTCGACGAAGTGCATTAAAAGCCTTTTAGGCAAATGGCTCGATCTGGACTAGTTGTCGTTTTCAATCTCGGGGACACTTGTTGTAACGTACAAAATCGTGGGCTGGGCCGGTGATTTCTCTCGCCTCACGCCGCCATTAAAAAGTCATTTACTAAGCTCTGTCGCTTACAATTACCTTGCTATGAAACTTGCCATTACCTCCGTTTTGGTACTTACTCAGCCAGGAACTAGGAACTAAGCAATAACCAGTGTAACATAGTTTGTTGCATTTACAACAAGGTATTAATATTCGACAAAAGTGTAAATCAACTCATTAATATGTAGAAAAGTCAATACCTTTCTAGTTTACCCTCTATCTTTCTATCTATAATTCGTCGAATATCTATAAATAAATAAATACATTTAGATATATACTACAATGTTTATGCAGTTTCATAAAGTATCTATCGTATGCAGAGTTACAGGTTTAGTCCACCAGAGGCGCTGTTTCAGTTTGTCAAGCGCCGTTCTCTCTTCCACTGACGCTTATTTACACGCACTTGTTTATTACTTTGTAAATAAAACTTTCAGGCTTTGTTCGTTTTCCTGAACAGAAGACTACGTGGTTAATATTTGATTATTATTAGCGTTATTCTACGAATTGAGATATGTCATTGAACTTACAAAAATACCACGTAGATTAATTTTGGATCGTATTAAATCATTCTGGAAGATATATGCAAAAGCAATGAATGTACATGTACATTGTTATGTGATAACCAGTTGGTGAGAATTACGAGTGTTGTTTGAGAGTCATATTACTCCATAACCTGGTGATTACTGTGCTCGACTTTCAGTCTGTGTATTGCGGGTTCGAGTACCACCACCAAACATGTTCGCCCTTTCAGCCTTAGGAGCGTTATAATATGATGATTAGTCCCACTTTTCGTTAGTAAAATCCAGTTCAAGAGTTGGTGGTGGGTGGTGTTGACGAGATTTTATCTCTTTAGTTTATCACCTCTTAAAGCAGCGACAATTATCGCAGATAATTCTCGAACAGCTTTGCGTAAGATTAGGCAAACAAACAAACAAACAAATTCAAGAACTGTATGTACAATGTACGAAGAATAAGGCACAAGAACATCCACAAAGTCTTTACTCAATCATTTCATAAACCCATCCACACAGTCTTTACTCAATCATTTCATAAACCCATGCACACAGTCTTTACTCAATCATTTAATAAACCCATCCACACAGTCTTTACTCAATCATTTCATAAACCCATCCACACAGTCTTTACTCAATCATTTCATAAACCCATGCACACAGTCTTTACTCAATCATTTCATAAACCTATGCACACAGTCTTTACTCAATCATTTCATAAACCCATGCACACAGTCTTTACTCAATCATTTAATAAACCCATGCACACAGTCTTTACTCAATCATTTAATAAACCCATGCACACAGTCTTTACTCAATCATTTCATAAACCCATCCACACAGTCTTTACTCAATCATTTAATGAACCCATGCACACAGTCTTTACTCAATCATTTCATAAACCCATGCACACAGTCTTTACTCAATCATTTCATAAACCCATGCACACAGTCTTTACTCAATCATTTCATAAACCCATCCACACAGTCTTTACTCAATCGTTTAATAATTTGAATCCATTCACACGGTCTTTATTCAATAATTGAGTAAGTCAAATTCACACAGTCTTTACTCAATCATTTAATAATTTAAATCCATTCACACGGTCTTTATTCAATAATTGAGTAAGTCAAATTCACACAGTCTTTACTCAATCATTTAATAATTTAAATCCATTCACACGGTCTTTATTCAATAATTGAGTAAGTCAAATTCACACAGTATTTACTCAACCATTTAATAAATTCATCTACAAAGCTCCTCCTCATTGGGAAGAAAATGAGTTAACAGCAGAACAATCAGTTATACTTGATTTTTACTTCTGCTCCTAAATGTTAACCGCTTTTTTATCGTTTGTTTGTTTGTCTTAAGCAAAAATTCAACCAGCGGCTATCTGTGTTATACATATCGCAGATACAGAAATCTGATTTTCCTTTGATACAACAAGGAAACATTCTCCTTGTATTTTTCTAAAAACCATATCACACAATACCACCTACTCTCAGTGACTCAGCTGTAAGTTTGAATTTTCATAATACTAAAAATCCATTGTGGGCATGCTACAGATAGCCCACTATTCACCTTTGCGTTTAAGAACAGACAAGCAAATAAAATAAAATATATCATTATTATTACGTTTTTTCGTTGTTATAGTCTTCTGTAAAGGTGGTTTAGCGCGGTTACCATAGAGAAATGACAGTAAAAAAATGGTTTGGACATCCGTCATGCATTAGGACAGAGTACTAACTGTCACATATATAAAGTGTCAAACAATCCAGTTTGGCTTAATTTTAGAATGAAACACAAACATTTACTTTCCAATATGGGTTTTGATCATGGAAAGAGGTGTTAATCGCTTTTATATGAACGGTTTGTTTATATTTAAGCAGTGTTGTGTTTATCGCTGTACACACGAGCCGTGGCGCAGCGAACGTGTTCGACACCTTATGTAACTAGTCAAATGAGAATTCCCGGTAACTTAGTAGTGTAATGCTGTCAGATCATGTTACTGGAAAAGAACACGCCACATCCGTGTTCCGAAGGATAATAACAGTGTAATAAAGTTGTTAAACACTGTGAATTTCAAGGAGACAGCATTTAAAGAGAAAGATTTCTATATCCTCCATAAAACCAGCCACACGGTATGACAGTGAAAACAGTAACGAGTCACAAAATTACATCTCAAAGTAAAGGCTGTCTACGAAAAAGATCCCTTCAGCCCATAACCCATTGCGAAAAACCTGTGATTATATCGTGGTGTTATTAACAAGTTAATAAACAACAATTTGAAACTGATGGAAGCCCATAAGCCGAAAGTTCAGAATATTCTAGATCCATTCTGAAATCAGAGTTGCTTTTTTTTTTTTTTTTTTATGGAAACGATGGTTTAAGAAGCTGGAATTCTAGCAAATCCATTCGACCACGAACATGTCAAATTCTCTGATGCGACCCAGGGCGACGACACTAAGTACTTAAATGAATCGGGGCTCGGGTCCATAGGCGCGGGAATTCTTGGCGTTTCAGTATAATATCAATCCTGGTTTTTATCCTTCGATTTTTCAAGAATTCAACTAGGGATTCGGGACAGAACTAGGGCACGAACTCCGTACGTCAGTACCAAGATTCTGGGTGTGGCTTTTATAAACATTTTCGGTCTTTAGCTAAGAGTAGTGATGTGGTGTGTAAAAATATGTCAGGGTATGTGGCTTAAGAGTAGTGATGTGGTGTGTAAAAATATGTCAGGGTATGTGGCTTAAGAGTAGTGATGTGGTGTGTAAAAATATGTCAGGGTATGTGGCTTAAGAGTAGTGATGTGGTGTGTAAAAATATGTCAGGGTATGTGGCTTAAGAGTAGTGATGTGGTGTGTAAAAAAATATGTCAAGGTATGTGGCTTAAGAGTAGTGATGTCGTGAGTAAAACATGTGTCAAGGTATGTGGCTTAAGAGTAGTGATGTCGTGAGTAAAACATATGTCAAGGTATGTGGCTTAAGAGTAGTGATGTGGTGTGTAAAAATATGTCAAGGTATGTGGCTTAAGAGTAGTGATGTGGTGTGAAAAAATATGTCAAGGTATGCGGCTTAAGAGTAGTGATGTGGTGTGTAAAAATATGTCAAGGTATGTGGCTTAAGAGTAGTGATGTGGTGTGTAAAAAAATATGTCAAGGTATGTGGCTTAAGAGTAGTGATGTCGTGAGTAAAACATATGTCAAGATATGTGGCTTAAGAGTAGTGATGTGGTGTGTAAAAAATATGTCAAGGTATGTGGCTTAAGAGTAGTGATGTGGTGTGAAAAAATATGTCAAGGTATGTGGCTTAAGAGTAGTGATGTGGTGTGTAAAAAATATGTCAGGGTATGTGGCTTAAGAGTAGTAATGTGGTGTGAAAAAATATGTCAAGGTATGTGGCTTAAGAGTAGTGATGTGGTGTGTAAAAATATGTCAGGGTATGTGGCTTAAGAGTAGTGATGTGGTGTGTAAAAAAATATGTCAAGGTATGTGGCTTAAGAGTAGTGATGTGGTGTGTAAAAAAATATGCCAAGGTATGTGGTTTAAGAGTAGTGATGTGGTGTGCACAAATATGTCAGGGTATGTGGCTTACGAGTAGTGATGTGGTGAGTAAAACATATGTCAAGGTATGTGGCTTAAGAGTAGTGATGTGGTGCGAAAAAAATATGTCAAGGTATGTGGCTTAAGAGTAGTGATGTGGTGTGTAAAAATATGTCAAGGTATGTGGCTTAAGAGTAGTGATGTGGTGTGAAACAATATGTCAAGGTATGTGGCTTAAGAGTAGTGATGTGGTGTGTAAAAAAATATGTCAAGGTATGTGGCTTAAGAGTAGTGATGTGATGTGTAAAAAAATATGTCAAGGTATGTGGCTTAAGAGTAGTGATGTGGTGTGAAAAAATATGTCAAGGTATGTGGCTTAAGAGTAGTGATGTGGTGTGTAAAAAATATATGTCAAGGTATGTGGCTTAAGAGTAGTGATGTGGTGTGTAAAAAAATATGTCAAGGTATGCGGCTTAAGAGTAGTGATGTGGTGTGTAAAAAATATGTCAAAGGTATGTGGCTTAAGAGTAGTGATGTGGTGTGTAAAAAATATGTCAAGGTATGTGGCTTAAGAGTAGTGATGTCGTGAGTAAAACATATGTCAAGATATGTGGCTTAAGAGTAGTGATGTGGTGTGTAAAAATATGTCAAGGTATGTGGCTTAAGAGTAGTGATGTGGTGTGAAAAAATATGTCAAGGTATGTGGCTTAAGAGTAGTGATGTGGTGTGTAAAAAATATGTCAAGGTATGTGGCTTAAGAGTAGTGATGTGGTGTGCAAAAAAATATGTCAGGGTATGTGGCTTAAGAGTAGTGATGTGGTGTGTAAAAAAAATATGTCAAGGTATGTGGCTTAAGAGTAGTGATGTGGTGTGTAAAAATATGTCAGGGTATGTGGCTTAAGAGTAGTGATGTGGTGTGTAAAAATATGTCAGGGTATGTGGCTTAAGAGTAGTGATGTGGTGTGTAAAAAAATATGCCAAGGTATGTGGCTTAAGAGTAGTGATGTGGTGCGAAAAAAATATGTCAAGGTATGTGGCTTAAGGGTAGTGATGTGGTGTGTAAAAATATGTCAAGGTATGTGGCTTAAGAGTAGTGATGATGGTGTGAAACAATATGTCAAGGTATGTGGCTTAAGAGTAGTGATGTGGTGTGTAAAAAAATATGTCAAGGTATGTGGCTTAAGAGTAGTGATGTGGTGTGTAAAAAAATATGTCAAGGTATGTGGCTTAAGAGTAGTGATGTGGTGTGAAAAAATATGTCAAGGTATGTGGCTTAAGAGTAGTGATGTGGTGTGTAAAAAAATATGTCAAGGTATGTGGCTTAAGAGTAGTGATGTGGTGTGTAAAAAAATATGTCAAGGTATGTGGCTTAAAGAATTTTCTCCCCATCTTTCTCAGAAGCCTAATACAGTGAATATTGAGGCGTGGGATAATAGTGTATAATCATAGTCTCCATGATGGACAATGGAGGAAGTAATCCGGACATCTGGAACGTCATTCTTATAAAATGTTATTATTTTCAATAAATATGTATTAGTGTGACTGACGCATGTGAATTTTTTACTTCCTAATTAGAGAACGTACAGTTATTGTGTTTTTTTTTGTGATGATTTAGTAGAAAAAAACAGTTTTAATGATTATTTAGATAATTTCACAATTTAGTTATCTGGGTAGAACAAACCTTAAATTTCAAAGTTATTGGAGTAAAGAAAAAGAAACGTATTCATTTTGACGAGTTACAAATGTTATACTTGCGTAATGTTAACAAGTGTATTAGTTTGTTGTTTGTTTTGAATTTCACGCAAAGCTACTCGAGGGCTATCTGAACTAGCCGTCCCTAATTTAGCAGTGTAAGACTAGAGGGAAGGCAGCTAGTCTTCATCACCAACCGCTAACTCTTGGGATACTCTTTTACCAAGGAATAATGCGATTGACCGTTACATTATAACGCTCCCACGGCTGAAAGGGCGGGCATGTTTGGTGCGAGAGAGATTACGAGTCGAATGTTTTAACACACCTGGCCATGCCGGGCCTAAGAATAATAGTGGGAAATGTATATTATAAGACCCTAGCACACGATGCTATATTAATCTTTGCGTTTGGAGGAAATTATGTAAGTAATCATAATTGTAATAAACTCTGTGTCATCTAGAAATCCAATCTTCCCTCTTTAATTATTCTTAAAAGGAACAAAATGAATCGTCAAGCTAATTTTCGATCTCAGTACAAATATAGTTTTGATGTTGGTATCTGAGCGACGTCACCGAAAGGCTCTGATAACGAGAGTATTGCATGTCACGAGTTTCTTTTTTTGCACTCGGTGACATTTTGTATGTACTTTATACACGCGCGCATGTGGTCTTAGAGATAAACATCAAACGAAAACAAATCATTTTGGGTGAAAACAATTTTAGGGGCATTTTAAAAGAGTGTATTACTTCAATCTCTTTAAAGAAAGGGGAACCCATCTAATACTGTAACTGTGGTGAATAGTTGTCTTTTTACGGGTGCATTAAATCATAATAGTTTCCAAAATAATGTCTAATAAGAATCATATCTGAAGAACTGAATCTTCCCAGGTATAACACATAAAAATACTTAACGACAGAGTATTAACATTTCGCTAAATACATCAAAACAAACTATTCATAACATTTAGCTAAATACATTAAAACAAACAATTCATAACATTTAGCTGAATACATTAAAACAAACTATTCATAACATTGAGCTAAATACATTAAAACAAACTATTCATAACATTTAGCAAAATACATTAAAACAAACTATGCATAACATTTAGCTAAATACATTAAAACAAACTATTCATAACATTTAGCTGAATGCATTAAAACAACCTATTCATAACATTTAGCTAAATACATTAAAACAAACTATTCATAACATTGAGCTGAATACATTAAAACAAACTATTCATAACATTTAGCTGAATACATTAAAACAAACTATTCATAACATTTAGCTAAATACATTAAAACAAACTATTCATAACATTTAGCTAAATACATTAAAACAAACTATTCATAACATTTAGCTGAATACATTAAAACAAACTATTCATAACATTCAGCTGAATACATTAAAACAAACTATTCATAACATTGAGCTAAATACATTAAAACAAACTATTCATAACATTTAGCTAAATACATTAAAACAAACTATTCATAACATTTAGCTAAATACATTAAAACAAACTATTCATAACATTTAGCTAAATACATTAAAACAAACTATTCATAACATTTAGCTAAATACATTAAAACAAACTATTCATAACATTTAGCAAAATACATTAAAACAAACTATTCATAACATTGAGCTGAATACATTAAAACAAACTATTCATAACATTTAGCAAAATACATTAAAACAAACTATTCATAACATTGAGCTGAATACATTAAAACAAACTATTCATAACATTTAGCTAAATACATTAAAACAAACTATTCATAACATTTAGCTAAATACATTAAAACAAACTATTCATAACATTTAGCTAAATACATTAAAACAAACTATTCATAACATTTCGCAAAATACATTAAAACAAACTATTCATAACATTTAGCTAAATACATTAAAACAAACTATTCATAACATTTAGCTAAATACATTAAAACAAACTATTCATAACATTTAGCTAAATACATTAAAACAAACTATTCATAACATTTAGCTAAATACATTAAAACAAACTATTCATAACATTTAGCAAAATACATTAAAACAAACTATTCATAACATTGAGCTGAATACATTAAAACAAACTATTCATAACATTTAGCAAAATACATTAAAACAAACTATTCATAACATTGAGCTGAATACATTAAAACAAACTATTCATAACATTTAGCTAAATACATTAAAACAAACTATTCATAACATTTAGCTAAATACATTAAAACAAACTATTCATAACGTTGAGCTGAATATATTAAAACAAACTATTCATAACATTTAGCTAAATACATTAAAACAAACTATTCATAACATTTAGCTGAATACATTAAAACAAACTATTCATAACATTGAGCTAAATACATTAAAACAAACTATTCGTAACATTGAGCTGAATACATTAAAACAAACTATTCATAACATTTAGCTAAATACATTAAAACAAACTATTCGTAACATTTAGCTAAATACATTAAAACAAACTATTCATAACATTGAGCTAAATACATTAAAACAAACTATTCGTAACATTGAGCTAAATACATTAAAACAAACTATTCATAACATTTAGCTAAATACATTAAAACAAACTATTCATAACATTTAGCTAAATACATTAAAACAAACTATTCATAACATTTAGCTAAATACATTAAAACAAACTATTCATAACATTTCGCAAAATACATTAAAACAAACTATTCATAACATTGAGCTGAATACATTAAAACAAACTATTCATAACATTTAGCAAAATACATTAAAACAAACTATTCATAACATTGAGCTGAATACATTAAAACAAACTATTCATAACATTTAGCTAAATACATTAAAACAAACTATTCATAACATTTAGCTAAATACATTAAAACAAACTATTCATAACGTTGAGCTGAATATATTAAAACAAACTATTCATAACATTTAGCTAAATACATTAAAACAAACTATTCATAACATTTAGCTGAATACATTAAAACAAACTATTCATAACATTGAGCTAAATACATTAAAACAAAGTATTCGTAACATTGAGCTGAATACATTAAAACAAACTATTCATAACATTTAGCTAAATACATTAAAACAAACTATTCGTAACATTTAGCTAAATACATTAAAACAAACTATTCATAACATTGAGCTAAATACATTAAAACAAACTATTCGTAACATTGAGCTAAATACATTAAAACAAACTATTCATAACATTTAGCTAAATACATTAAAACAAACTATTCATAACATTTAGCTAAATACATTAAAACAAACTATTCATAACATTTAGATAAATACATTAAAACAAACTATTTATATACAAATACAGTGTTGAGCGACTTGAAGGACGACCTTATATTTGATTACTCTCAACAATATGCAATATCTCAACAGTAAAACTGTTATTATTATATTTTTAGCAAAATGAAATTAATTAAACGTACAACAAACAACAATTAATTTTAAGACCATAAACTGGTAATCAAGTAACTTTCTTCATATTAGTACGGTGCTATTCTTCCTAGCCCGACATAGCCAGGTGGTTAAGGCACTCGAATGTTAATCTGAGGGTCGCGGGTTTGGATCCCCGTCGCACCGAATATGCTCTCCGTGGGAGCGTTATAATATGGCGATCAATCCCACTATTCGTTCGTACAAGAGTAGCCCAAGAGTTGGCGGTAGGTGGCGATGACTAGCTTCCTTCAGTCTAGTTTTACACTGCTAAATTAGGGACGACTAGTGGAAATCGTCCTCATGTAGTTTTGAGTAGTACATTACAATGTTCCTCCTTATTCTTTCTCAAGTAACGACAAAGTTCCTTTTACCTTAGATAGTCGGACGTGGACTGTTGATTAGCGTGCTTAGTTTGAGCATCTTAGAGTTCATGGTTCGAACCATGAGGGCGGAGGAATGTTATAGAAGTGACCGTATAATTCGCTATACTTTCAGAATAGCCCAAGAGTTAGCGGTTGATTAGTTAGCTGTTTTCCTTCAAATGTATCATATTGAAACTTCTGGACGGCTATACGTAGTTTGTCCTTTGTGTAGAATTTCACAAAAAATTTGAATCATTTGTCGTGTATTTAAAATCACCAATCTCGAAATAGTAGAGCTTGATTGTAAAATTCGAACCAATCTAGTAATAGTATAGTTTGTCTGTAAAATTCGAACCGGTCTCATAATAATAAAGCTTCATTGTTCAAAATATTTTTGTAATGCATGGCCGGAGTCAGTCTCTTCTAATAATACAAATGTTGAAAACATACCACACTTCTATACTATGAAACCACGTTTCACTGAGCTGATGGACATAGACAATAGTCGGGAATCTTTTTCCACCTTCTCTTAACTCTGAAGATTTATAATTTTGACCCCTCTATAACCTAAGCTTTATTTTCACTAGAAAGGCTTAAGTATTTGGTTTTTGTTAAATACTTCTTTCCTGTGCCCCACCCTATACTCCTGCTTTAATAATGACGAAAGAAAGTAAATGAATCATCGTTTCTCTAATAGTATCTCGAAGGTGTTTGTTTGAGATGTTGCAGGATTTCTTACTGTCGTTTAACAGTGTCTCTTAAGATACTGAACATCAAACATATTAAGCTTTATGAAACGCCCACTTCTCAAAAGAGTTTTACGGTGCCATTGAGAAATGTTGACAGCTTCACGCTTTTTGTAGTTTGAACTTCTAGTTTTCGTTACTTCAACGAATGAGTTATTTAACTCTTTTATTACCCCGCGGTGTTTGAGCCCCGTCTTTCCTAGCAGATTGGTTACAGAATGATTATGGGGTCAAATGGAAGTAATCTCTGAAATCAGACTCGTCCAGCTCGATTTACTTCAGCAGTTACCTACAAACTAAGCGACTCATGCATGTCCAGCTCAATTTACTTCAGCAGTTACCTACAAACTAAGCGACTCATGCATGTCCAGCTCGATTTACTTCAGCAGTTACCTACAAACTAAGCGACTCATGCATGTCCAGCTCAATTTACTTCAGCAGTTACCTACAAACTAAGCGACTCATGCATGTCCAGCTCGATTTACTTCAGCAGTTACCTACAAACTAAGCGACTCATGCATGTCCAGCTCGATTTACTTCAGCAGCTACCTACAAACTAAGCGACTCATGCATGTACAGCTCGATTTACTTCAGCAGTTATCTACAAACTAAGCGACTCATGCATGTCCAGCTCAATTTACTTCAGCAGTTACCTACAAACTAAGCGACTCATGCATGTCCAGCTCGATTTACTTCAGCAGTTACCTACAAACTAAGCGACTCGTGCATGTCCAGCTCGATTTACTTCAGCAGTTACCTACAAACTAAGCGACTCGTGCATGTCCAGCTCGATTTACTTCAGCAGCTACCTACAAACTAAGCGACTCATGCATGTCCAGCTCGATTTACTTCAGCAGTTACCTACAAACTAAGCGACTCATGCATGTCCAGCTCGATTTACTTCAGCAGTTACCTACAAACTAAGCGACTCATGCATGTCCAGCTCGATTTACTTCAGCAGTTACCTACAAACTAAGCGACTCATGCATGTCCAGCTCGATTTACTTCAGCAGTTACCTACAAACTAAGCGACTCATGCATGTCCAGCTCGATTTACTTCAGCAGTTACCTACAAACTAAGCGACTCATGCATGTCCAGCTCGATTTACTTCAGCAGTTACCTACAAACTAAGCGACTCATGCATGTCCAGCTCGATTTACTTCAGCAGTTACCTACAAACTAAGCGACTCATGCATGTCCAGCTCGATTTACTTCAGCAGTTACCTACAAACTAAACGACTCATGCATGTCCAGCTCGATTTACTTCAGCAGTTACCTACAAACTAAGCGACTCATGCATGTCCAGCTCGATTTACTTCAGCAGTTACCTACAAACTAAGCGACTTACGCATATCCACCTGGTTCTACTTCAGCAGCTACCTAAAGACTTGGAGGCTAAGATATATTACATCTTATAAATATAGTATCGTAATTATGTGTTCATAAAACACAGAGTTAACATGAGGTATTGGAAGCAAATGTCGAGCTAGTAAACCACCTTACACACAAAGTTGCCCGTGTTGTAAAATGTTGTATTGTTTAATTAGAATCGATTTGCTCTCGTATTTTTTACGTATATGTAATTATATATACTGAAAGAGAAAGCAAAAATAGAGTCGCACACGTATGACAAACAAGCGAAATTAGGTACTAACTATGTTGCGTGGATGATAAAAATGTATCTTAGTGAAAAGGGTATCTGAAGAGGTAGGATCAATTCTTTCAATTACAAAGTTAGCGTTGTTACTTGTAAGCCTAACCAACAAGTGGCACTATATTTTTTTTCAGACCTAGTTGACAGTGTTTTTATACGAAGGCTGATAGAATATTTATAATTTCATAAATAATTTTACTTCATAATACAGTTACCTTATCTTCATATCATAGAGAAAAACTTTTATTAACAAGATATATAGCATTATATTCTGTCCTATTAACTTCATTGATGCGAGGTGTTAATTTATAGTAATATTAACATTTCACATGCGCACACACGAATGTAACAAACGTGACCTACATTAAAAATACTGAATAAAAACCCCAAGAACATGTGATTGTTTCATGGAACGTCGCTTTTTCACAGTAAAGATCCTGTGACGTGTTCACCAACCGTTCGAGGTTCGACTGTCCAGAATACCGCTAAAGAATGGAGTATTCAGAGCAGCGATCGACTGTTGTGACAATCAGAAGAGCTTCCACGAGCTTGCTGCCAGATCGACGTGTATCAAACAAGTGACAACCAGTCAGTCAGAGCTGACCAATATCCGTGATCGAACTACAAGCAAAACACTCTCTCTAATCTCTCCATCGATCACCTTTGACCTCTGCAAGCTCGTCAGTTTTGATATATATATATATATCAGCCGAGAGTAAAAAGTTGCTACTAGCTTTGCGAAAGAGTCGTTATTAATAGAGCGCAAAGTTTACTTTGTTCTATATTAAAAATACGGCGAGGTCTATGGGTTCCATTAAAAATTCTCAAATTAGTCACATAATTTCAGTTTGGTGTACGTAGAATCAAGCCGTACAGGAGACTTTGTGGTGTATACCATTTATCCAGTTCGAGAGAAATATAAATCCAGAAGTTAAATCTACTTTCCTGCTTCCAAATCTGTTAAATCTTACATGAACCAAAAATACATAATTTTTTTATCATTCCGTATGTATTCCAATACAAACTCGTGGTTGTCTTTTGTCGCAAACAGTAAATCAAACATATTAGATGCAAGGGAAATAATATAATACGTATGAACATAAACCTACTCCTTGTTATAACACTTATATGTTCTATTGTTTTCAGCTGCTTTTTAAGTGGATTGGTTCAATTTAATCATTTCTAGTGAGTATATATATATATATTTTTTTTTCCCCAAGTTCGTATGAATGCGCCTTTATATGTGCTTGAAATTGCATGACTAAACCACCGTGTAGTTTAGAAAACCAAGTGTTAGGACAAAACTTAGAAATCGACTGATTAAAGCTAACATTCACGGAATACAAATCGTTGAATAGAGTCGGACAAGCTTGAAAACAGAGAACGCCCCGTTCAATTTGAAACACCGCACATTTTCAGTCCAATCACCCGGTATAGTCGTAACGGACTGTTTAGACGTGGTAGAACAACGTGTTTACCCAGTATTGACTTAATATTAAAAGTATACCTAATCAATCTTACACATCTAGCACTGAACAGTGATGAAACAAACAACAGACTGTGTTAGTATGATATAATGGAGAAAATGTGAAAGTTGTAGGCAATAATGTTTTGCTCGTGCAGCACATAAAACTCCTGAGTTATACGTCAGAAGTTGTCTCGAGACTTATTTCGGAAAATGGCGGTTCATGGTAAAATTTTAACAAAGGCAGTTTTCAAACAACTCAATCTAACGGAAAACAAACAAATTCCTGGCGAAACTTGATTAACGAACCAATGAAAAAGAAGGAGAAACAAACTTGCAATAAATTTAGATCAAATATTCAATGTAGCTTTTGATTTAAAAACGTAAAAGGAAATCAGACAATACAACAAAAACCAATATCGTTCCAAGAAAACATTAAAAATTATATTATTTATTCACAATATTTCATAAAAAAAACTGCATAAGAAAATATCGAAACAAATGGTTCGAGATGTGAAAATTAAAAACAAACAAACTGCTTAGCGTATCTTAACAATACAACCAAAATTAAAAAAAAAAAAAAAACAGGTCTCGAAAGTTACAAAACATAGACAAACTGACCGGCGCTCAAATTTTAGTATGTTGTCGTTAGTTTCGAACTTGAACTAGTCCAATATTTTTTCTACATATTTACTTGTATTTCAGATTCTTTGGGCTTTATTAGAAGACAAAATTAATACACAACTAAAACAATGAGTATGAACTGGGGCGTTACTTTAGGAAGAATACTGAAATAGCAAATAGGACTCACTGGGGGTGTGCCCGTCTCCTGCCCTTAGTAGCTCCTGCCCTCTGGTGTTCATTGCGACTCTGATACTCTGCAATGAGACAAGAGAGCCTGACTGAGCTCGCTCACTCAAGTTCAACCAATTAAATTGCATCTTTAAATTAAATTGTTATAATACTCAGCGCGTTTAGAAAAGTTTCCAACATGTTTTCGTCTTATCACTGAGGGAAGGAATGTAAAAGAAGAAAAGAGAAAAGATAAAAAACAAATTACAGTTTTAACGGCTTAACAAAACTACAGCAAAATCAGTTTAAGTTTCTTAACGTCTTAGGCACGAAACTACCACATTTGAGAAAAACTTTAGTCTGTGTTGAACAGAATAACAAATAATAAGAAAATTCTATTTAATTTATAAAGATGTTATTTACAATTCAAGTGTTCATGTTTTGTAATTAGAATTATTTTCTACTAAGAAAAAACGACTTCAGCTAACTAAGCAGAGGTACTAAATAGTGAAACATCAAAATGGAATGGGCATCTTTAATCTCCAAACTCTGATTAAATAGACCGTTCCCTGCTATGGTTTCATTACTCAATATTGACGTCCTCATATTGCACAGCTTTTCTCTACATGAGATGTTATATAAGTGTGGGTGTGATTCTAGTGAGGTGTTTTAATTAAAGAACAAAATCTTATTGAGTATACACATATGTGTACGTGTTCTAAGTTCACCAAGTTGGAATTATCACGCTAAAACAAGCCGTGTAGGGTTAAACGGTTGAAATTTGAAATAATAATTCGTTATTTAACGAAATGTCATATAAACTTGATAATTATTCCATTAGTTTAATAGTTTAACTATGATCTTATCTCTCTAATTAATAACAATCTGACCACTACCTAAATACTAACTAATTCTAGTATCAATTTTGAGATTAATTTTAAGCTTGTCTCTTTCAATAATAATAAGTTATTGTCTGACTAAAACGTATACAAACTAGCTAATTCTCTGACTAATTTCGAGAATAATTCTGACTTTGTCTCTACAAACTACATAATTCTAACATTAATTTCAATATTAACTTCGACTTTGTTTTTTTCTTTTCTTCTCCGTATTAAATGACTGGCTATATGTATTGTTTTGTTCATATCTAAATCTTTCGAACATTTACTGTATTTTGAGAATAGTGGACATAAAAAGGATTACATTTGGATATTAACACCAATAAAACTATTGGTATCTGATGGAGTTGGTGTGACGTCATTATCTACGTCATAAACAGATTGCGTTTTGAGTTCATCACAACGAGCCAACTCCAAAATTTTGAACCTTGCAATTTAGAATTTTGGAAATATCAAAACCGATTCCTTTTATCGTTTTGGCATTTACCACTGGAATCGATTTGGTATTTACCACTGGAATCGTTTTGGTATTTACCACTGGAATCGTTTTGGCATTTACCACTGGAATCGTTTTGGTATTTATCACTGGAATCGTTTTGGCATTTACAACTGGAATCGTTTTGGCATTTACCACTGGAATCGTTTTGGTATTTACCACTGGAATCGTTTTGGCATTTACCACTGGAATCGTTTTGGTATTTGCCACTGGAATCGTTTTGGCATTTACCACTGGAATCGTTTTGGTATTTACCACTGGAATCGTTTTGGTATTTGCCACTGGAATCGTTTTGGTATTTACCACTGGAATCGTTTTGGTATTTACCACTGGAATCGTTTTGGTATTTACCACTGGAATCGTTTTGGCATTTACCACTGGAATCGTTTTGGTATTTATCACTGGAATCGTTTTGGCATTTACAACTGGAATCGTTTTGGCATTTACCACTGGAATCGTTTTGTATTTACCACTGGAATCGTTTTGGCATTTACCACTGGAATCGTTTTGGTATTTGCCACTGGAATCGTTTTGGTATTTACCACTGGAATCGTTTTGACATTTATCACTGGAATCGTTTTGGCATTTACCACTGGAATCGTTTTGGTATTTACCACTGGAATCGTTTTGGCATTTACCACTGGAATCGTTTTGGTATTTGCCACTGGAATCGTTTTGGTATTTACCACTGGAATCGTTTTGACATTTATCACTGAAATCGTTTTGGCATTTACCACTGGAATCGTTTTGGTATTTACCACTGGAATCGTTTTGGCATTTACCACTGGAATCGTTTTTGTATTTACTACTGGAAACATACCGAATAAAATGTATTGATCAAGATATTGCAAAAAATAGAGAACTATTCTTCTCTAGACCACAACTTTGTATCGCTTTTAACAACAGATTAAACTTTGTAACAATTACCCAGTATTGAAGAGCACCTACTTCGCTTCCTTATCCACCAATTGGGAGGAGGACTTGATCTCCCTGGTGGATCCACAGCGTAGGTATCCAATTAAGTAGCTTTACGCTAAAACGTAGGCTTCTCTTCCATAAACAAATTTAACTGTATAGATATAGCAATAAAGCAGGGATAATTCACCAGTGAAACTTTAAATTGGGTCAGTATTTTAACACCTAATAATCCTGTACATCAACACCACTTTCAGAACAGCAACTCACACCGTGAGGAATTAACGAGGCACTATACTCCTTTTAACACCATAACTTAGACATAAGAAATATCAAATTCAAAACTCAAATTGTGTAGGTTCAAACATTTTTGAATATTTCAAAATCAAATCTTTGTTAACAAACCCAATTTTTCAAACTAAGCAACCTTAGAAACGCTTCTGTACCTAAGAAGGTTTTAATGTCAAAGAAATTTAAAACTCAGAGAAAGAAGGACTTACGAACACATATCAATAAACCAAAGAACTAAAGTGAAGATCCTACTAACACTATAGATTACGTGGAGAAATAAGCCTAGAGAAAGATGAAAAAAAACTTGGTAGTATTTGATATTCAGTTACCGAATCAAATTCATTGTACTAAAAACGAAAACATTCGTAAAGAATGATGAATGACCTGAATGCTTAGAAATAGAATAAAATATCAGGTGTCAAAAAATCAGCATAGGTTACCAAATAGAAAATCATTCATGTTTTAACATGAGCGTGTATGTCACATGTCACTTCATTCTTTCAGCATAAACTGATAGATAAAAATATCTGTTATCTCTTAACATACATAAACGGACTAGAAAACCATGTTTTAATATCTGAACATAACGCAACAGTTAAAAATATATGGCACGAGATACCTTTTCAGAATGGTGAGCAAAATAATACATTTATTATCTGTTAACATATGTTAACAAATTGACATGTCACTATTGGCATGTGGTGCCACCTTATTCTGAAGATAAGAGCAACATTTTAAGTTTTTTGAACACTCTGGGACAGAAGATACAGTTTTGTGACTGACGCTTTAACAGCCTACTTTTATATATTCAAGAAAAAAATATGCACCACAAGAAGTGGTTCTTTGAAGTAAACAAACATATAGCTTGTAAAGCTGAATCCATGCACTAACCCTTCCCAAATAATAAATATATTATATTCAGAGCAGGGTTGTGAGTACCTTGACGTGCCATAACTTAGGAAAATCCTTCATTTCAATATCAGCTGAACGTTTATCTCAAAATCAGTTGTATTTCATAAACAATGCTGAAAAATTTAAACTTATCTTTTCAATGGTTTCTTTTGTTTTTAACAACTCGGGTTCAGATCTTTCTAAAATCGACACGAATCTTAACAAACTTTGGAACATATTTTTCAGTTGTTTTTTTATACTTGGGTTAGATACACAAAACCTGAGTTGGTTGAATATTTTACACTTAACTATAGATAAAAAGATAGGACTAACTGGCGCATTCCATTATCGAAAAAGAGTCCAAAATATTCTGTGATATGGACGATATGATTTTATACATGCCGGACAGGAAGAAAAGGGTATTGTTTGAGTTTGACTTGGAGAGCAAGGGATAAACCAGATTCGGACTTATGACTGTGATAATTTAAAGTTCTAATTATAACCAGAGCTGACAAATGTGGTCGTATCAGCTAACCACTAGAGAGAGAGAGAGAGACTCGTGAGGCATAGCAACTCAGCAGTAGCAGGACACTGATAAAATATTCACGTTAGAAGATCAGAGTGTTTTAATTTGAACACCGACTATTACTAGATCGCAAAGTATAAACTTTCACCCTCATGTTATTGATTTGTTTATGTACTTTTCACCACTGGTAGGATCTACATATTATATTAATTAATTAAATTATGTTCTTGTCTGATAAGGCAAACTGTGTAAAAAAAAATTGACTTCGAAAAACTGGGAAAAACTACGTAGAGAACCCCAGCAATAACTAGTTAGATTCATTTCATTAATGACAGAATGTTTGTTTACGTTTTGTATGTAATTCTTGTGTTTTTTAAGAATTCTTTAATTAACAAATTCGTGGATCCACAAGCAATACGGTGCATAAATATCCACAAAAATATGTTACAAAAACAGGTTTATTCCATATTGACTCCTATTGGTGGTGGTTCGAGGGTTAACTTTGTTGATGTTCATTCAATAACTGTGGATCACTCGTACATAGTACTAGGTTACAAACTTATGAACTACCATGATGACTTAACCTTAAAATAACAGCGATAATAACAATAATAAAACACTTGACCTTAAAACACTCTTTAACAACTTTCCCTTTGTGAGATATCACTGCATTATTTTCGTTTAATAGAATTTGCTGTACATATATGGATAGTATAAAATAAAGGTCATACTTTAACGTAAAACATTTTATCTTGGTACTTTTATTGAAAACGTGTTCTTTTTGCACGAGAATCTACAAGATCTGACAATGTTTTGGATTCGGTTTTCATTGGTCGTTTCTTATTTCAAAAAAAGAAAAAAAGGGAATTTTAACTCTAGGAGATGCTTCATGAGATGTAGGAGACTCGATGTAAAACATGACTATTCTCACTGATCCAACTCGTGCTTTCACTAGAGAACGAAACACAACAACATACACTTAATTAATTTCACACAGTGGAGAGTGAAACACAACAACATACACTTAATTAATTTCACACAGTGGAGAGTGAAACACAACAACATACACTTAATTAATTTCACACAGTGGAGAATGAAACACAACAACATACACTTAATTAATTTCACACAGTGGAGAGTGAAACACAACAACATACACTTAATTAATTTCACACAGTGGAGAGTGAAACACAACAACATACACTTAATTAATTTCACACAGTGGAGGTGAAACACAACAACATACACTTAATTAATTTCACACAGTGGAGAGTGAAACACAACAACATACACTTAATTAATTTCACACAGTGGAGAGTGAAACACAACAACATACACTTAATTAATTTCACACAGTGGAGAGTGAAACACAACAACATACACTTAATTAATTTCACACAGTGGAGAGTGAAACACAACAACATACACTTAATTAATTTCACACAGTGGAGAGTGAAACACAACAACATACACTTAATTAATTTCACACAGTGGAGAGTGAAACACAACAACATACACTTAATTAATTTCACACAGTGGAGAGTGAAACATTGGTCTTTTCCAGAACTCGTCAGGTCGAAGTTTGGAGATTTTTATCATCAAAAGGCCTGTAATATTAGTGGTTCTGGACGTTCGTGTATTGCCCTAGAATTTGAATGTTGTAGACAATTAAAAGACAAAGTTATTAGTACGAGACTTTTTCTTGTTGACAAAATGACTTTACATGTTTGGTAATGACGTAAGTTGTTGATTATGTTAGATTTATTCACGAATTCAGTATACAACCCTGTAGTGCTTCAGCGGTAATTCTAAATCCTTCGAGCACTAAACACTGGGCTTCGATACCCGTGATGGGTGCAGTACAGAAAGGCTATTGTGTAGCTCTGCGTTAACAACAAACAAATTTAGCACCGTCAGCAGTAGCTTTGATCGTTTCGGTTTAGTTGTCCGAATCTTTAGGCTTACTGAGCTGAAATACCCGTTGTTTGCAGTCACAATAAATGGATCGATGATATGAAAGTTGACCATCTTTTAAAAAAATTCCAAATCTTTCATAGTTTTTAATCTTGACTAAATTTGCGAATGAAAGTTTAGGCTACATGAATCAGGTTACCATGGAAATGAAATCAAAATAGTAGAATATTGTTTTGGGGCTTCTATTTTTATTCTGACGGTGATTTACAGTGGAAGGTTTTTTTTAGTTATTTTACGTCATTCTAAAACGAAGTTTGACATACTAGTAGCTGATTCGTAAACGGAAAGATACGACCAGAGAATGTTCAATCATAACAATAGAAAGGACTGCTCCCGATCAGTTCACCAATAATAAACATCCAGAGAATAAGCCACATAATATAAAATTCTGTACTGCTCAAGTCACTAAGGAAAGTTTTTAGCGAGGAAAAAGTAAAAAGAATGATCCACCTGTCTTCAGCTTAGGAAACAAAATACAAAATATTCACTCGAACATTTGGTAATCCATTAAATTGTAAAATCAACTGTATGTCCAGTATAACATGAAAACTCTTGGTAATTTATTACATTATAAATCAACAGAATGTTCTAGTATAATGTGAAAATATTTGGTAATTGATTACATTATAAGATCAACAGAATGTTCTAGTGTAACGTGAAAACACTTGGTAACTGATTACATTATAAAATCAACAGAATTTTTTAGTATAACATGAAAACACTTGGTAATTGATTACATTATAAATCAACAGAATGTTCTAGTATAATGTGAAAATATTTGGTAATTGATTACATTATAAAATCAACAGAATGTTCTAGTATAATGTGAAAATATTTGGTAATTGATTACATTATAAAATCAACAGAATGTTCTAGTATAATGTGAAAACACTTGGTAATTGATTACATTATAAAATCAACAGAATGTTCTAGTATAATGTGAAAATATTTGGTAATTGATTACATTATAAAATCAACAGAATGTTCTAGTATAATGTGAAAACACTTGGTAATAGATTACATTATAAAATCAACAGAATGTTCTAGTATAATGTGAAAACACTTGGTAATTGATTACATTATAAAATCAACAGAATGTTCTAGTATAATGTGAAAACACTTGGTAATTGATTACATTATAAAATCAACAGAATGTTCTAGTATAATGTGAAAACACTTGGTAATTGATTACATTATAAATCAACAGCATGAGTTTAATGCATTTGTTTATTTTATCTTCCAAGCAATATTGACGAGCAGTTAATTCGGCGAACTACAGAGGGTGTAACGAATCAAGGAAAAGTTTGGACCTCTAGGTAATTCTTTCTTTTTCTTTGAAGATCTTGGGATTGACCGTCAGATAATAACGCCCAAACAGCGTTGTTCTCACTGTTAAACAACTGTTACATTTAACACGTCGCACCAAACATGTTCGCCCTTTCAGTCGTGGCTATAGTGTGCGGTTAATCCCACTATTCGTTGGTAAAAGTGCAGCCCAAGAGTTGGCGGTGGGTGGTAATGACTAACTACCTTTCCTCTCGTCTTACTCTGCTAAATTAGGAACGGGTAGCGCAGATAGCCCTCGTGTAGTTTTGTGCGAAATTCAAAACAAACCAATCTGTTACATTTAAATTTAAAAGAACATGTAACGAGCTCCTTGTCTGTTTCGTTTTATATTTTCTGAAAATCTCAGAAAAACTTTACCAACAGTATTAATTATAGCGGTACGTCTGAAAGTTGGTGAAGTGCTTGAAATTGACAAGACTTAATATTTATAATAAAAATTACGTAAACTGAATATCTCTCCCTCCGTCTATTTATCTTAATTAGTTTATTTGAAATTTGAATTCAGAGGTGTGTAATAAAAACAACTTTCCAGTTGATATGTTTTGGTAGTTGATTCGAAATTCGAAAAGAACATGTTAAGAGAAACGTAAAAGAACAAGGAAACAAGGAGTAGGAGATGATGAATCTTACCTGTACTTTTAAATCTGAGTAAGAGATGATAAGGCCTAATTATACTTTTGAAACTGAGTAAGAGATGATAAGGCCTGATTATACTTTTAAATCTGAGTAAGAGATGATAAGGCCTAATTATACTTTTGAAACTGAGTAAGAGATGATAAGGCCTAATTATACTTTTGAAACTGAGTAAGAGATGATAAGGCCTAATTATACTTTTAAATCTGAGTAAAAGATGATAAGGCCTAATTATACTTTTGAAACTGAATAAGAGATGATAAGGCCTAATTATACTTTTGAAACTGAGTAAGAGATGATAAGGCCTAATTATACTTTTGAAACTGAGTAAAAGATGATAAGGCCTAATTATACTTTTGAAACTGAGTAAAAGATGATAAGGCCTAATTATACTTTTAAATCTGAGTAAAAGATGATAAGGCCTAATTATACTTTTGAAACTGAATAAGAGATGATAAGGCCTAATTATACTTTTGAAACTGAGTAAGAGATGATAAGGCCTAATTATACTTTTGAAACTGAGTAAGAGATGATAAGGCCTAATTATACTTTTAAATCTGAGTAAAAGATGATAAGGTCTAATTATACTTTTGAAACTGAGTAAGAGATGATAAGGCCTAATTATACTTTTGAAACTGAGTAAGAGATGATAAGGCCTAATTATACTTTTAAATCTGAATAAGAGATGATAAGGCCTAATTATACTTTTGAAACTGAGTAAGAGATGATAAGGCCTAATTATACTTTTGAAACTGAGTAAGAGATGATAAGGCCTAATTATACTTTTAAATCTGAGTAAGAGATGATAAGGCCTAATTATACTTTTGAAACTGAGTAAGAGATGATAAGTTCTAGTTTTCAGTTTAAGAGCTTGAGTAAAATGTTGTTTAATTCAAAATATAATGTTATCTAGCTCTATGTTAAATAGTTTATTTGTTTGTTTTAGAGCAAAGCCACACTAGACTATCAGTTGTGTTCACCACGGGGGGATCAAACCCCGGATGCTAGCTTTATAAGTCTGTAAACTTACTGCTGTCCCACCAGAGCATTATATATGTTACAATAACAAATAATAGAGGTAACTTATGATAGGAATGGTTTGGTTTGAATTTTGCACAAAGCTACCAGAGGGCTATCTGCGCTAGCCGTCCCTAATTTAGCAGTGTAAGACTAGAGGGAAGGCAGTTAGTCATCACCACCCACCGCCAACTTTCGGGCTACTCTTTTGTCAACGAATAGTGGGATTGACCGTCACGTTATAATTCCCTACGGCTGATAGGGCGAGCATGTTTGGTGTGATGGCGATTCGAACACGCGATCCTCGGATTACGAGTCGAGTGCCTTATACCACTTGGCCATGCCAGGCCGTGATAAAAATGACCTTTCGTTTAATTTCAACATATTCATTATGCTTATGCATGAGATATTTGACCACCTACTATCAGAAAACTGTTCCACCTGTGATGCACGAGAATAACAAACTACACCTGCGGACAGCGTGTAAGAGTGCGTTTTGTATCCAGTAACTTTGAATAAATAAGACAGTAAAATGTTATTTATATGTAATTGAAATTTAACTAAGTACATAAGTATTATTGTAAAGTTCTGTTTCGCTGTATTCCTAGCTTGTAAACTGAGATTGTTTAAAATTGAGATGTTTCTTTCCGACATTTTCTCTTCACTCGCACGTGCCTTGCAGAGAATCCCTTAATTCTTCGCACTAATTAATCACTTCACATTCCCATTGTTAATCCCGTTCTCACACAGCATATGCGCTTGAACAGATGAGCACTAATTTACTCTTTCTATCACATTCTAATACTGTGTTGCTTCGCCTGTGCCAGTTTCAATCCATGCCACGATAATGAGAATTTCTCCCCAACTCTGACTTCCACTATCAGCAAAGAGAGAGAGAGATTTAGCCGGCTCCAGTACCAGCTGTGGCCTGGTACCGGACAAATGACCCTTCCACTAGCTACTTAGTGACGTCGGCCTCCAAAGCTGCTTTTGCTGCCAGTGGTACAACCGTTTTGTATACTATGTGCAGCAGAGCGATCAGGTGATGCCTGTTCCATCAATCTTCACTGTTAGACTTACACATATTCAGCAAGAGCCACTACATTCACCAGTTTGTATGGGGGGCCGTGCCAACAACAGCATGGTTTTACAATCACTGATCTTATTTTGATTGGGCAAAGCTTCTGGCACCAAATGGTCAAGGGGAATTCTGACCGTGCCAACACTCGGTCAGAAACTTGCAAAAAAAACACAAAAACGTAACTGTATACGACCAGCTGCGAACCATTGTCCATGCCATTAGTTCAGTCTACGTTACACTAATGTCCACATTTGGGTGCTTAGACAAAAAAACACCTACTAATATTCACCCTTGGACACTCGTTTCCGAAGACAGGTTAATAACGAAGTGTCACGATGTTTCAGATAAAACTGTTTCGCTAAACCTACTGTGGGAAATTATTCGATTGGTTAATAGTTTCTGCGGTCGTTAAGGAAGATTTCAGTCGATTAGCAACGTATACAACAGTTTAAATGTGCCGTTAACATAAAGGAACTAGAAACTCGAAAGTCAGTTTAAGATCTCTCGAGGTCTAGCTTTTAGTATTAGTTGACGAAATGAAACTGATTAGAATTCTTTGATATTAGTTCTGTGAGTAGAAGAAACCCCCAAATTCATTACTACGTCTTTATAAATCTCGACAAAACCCGTGCTGGGTGAAACATAACACTTGGATGTTTACTGTGAAACATACTTACGTTAATAATAAACAAACTAAGCACTAATTCAAACTACTGAAAAAAAATGTACCCCCAGAATTTCAAAAGTACAATAAATCGCGTCGTATTTTAGTTCTATCAAAGTGCGTTGTTTATACATGGAAAAGCTAGGAAATTGTATGTTATTGTGATAGTATTAATAAAATGTAAGACATATGTTTACTATAATCTACAGCAGAAGAAAGTAATAACTGAATAAAGTAATCATTTGATTATTTTCTTTGGAAATGAACCGAAAACTTGCAAAAATAAAATGTCCACATCTTTAGTTTTCGTGAAGAAAAGTCTTAGAATTATTCTAATGGTAAGTTAGTCCTAAGAGGCATTTGATAACATATATTTTACTTTCAACTTATTCTTAACGAATCACTGCCAGGAAACAAGGAGAGCTAATGTTTAAGGGCAAAGCTAGTCAGAGAAATTAAGTCGGATTATATTTTTAATATATCATATTTGTAAATATGAGGGCAGCTGTCCGTGGACTACTACTTTCAAGATCAAATAACACAAACTTTGAGATATTAATTATATATCTTTATATAAATGTTTTGGTTTGGTTTATTTTCGAATTTCGAGCGAAGCTACACGAGGGCTATCTGCGCTAGCCGTCCCTAATTTAGCAGTGTAAGACTAGAGGGAAGGCAGCTAGTCATCACCACCCACCGTTACCTGTTGGGCTACTCTTTTACCAACGAATAGTGGGATTGAATGAACATTATAATGCCCCCACGTCTAAGAAGGCGAGCGTGTTTGGTGTGACAGGGATTAGAACCCGCGACCCTCAGCTTAACCACCTGGCCATGCCGGGCCATATATATATATATATATATGTACCTTTGCCACAATAATAACACAAATATCAATCTATTACTTAAAGACAACAGTATCTTTATTTCAATAAAATAAAAGAAATGTTTGACTTCATTTTGTTGTGCATTACTTATTTGTTTCACCCTTCGATATCGCATGCACTGAACGGGTTATATTACCAAGTCAGAAACACCTAAATGACCAGGACAGAGACACCTATTATTTAAGCATAATTTTTAACTGCAGAAACAGCTACTTCTAACCAAGTGTAGGGATTGACTGTTACTCCTATAACGTAGCCACAGCTGAAAGTTCAGTTCGTGTTTGGAAGCGCAACGCTCGTATTCTCGATAGGCCTATCACTAGCTCACACATGAACACCAACTAAACATTTAATATGTTTTCACCTTTGCCTATGCATTAATTTTCACAATAATTCTATAAATATATGAATGCATCAATATTTTTATTAAGTTATACGATTAACAGGCGTTATTTTACACTGTACTTTCATTCTAAATGTATTAGTTGGTACCGAATAAATAATAAAAATAAAAAAAACGTGTTAATTTTTCAAATGCAATTTTTACCCATTAGAAAGTTTAGAACATTTGTAAGGGTCACTTGCTTTGTAAATGTACCATAATGTTTATTTATTTACTCGTTTTAACGGTAAAGGAATTTTTGCACCAATCAATGTGCGAGATCTTCTCCCAAATTAAAACATGATTAGCTACAAAATAACTAAGTCACACAGAAATTAATAACACGTTTGATCTTATACGAACCTAACTATTACATCATCAAAATTACAGTTATTCTTTCCTACCTGAAGCTACCTGTTAATGAGCAGACCACCACGTGATAAAAATATGAATAGAGTAAATACGTGATTTAAATAATTAAATAATAAGTAATTACTACAGAAATTAAAATATTAATATCACATTTAATTACCCGTAGTGGCTTAGCGGTAAGTATTCGGACTTATAATAGTAAAATCAGGTTTCCATACCCAGTTTAGATAGTCCATTAGTTCGTTTTGTGCTTAACTAAAAACAAACATATATATTCAATCATTTATTTAACTTGGACTATAATTCTTCTGCAATTCTGAGTGAAAACAATGACGTCACATCTTAGTAATAGGTAAATACACAATATTGTGTCATCCAAATTTTGTGTCACGTTTTTTTAATTGGGTAAAAAAGTGTATATAAAATTCATCGACTGTGTTCTAGCTTTCACTAAGACATGCCTCTGCTTAACGTTATCTCAAATAATAGTAAATTTAAAAAAAATTATACAGATATTTTATTAAATATACTTACGAACCACTTAAATATACTTGTAAGATTTTTATATCATGACATATATAGAGTCCCCTCCCCAGTGACACAGCAGCATGCTTGCGGACTTACAACGCTATAAACCGGGTTTCGATACCCGTAGTTGGAAGAGCACAGATAAGCCATTGTATAGCTTTCTGCTTAATTACAAACAACAAGAGGACCATGAAAGGACCCGGTCATGTGACTGTTTTGAAGCAAGAGGTTTTCAAATGTGGGGCAAAAATTAAAAAAAACAAAACAACATCAAACAAAACATTCGCACACAAAACGAGTATTATACAAGAATATTAGAATATGAATATCACATTTAATTGTCCTTAGGTGCTTATCGGTAAGTCTACATACTTTTAACTCTAACATTCTGGTTTCGATACTTGTGTACCTTTTCAATTTCACCGCTTGTGTTATTTAAATTATTGTGATACATTTTACTGGTTGTAATACTTTTAAAATATTCTATAATATAAAAACCTTGGACGAAGAGAAAAGATGAATTCATTATTATGTTAAACCAGAGGGAAAAAAATCGCTTCTTCGAGGACAGTAGTTATACAGAGCGGAAGACATATTTATTTAATAAGCTCGATATTTCTTTAAACTACAATACGTAATACTGATAGCATAAAAACTACATTTTACATACTTTTATCTTTAAGTCCTTAACCATTTTAAAGTAATTGTACGTTTACTTTCGAAAATATATCTTTCATATCTATATCTATATATATATATAACATCTTAGTCGTGGTTCCTATATATTTGGAGAAGACAGACACTAAAACACGTTAAAGGTTTTCGAGAGATTGAATTAAATAGTTTCTTATACTATTGTCACTATTCCTCCAACCGACGGATTCTCAACGTCACACTGTCATCTTTGATCACGTGATACAGTTATTGTGCTTTGCTGCTTCCAGCAATGGTGAATGTATCAAAACTGGTTTTAGCATGCCCGCTTTTCTGCTTTAGCTAGTTTTGAAGGTGTTTCACCTTACTCTCGATAGTAAGCTAGTGTTAGACATAACATAAACCAGCCCTGACGTTTCGACCAAAATCATAAAACGATGTGGTGAAATCACAGGCCAAATGCAGGAATTGGTATTCCATTAAATGTTAGCGTTGATGTAATAGACGATGCGGTTCCAGGTCTCGTTTTTTGATGAACTAAAAAGTTTTTTAAACATATTTCAAACAATAGAACAACTTTTCTTGTTAACATTGACCTAATAGGCACCAATTCTTTCTTTAGAACTCGTACGAGAAAGTGCAGAGTTATCACAAACATCTGATTGTAAACTCTCTACGTAATTTTGGTCTAATCTTCTACAAGCCTTTTTTATATGCCCGTCCGTATATTTTGTCCCGTGTAATTTAACTTTAATAAACAGAACCACAGAACTATTTTTTTTTATAAGAAGGTCTTGAAATATATATCTATCTACCGAATGAAAACAACAACTACAAAATGAATTTTCTTCCCACACATTTGCTCGTTTTTAATAACGTAAAATAAATAAGTCCTAAAATGCTAAATCAGTTTGGCAATTCTATTTGTTCGTGAGTTTCTTTCTTCATGTATCAACGGTACCGATTAACTGTAAGGTGTCTTCCTGCTACAAATATTAAATGCACTCCGACAACTGGAGCGTTGGTTAAATTTAAAGATTCTTTTTCGACAGATTATAAGACGAAAAAAACAACAACAACTTATGATTGGAACGGGAAATTTAGTTTCGGTTTTTCCCCGTGTTATTTATATTCGGTTCAACAAAGAGTGCATTTTTCTCATCAGCGTCGTTTGTAGCTATTTTTCAACAAATAATGCTACTTATATCTTATATTTTAAACTACAACTGCTTTGTGAGGATAAAATCTTTTTTTTTACTGATTTATACTTTAAATTTTTTACTTCGGAAGATGCAGCAACTTTTCATGTTTCCATTAGTGTGATTTAAACAGCGTTTTTGTTTTAAATTTAGTGTCTTTAAAAGTAAATAGTTTGGTGATTTTAATCGTGAAATAATTAATCTTACGTACACTCTGCCCGCTACTTCTTGACTGTGACATCATTAGAAAGACAGTTTTACGCTCAAGTATTAAAACTAATTATGCTTGAATAAAATAACAAGTATGTATTTGAGATCTTTATTACGATGTCCCCTTTATATTGTTATGCTACAAATTGTTACTATGTCTATAAACCAGGCCCGGCATGGCCTGGTGGTTAAGGTACTCGACTCGTAATCTGATGGTCGCGGGTTTGAATCAATGTGTTAATGATTTTAATAACTCGATTCTCGTGTTAACATGTGATCTCAATTTCAGGGCCCGGCATGGCCTGGTGTGTTACGACGTTCGACTCATAATCCGAGGGTCGCGGGTTGGAATCCCCGTCGCACCTAACATGCTCGCCCTTTCAGTCGTGGGGCGTTATAATGTCACGGGCAATCCCACTATTCGTTGGTAAAAGAGTAGCCCAAGAGTTGGCGGTGGGTGGTGATGACTACCTACCTTCCCTCTTTTCTTACACTGCTAAATTAGGGACGGCTAGCGCAGATAGCCCTCGAGTAGCTTTGCGCGAAATAAATACGTATTTTAATTTCAAATGTAAATTACTTTCCACATATTAAGAACTCTTGAAAAAAAAGACGAAACTTTTCAGTTTAACTTTACACTTGTTTATTTTTATTCATACTTTACATTTATATCTTCAATCACACTTACCTCTACACGTTCCCACTTTTTATTTTCCATTTGCACAGTTTATATATTTTAAATTTCCTTTTACATGTTTTAATAGGCACGATACCCGCCTCGCAACCTGTAGGTCGCGGAATCGAACCATGTCATGGAACATGCTCGTCTTTTCAATTGCATTATAAGAGTGACCAAACCAAACCGTTCAATTAGATATCTACCTTCCCTCAAGTTTATAAGCTGAAAGTTAAGGACGGCTTTCTTTAGTAACTGTCGAGAGTCTCTACGTGAAATCCACTAAAACAAATAAATAATATTTTCGGTCTCTATTCATACAATTTTAACCTGCAGTTTCCGTCTGTACATTTTTAAACACCAAATACGATATTTTATAGATTTAGTATGCATAAAGATTGAATAGATTAACTAAATCATTCACTTTAGATTTCACTTAACTAGGTATTCGTCCATCTAAAATGTAAAAATGTCCAGTGTGAAATAAAACCTACTATACTGCCAGTCGATATAATTGGTATTATACGGTTGGTTCTAAAAATATTGCTAATAACTAAAGCCAAATTAATTTTTATTTATTTCAGAGAAACAGCAATACATTAAGCTGTTCTCAGTAACAAAACTGTGTAGCGACTTTTAATCCATCTTGTATTAGCAGACCAGATAAATACTTCATAGAAATCTAACCAAACAAACCCAGCTCTATTCTGAAGCGACTAAAAAAATAGCGATTGCTCTATGTAATATGGTGTTCAGAAAACCACATTGAGCTGTTGATGGCTTATAAACCAATGAACAGGCATTTCCATGGCATTATAAGTTACAACTTCTTTTAACTACTGATGACATATCTCTATGACCATGACTTTTTATGACCCTTATGTCTTTTTCTTCCAAATCTATTTGTTTTTCACGGATCATACGTGGCAAACCTCTAGCTGTTTGTTTTCAAGTGAACAACTCAAAAAATAAAGAGACATAACTTCTTAAAAAAATATAACAGAGAGTTATAACCCAATAAAACTTCATAAAATACTTGTAACATTGATTCTAAGTTTCACACTTGTCATATTGTAACTATAATTTTCATTCATATAAGCCTTGACCTATCACACCAGAGAACGTTTTTTGTTTTAAATAGAGTGATATATAAATATATATATATGTGTGTGTGTATACATAAAATCATACTTATGAAGTTGTTAAACTTTTTTATAACTTTGAAGACAGTCCCCTATTTGTGGTCAATGAAAAATAGCCATAAAACGATTATAACAAACCGCTGTGTTCACCAGTTTTTAAAAACAGGCTGTTTAGTCTATGGGGAAAAAAAGTCTATTTTAAGGATTATTCAACGTTAGCTGTTCTTGCTATGCTATTTCCGCTTCACTATTGGGAGTGATAGCTTCTTTCAAGGCTCTAATGAGGCAAAATTAATTAAAACTGTACTGTGTGCACCTGTTCACTGGTGCTAGCGGGTAAAAACTTCGTGCCTTGCCTCCACGCGCCACAATTTTTTCATCCTTTTTGGAGCGCGCATGCCACACGCTTTTACATTAATTCACGTGCAGTATGAATTCTAATGAAAATTGCCCTCTAGGGCTAAACCAGTCGTGGTTGTCAGACTCAAGTTATTTGTATACCATTCGTACGGTTTTATTCTTTTATTCTGATTTGAAGTTAAATACTTAAGTAAAGACAGGCGGAAGTTAAAAGGACGTTGCTTTACTCACGAGCTACACGATTAATGACATATAATTCAGTTTCTTCGCTTTCATTTCTCTTCCGACATATAAATCAAGATTAAATAAACTTAGCAGTCGTCCTTTGAATACAAACCATGTTTTTAAATCAACATTTGAATACTTAAGAGTGGAATTTAGGGACACTAACACTTTCGAGTTAGTCTCTTACTAAGGCAACCAGCATTCGGTACTAACTATTTATCGGCTGTTTTGTTTAATTACCAGTATAGGTATGCACGAGATCTAGCTGGTGAGCCATTAACATAAATAATGTTGTTTTTTTCCTGTATACGACAAGGAACTGAAATAAACACTTGAAACGAAAGGATCGTTTTTCTACATGAGAAAATAAAAACAAAACAAGTAATTACAGAAGGGCGAGTGAATCACAACAGAAATTATATTTTCTACCTGAGTCGATTAGCTCCCCGTAACACGACTTGACAAGTGTGCCCCTGGGTGGTCTGTATCCTGAGTCCTCGTATGGGTTCAAATCTAAGATGGTAGGAGAACCCATAATTAGAACCCATTATTACAAAGGGTAACGGTTTGATTTTAACAGAACATTTGTTAATCTAAACACATCAGCATTCGAAATAGCATTTGAAAACAAAGATATAGATTTCTGTGGTGTTACTACTGGTTAATTGTCACTATTTATCACAGTTAAGCAAGTGTGGTTTAGGTTTTATTTTCGGTGCTACGTTTGTTGTTGTTTTTCAATCTGTAATGTGAACGTTACCCACAATTCAGACTGTGAATATGGGGTTACGTTATGGGGGAAATAAATTTTGGCTGTGATGCATAAACAGCAAACTTTGCTATTTCATTAACTTCTTTTGTCCGTAGATATCAAGTTATATGATGACTTCCCATAGTTGACAGCAAGTAATGTTTTAGAACTATCCAGTATAGACGATGCTAGAATGGATGCAGTTTATTAGAAATGTAATAGCGCGATCTAATGTGTTTATATGTTTATTACAACGTATAAACAACAGTCTTTTCAGTTAAGGATCTATTGAATAGATCGTACATGATCTAATTTAGATCAGAATGGGTTGATATTAATCCCATCCAACGTATTTAGAACAGGTAAGTACAACTTAGATGTCATAAAGATTTATTTCTCTGAGTTATGTCATTTAGGTTGGAGTAATTTCATCTAGGTGATTTTAGGATCGGTGATATTAAAATGAAAAAATCCGATGTAGTTAGGGTAACACAACACGCTTGAAATATTCTGAAGAAGTAAAATCTTAGTCGTGGTGGATTTCAAATCTACAATTCTATTTTCATCAAATGTTTTAATCAATTAAAAATACACCGTACAAGGAATACCACTATTCATGGTTTACACTCTGATAACTATAGACGATGGAATTTTCTAGCTTCACAGATCAGTGTGACACTGACAATAACTAGAATACAGGTCTTAGTTTTCACTTCTGAAAGTTTCTAACTTCACAGATCAGTGTGACACTGACAATAACTAGAATACCGGTCTTAGTTTTTACTTCTGAAAGTTTTTAACTTCACAAATCAGTGTGACACTGACAATAACTAGAATACAGGTCTTAGTTTTCACTTCTGAAAGTTTCTAACTTCACAGATCAGTGTGACACTGACAATAACTAGAATACCGGGCTTAGTTTTCACTTCGGAAAGTTTCTAACTTCACAGATCAGTTTGACACTGACAATAACTAGAATACCGGTCTAAGTTTTTACTTCTGAAAGTTTCTAACTTCACAGATCAGTGTGACACTGACAATAACAAGAATACCGGTCTTAGTTTTCACTTCTGAAAGTTTCTAGCTTCACAGATCAGTGTGACACTGACATTAACTAGAATGCCGGTCTAAGTTTTTACTTCTGAAAGTTTCTAACTTCACAGATCAGTGTGACACTGACAATAACTAGAATACCGGTCTTAGTTTTCACTTCTGAAAGTTTCTAACTTTACATATCAGTGTGACACTGACAATAACTAAAATACCGGTCTTAGTTTTCACTTCTGAAAGTTTCTAACTTTACATATCAGTGTGACACTGACAATAACTAGAATACCGGTCTTAGTTTTCACTTCTGAAAGTTTCTAACTTCACAGATCAGTGTGACACTGACAATAACTAGAATACCGGTCTTAGTTTTCACTTCTGAAAGTTTCTAACTTCACAGATCAGTGTGACACTGACAATAACTAGAATGCCGGTCTTAGTTTTACTTCTGAAAGTTTCTAACTTCACAGATCAGTGTGACACTGACAATAACTAGAATACCGGTCTAAATTTTCACTTCTGAAAGTTTCTAACTTCACAGATCAGTGTGACACTGACAATAACTAGAATACCGGTCTTAGTTTTCACTTCTGAAAGTTTCTAACTTCACAGATCAGTGTGACACTGACAATAACTAGAATACCGGGCTTAGTTTTCACTTCGGAAAGTTTCTAACTTCACAGATCAGTTTGACACCGACAATAACTAGAATACCGGTCTAAGTTTTACTTCTGAAAGTTTCTAACTTCACAGATCAGTGTGACACTGACAATAACTAGAATACCGGTCTTAGTTTTCACTTCTGAAAGTTTTAACTTCACAGATCAGTGTGACACTGACAATAACTAGAATACCGGTCTTAGTTTTTACTTCTGAAAGTTTTTAACTTCACAGATCAGTGTGACACTGACAATAACTAGAATACAGGTCTTAGTTTTCACTTCTGAAAGTTTCTAACTTCACAGATCAGTGTGACACTGACAATAACTAGAATACCGGGCTTAGTTTTCACTTCGGAAAGTTTCTAACTTCACAGATCAGTTTGACACTGACAATAACTAGAATACCGGTCTAAGTTTTTACTTCTGAAAGTTTCTAACTTCACAGATCAGTGTGACACTGACAATAACAAGAATACCGGTCTTAGTTTTCACTTCTGAAAGTTTCTAGCTTCACAGATCAGTGTGACACTGACATTAACTAGAATGCCGGTCTAAGTTTTTACTTCTGAAAGTTTCTAACTTCACAGATCAGTGTGACACTGACAATAACTAGAATACCGGTCTTAGTTTTCACTTCTGAAAGTTTCTAACTTTACATATCAGTGTGACACTGACAATAACTAAAATACCGGTCTTAGTTTTCACTTCTGAAAGTTTCTAACTTTACATATCAGTGTGACACTGACAATAACTAGAATACCGGTCTTAGTTTTCACTTCTGAAAGTTTCTAACTTCACAGATCAGTGTGACACTGACAATAACTAGAATACCGGTCTTAGTTTTCACTTCTGAAAGTTTCTAACTTCACAGATCAGTGTGACACTGACAATAACTAGAATGCCGGTCTTAGTTTTTACTTCTGAAAGTTTCTAACTTCACAGATCAGTGTGACACTGACAATAACTAGAATACCGGTCTAAATTTTCACTTCTGAAAGTTTCTAACTTCACAGATCAGTGTGACACTGACAATAACTAGAATACCGGTCTTAGTTTTCACTTCTGAAAGTTTCTAACTTCACAGATCAGTGTGACACTGACAATAACTAGAATACCGGGCTTAGTTTTCACTTCGGAAAGTTTCTAACTTCACAGATCAGTTTGACACCGACAATAACTAGAATACCGGTCTAAGTTTTTACTTCTGAAAGTTTCTAACTTCACAGATCAGTGTGACACTGACAATAACTAGAATACCGGTCTTAGTTTTCACTTCTGAAAGTTTTTAACTTCACAGATCAGTGTGACACTGACAATAACTAGAATACCGGTCTTAGTTTTTACTTCTGAAAGTTTTTAACTTCACAGATCAGTGTGACACTGACAATAACTAGAATACAGGTCTTAGTTTTCACTTCTGAAAGTTTCTAACTTCACAGATCAGTGTGACACTGACAATAACTAGAATACCGGGCTTAGTTTTCACTTCGGAAAGTTTCTAACTTCACAGATCAGTTTGACACTGACAATAACTAGAATACCGGTCTAAGTTTTTACTTCTGAAAGTTTCTAACTTCACAGATCAGTGTGACACTGACAATAACAAGAATACCGGTCTTAGTTTTCACTTCTGAAAGTTTCTAGCTTCACAGATCAGTGTGACACTGACATTAACTAGAATGCCGGTCTAAGTTTTTACTTCTGAAAGTTTCTAACTTCACAGATCAGTGTGACACTGACAATAACTAGAATACCGGTCTTAGTTTTCACTTCTGAAAGTTTCTAACTTTACATATCAGTGTGACACTGACAATAACTAAAATACCGGTCTTAGTTTTCACTTCTGAAAGTTTCTAACTTTACATATCAGTGTGACACTGACAATAACTAGAATACCGGTCTTAGTTTTCACTTCTGAAAGTTTCTAACTTCACAGATCAGTGTGACACTGACAATAACTAGAATACCGGTCTTAGTTTTCACTTCTGAAAGTTTCTAACTTCACAGATCAGTGTGACACTGACAATAACTAGAATGCCGGTGTTAGTTTTTACTTCTGAAAGTTTCTAACTTCACAGATCAGTGTGACACTGACAATAACTAGAATACCGGTCTAAATTTTCACTTCTGAAAGTTTCTAACTTCACAGATCAGTGTGACACTGACAATAACTAGAATACCGGTCTTAGTTTTCACTTCTGAAAGTTTCTAACTTCACAGATCAGTGTGACACTGACAATAACTAGAATACCGGGCTTAGTTTTCACTTCGGAAAGTTTCTAACTTCACAGATCAGTTTGACACTGACAATAACTAGAATACCGGTCTAAGTTTTTACTTCTGAAAGTTTCTAACTTCACAGATCAGTGTGACACTGACAATAACTAGAATGCCGGTCTTAGTTTTCACTTGTGAAAGTTTCTAACTTCACAGATCAGTGTGACACTGACAATAACTAGAATACCGGTCTTAGTTTTCACTTCTGAACGTTTCTAACTTCACATATCAGTGTGGCACTGACAATAACTAGAATACCGGTCTTAGTTTTCACTTCTGAAAGTTTCTAACTTCACAGATCAGTGTGACACTGACAATAACTAGAATACCGGTCTTAGTTTTCACTTCTGAAAGTTTCTAACTTCACAGATCAGTGTGACACTGACAATAACTAGAATGCCGGTCTAAGTTTTCACTTCTGAAAGTTTCTAACTTCACAGATCAGTGTGACACTGACAATAACTAGAATGCCGGTCTAAGTTTTTACTTCTGAAAGTTTCTAACTTCACAGATCAGTGTGACACTGACAATAACTAGAATGCCGGTCTAAGTTTTTACTTCTGAAAGTTTCTAACTTCACAGATCAGTGTGACACTGACAATAACTAGAATACCGGTCTAAGTTTTCACTTCTGAAAGTTTCTAACTTCACAGATCAGTGTGACACTGACAATAACTAGAATACCAGTCTAAGTTTTCACTTCTGAAAGTTTCTAACTTCACAGATCAGTGTGACACTGACAATAACTAGAATGCCGGTCTAAGTTTTTACTTCTGAAAGTTTCTAACTTCACAGATCAGTGTGACACTGACAATAACTAGAATACCGGTCTTAGTTTTCACTTCTGAAAGTTTCTAACTTCACAGATCAGTGTGACACTCTAGAAACGCGTGGATTAAAATGTATTAAGTGTTTTATCGATGTAACCTTACTGGCTTAAAGTATAACATTGGAACTGATGAATACAATTACTTGTTGTGTTTTTGTTACTTGTTTATTGCGTGATAAAGAAAACAGCCAGTTACGTTTTTTTGAATTGCTTAGAGCCTAAAACAAGAAAAACCGAGTTATAACAGTATTTATTGCTTGTAAATAAACATTTAATTACTGACAGAATAAACTTTGAAAACCAGATATATTTGTGTGTAAATCGTAACCAGAATAAACAAAATTTGAAGTCTTAGCACAACCTATATATGCTCCGTTTTGGAGATGTAACGTTTTTCTTTAAAAATTATATTTGATAGTCATCCAGTAATGGTTTGATCAAAACATAAGATTTCTGAACCCTTTTTTTTTTACATACTGCTTTACGAAAAACACATAAAATGTTTCATCATTAAAGGACAGTTAAAAAATTAAATTCTAGGTAAATGATAAAAAACAAGTATTTTTAAAACATGAACAATGTAAAGAGAGTTTTGGGACATGTAGTGGAGCGATATAAGCCTAACAATAAGCTTTACTCAGAACAAAAATGCAAATATGTAATCAGGCGGGAAAAGTAAACCAAACACAATGTTTCTTCACACAGAAATTGATTCGACAAAGACTGAAACTGTATATAACCGATTCTTCTACATTTTTAGCCAGTAGATGATTGATAGGCAAACATTTCTCACATGAAAAGTTATTTTGAAAGTCGTTTAAGTAATATATGTTCGAGTAAAAAAAATATCTTTATAGAAGAATAATTCTTGTTTTCTAGTAGTTACAGCCTAACAGTAACTGAAACAAAATTAAAAACGTTTTTATCATTAATGTTTACATCTTAGCAGAAGTCAACCAAGGGATGTATTGTTATTGTTTCTTTTCACATGTTCGTCTGATATAAATAACGTTTCATTAAAGACTATGCAACTCAGTCGGTCTAATTAGCTATGGGGCAAAAACTCTTGTCCACAAGTAATCAAACAATAAAGCATAATTGACATGCGATTATTCATTTTTCCTACTGAGGGCTTCTACTGGGTCACTTGATAACTCTGACTTCAGTTATCATTGTTTTGTTTGTGTGTAGGTGGGACTTGATATCACACCTGTAATAGGGCTAAAGGTATTTCGCGTTTTTTTTGCTTTTCGTTCACAAGCCTGGCGTAGTTAGTGATTAACATGTCAGTGTATGGACCCGGAAGTCCATGGTTTCAGTTCCGTTGTCGCAAAATTATGCTTCTCCTTTTATTTCCGAGAGTATGCTATAAGAGGGGCGGTCAAGTTGAGCTATTTGATTGAGGTCACTTAATAGTTGCCAGTGGGTGCTTGTTGCTAGCTGCCCTCCCCTCTAGTCTATCAGTTCAAAATTGAAGGACGGCTAGCGAAGATAGCTTCTGTGTGGCTTTGCGCGAAGAAACAAACTGTTATTTGGGCCTATACTAAAGTGTCTCATAAACGTAAAATAAAAACGGTCAACACACGATCATTGCGTGGTGCATGGTGTTGTCGACTCCACGCTCACATCTCACGTATAAACACGCATCTAATGGGCTGGCTGCCTTGAAGTCTGTCGTGTAATAGTTCATATAAAATTAATGTGTAGCAAAGAAGAACCTGGTGGTTATCTTTATGTTACCTAGTTCATGATAAATATTTAAAAACTACCGACAGGTATAAGTCTGGCTACCCTGTGAGAACTTCCATTCTGTGAGAAATTAGTGGTCAAAGCCCATAAATTCCACGTGAGCGATGCTGAATTTAAAAAGTAGAACCAAGAGTAGGCAAACTGTGACTAAACAAAAAAATTGATCGTTGTTCTGTACATCAATATGTTTATAAACATAAACAGACACTGAAGGAAACGTCGCACGAATTTATGGTTTGCCATAGTCTACATTTAACTACAGTTTCAGTTTTGTTGTTTTTAACAATTACTAAGAAATGTTCGTAAGACATGTCTGAAATACAGTCATCTAGCACGAGACCTGCACCACCTGTTACGTATGAACAGGAACATGCATGCATCAAATACGTATAATCTGTAGTTCGGAAGTTATTTTTCTTTGTCATGAGTTTTCCATAGTGCTATAATGATATGAAACACACGTACTCAACCACCCATCTACAGTGAAGGAGGGCGTATAAGAAATTGAGGCCAAAAAGCTTTAAAGATCTGAAACAAAATGAAGTCATTTTTTGTCGCTTCTTTTAAAATGAGATCAAGTAGAATCAATAAACAGTTAGCTTTTGGAAATACAGAACACGAAAAAGAGATAAGGGAAAGTTTATCCAATGTGTGGAATTATTCACGACTACATGGTGTCTCTTGAAAGACGGGGTAAGGGTAATAAACACCTATCGGTACGACTTGTTCGTATCGGATCTATAATGGATAGGAAACTCTTGAAGATATATTTTCAGTTTTCACTGAAGTTACAACATTGACTAGTTTGATTTGTTTTGAATTTCGCACAAAGCTAAACGAGGGCTATCTGCGCTAGCCGGCCATAATTTAGCAGTGTAAGACTAGAGAGAAGACAGCTAGTCATCACCACCCACCGCCAACTCTTGGGCTTTTCTTTTACCAACGAATAGTGGGATTGATCGTCGCATTATAACGCCCCTACGGCTGAAAGGGCGAGCATGTTTGGTGTGACGAGGATTCGAACTCGCGATCCTCGGATTACGAGTCGAATGCCTTAACCGTCAGGCCATGCCGGGCCTCATTGACAAGTATAGTTCTTTTAAATAAGGAGAAAATGACGAGGTAGTATGTAGATGTTACTTGTTTACAGTTAGACATAAAGCTGTGCAATGGGCTACCAACACTGTGCCCATCAAAACCGGATTTTTAACGTTATCAGCCTTCAGACTTAAATGCTATGAAAGTGTTATTGGAATACAAGACAAATTTAGCTTCATTATATTACATAGTTTAATATCAGACCTTTTTTACTTTCCGAAGTCATAACAAACAGTTTGGACTTTGAATTCGAAATATCTTTATAGAATCTACAGTTCACAAACTTAATAAGGGATTGATATTAATTTCATTTGGAGATATTTTTGTATCTTGAAACATGGAAACTTTTGACTGTTTTAAATCACAAGACAAACGTTTTTTAAATGAAAAAACTGCCCGAACAAAGAGTATTTCATAGTAAATTTAATGAACATACTTGAGAGATAGAGAAGGTCTAAAACTGATGCAGAACTATACAGATCTGCAGGATAAGGGAGACTAAAACACCACTGAAGTGTTTACTGCAGGGAAAAATATAGGGACCGATGATTCTTTGATATTAACACCCAGTAAACATAGATTCATTAAACGAGAAAAGTTTGTTTTTGAATTTCATGCAAAGCTACACGAGGGCTATCTGTGCAAGCAGTCCCTAATTTATCAGTGTAAGACTAGAGGGAAGGCAGCTAGTCGTCACCACCCAACGCCAACCATTATGCTATTCTTTTACCGACGAATTCGAACCCGCGACCCTCAGATTACGAGTCGAATGCCTTAACTCACCTGGTCATGCCGGGCCTCGCATATTAACAAAGATATATAATGTTGAAATGGTTATGAGTGTATACAAATAAGCCGTACTTTTTCTAATATTGGAATTATATGTGTATGGCGTAATATTAAATGTGTTATGTGTTTATATATCCACTTCGTCAATGACTCGAAACTTCTGTATTCATTCACTCGTCAGCTCTTAGTCTCTATATTCGAATATTCCCTTAACGCCGCTTAGTCTCTTATATAATTGTCTCTGCATCCATTCACTCAACCTCTCTTGATCTCTCTATGTCTAACCCCCCGCAAGTACAGCGGTATATCTTCGGATTTACAATGCTAAAATCAAGGGTTCGATTCACCGCGGTGGGGTCAGTAGATAGTCCGATGTGGTTTTGCTATAAGAAAACATACACTCTGTATTTCTTCATTCAATAACTATCTTTCTCTTGTATAATTTCGTTTATCCATCTATTCAAAGAAGAATAATTTATTTTTCCACAATTTGCTTATTTGGTTCTGAAAATAATTTCTATGAATTCATTATCATTAATTGTTTTGTATGTTAACTATTTTTTTCTATTGTATTAGATTCTTTCTTTAGGGGCAACAGTAAGCTGTAAAATACATTATTTTGTAAACATAATCACAATTTTTTTGGATAAGAAAGCGAATTTCACGCAAGGGAAACATATAAGAACGAAAGTAAAAACGAACTTCTGTGACAAAATGCTCATGGAGAAACATATATATTTCCATCATAATTCCTTCCAGCTTTGCGACTCGAACACACAGAGATTAGTTAATAAGATATGATGCTTTGGTGTATACCAAAAACGTTTCCTTATAAGCTTAATAGAGGGCGTGGTAAATTTTCTTAAAAGCTGCAAATGGAAGCTCGAATGTCTGATGTCCATCATAAAAGAAATGCGAAAATATAAAAACGTCTGTGGATTTTTGTTTTGGCTTCTTGAAAACGTTCTGAATGCCGTATTTTTATATCAACTTGAAGAGTAAAAATTTAAAGAAAGGGGGCAACAAATGTAGGTAGATACATGCATGTTTAAATATGTTGCTTCATTGACTGAACCAAGAAAATTATACATGAAACTAAACCGCGTTTATGGCTGCTTTATGCAAACATAAATCAATCTATTAAAACTCGAACGACGCTTACATGTAGCGTGTAATTTTCTTTAAAGCGCTATTAATTCTGACTTCTCTTCATCTATTTAAGTCCGTTAACTCTGAAGACAGTACGTACAGTTAAGAAAATATTATAGCCACGAGGCACCTGTTTTTACAACTTCAGTTTCTCAGACACCTGCCTCGTTTAGTAGTTTTTCCTGTCTTACCTGTATTGTACACGCCTCCTCTAGGCCTTTCAACAGAGTAGATATTGCACAGAAAACCGTCATTGTATAATGGTCTATTTGCATGTCGACCAAACAAAGAAACAATTCAAAAGAATTAATATACATATGTATTTACGCACATATATATGTACTAAAACATGCATAAGAAATGCAAGATTCGTATGTACAGTTGTGCTCCCACACTTTCGTTATTATTTCTCGTGTAATTTTTTTCCCCTTATTGCATGGTATTTATTATTAAGAATATTTCTACAAAAGACAACAGGTTCTGTTTAGTAGGATACACTCTGTTTGGAAACACTGAAACAGCCAAGTCTTTAAAAAGAAACAACAAAAATATTGTTGACGTGAAAGAGACAGAAACATGAATAATTTCCGTAATGAATTAAGTTTTCGATTTTTGAGTTGAATATAAGTGTAAAATTATTGCACTAACTATTCATTTATTTCTCTTTCTCTCTTATTTGTTGTTTAAAGAAACAGACACGCTCTGAGCCTCCCACAGTCACGTGATACCAACATTTTTCTAGCGTGTACTTCGTTCGTATCTTCCGAATATTTGTAAATAACTAGTATATACTTTTTGTTACGTAATACCAAAAGGTAAAATTCAACAATATTTTTCTAGCGTGCACTTCGTTCGTATCTTCGGGATATTAATAAATAACGACTATGCCTTTTTTTTTTGTTACGTTACGGAGCCGTTAGATTACTGAAAACATTAATCCAAGTAGTTATAAACATTTATTCTGTAATTATAATAACATTCAGCACACTTTCGATCCCTCAACTTTTCCCATTTACCTTTGTTGGCACGAGAGGGCGCTGGTTTTACGTGATAAATGAACCTTTCACTATCGTAACTATTCACATTATCATAAAGTTGTTTGAAGGAAGTTAGTTACTCGTGAAGACATGTGACAAAAACGTTTTGAAAGTAGGTTCCGGAAAAAAAGTACAAAATGATCAAAGTAACTCTTAAATGAAAGCTATATTTCCAGTTAAGAATCCAAAAACAAATAAATAAATAAAAGACCATTCATGAAATTGAGGGAATCAAAATATATTTTATTTCATAATTTTGTGAAAAGCCACACGAGGACTATTTATGTCCCTAACTTTGTACTACCAGTTTCTACTTAACAGCAGCACCCGCCAATAAGTGCTGGACGTTTCTTGTATGACTGAGTGGTGGAACTTAACCACCACACTTATAGAACAGCCACAAAATGTATAATGCTTTGCAAACTAGGAGTCTATGAATTCACAGTCTGGGTTTACTAACAACAGGCCACTCCCAGGTCCGGAAATCAAGTTAAGCTACAGTTACAGAATAGGAAATACTTGTGGATTATTGTTTGTAGTTAACCACAAAGCTACGCGAAGGACTAGTTGTGCTCTGCTCACCACGCGTATAGAAACCCAGATTTTAGTGTTGAAGTCCGCAGACATACCGCTGTGCCATTGGGGGGTAGTGTTTGTGGAACAAACTCTAGTTATGTTTGCTAAGCAATTCCTGATTATTCGATTTTACGAGCATATATAATGAAGAAATATAAGTTTTGTTAAGTTATTCAACAGCCATTGCATTAGAAACATCATATATAGATCCACGATCACCTGTAGGTATTATAATTACTTTTTTGACATGCGTGTTTAGTATCGCAAGTATGACAAGAGGTATGATAGTGAATCCAAAACTGTTAAAATGTAATAAATTTCACACAAAACTACGCGAGGGCGATCTGCAATAGTCGTCCCTAATTTAGCAGTGTAAGACTAGAGGGAAGTCAACTGGTCATCACCACCGACCGTCAATTCTAGGCTACTCTATTACTGACTGTCCTATTTTAAAGCCCTCATAGTTGAAAGGACAACCATGTTTGGTATGACGGCGATTTGAACCCGCGACCCTCAGATTAGGAGTCGAGTGCTTTAACTACCTGGCCATGCTGGGCCTTGTGTAAAGAACTAGAACAAACTAAAAAAAAAAATTGCGTCAACCCCTATGAAAATCTTTTCTAGTGTACGCAGCTTTCACTTGTTTCTCCTGAGTTCACAACTGCTTATTGCTTTTACAATGTATTTTACCCACTTCACTACTTCTTACACTTAAAATATATCGTCACTATCTGCACTAATGATTTTTAAAAGTTATACTTTTGAACGATTTTTCTGCTTAACATTTTCTTATGTTCTTCGATTTGCGGACAAATATATAGGACTCCAGTCCGTCAGATTGTTTGTTTGTTTGTTTTTGAATTTCGCACAAAGCTACGCGAGGGCTATCTGTGCTAGCCGTTCCTAATTTAGCAGTGTAAGACTAGAGGAAGGCAGCTAGTCATCACTACCCACCGCCAGCTCTTGGGCTACTCTTTTACCAACGAATAGTGGGATTGATAGTAACATTATAACGCCCCCACGGCTGAAAGGGCGAGCATGTTTGGCGCGATGGGGATGCGAACCCACGACCCTCAGATTGCGAGTCGTACGTCTTAACACGCTTGGCCATGCCGTCCGTCAGATCTTCAATAAACAAATTTATCACAAAACTCTTAGAAGGCCCGGCATGGCCAGGTGGTTGAGGCACTCGACTCGTAATCCGAGGGTCGCGGGTTCGAATCCCGGTCGCATCAAACATGCTCGCCCTTTCAGCTGTGGGGGAGTTATAATGTGACGGTCAATCCCACTATTCGTTGGTAAAAGAGTAGCCCTAAGAGCTGGTGGTGAGTGGTGATGACTAGCTGCCTTCCCTCTAGTCTTACACTGCTAAATTTGGGACGGCTAGCGCGGATTGCTCTCGAATAGCTTTGCGAGAAATTCAAAACCAAACAAACTCTTAGAACATTACAGAGAGCCTGGGGGAAAAATACAGCATTTTGTTACACGCAGTTAAGTTAGCCACTTGCGGTTTGTTTCATTCTTGCGAATAAATATTCATTATAGGATCTCTTCAATTTATTTTTTTGGAAATTAGCTAAAGAAAACGAGTTGACATGCGTTACGAAACAAATTAGATGTAAACCTTTGTTTGTGTAATTTCGGGTAAAGTTATTCGAAAGCTATTTACGATAGCCGTTCCCTAGTTTTAGTGATAGACTAAAGGAAAGGCAGACAGTAAACATCACTCATTGACAACTCGTGGGCTAATCTATTCGACTACTGGGATTTGACAGTGACTCTTATAATGCATCTACTACGATGCACGAGTTGTTGTTTTTTCGCTAATGGAACGAGAACCACGGTAGCTTTGATTTACAATGTGGAACACAAACCATTGTCCACATTGGTCAGTTTGTGATGGTGTATTAATAAGTTAAGGTTTTAGTAGTGTCTTTTTCTGCCTGAAATATTTCTTGTCATGGGGTAACTGATTTAACGACCTGTGCCTAGATCAGGAAGGAACCACCATCAGCATATAGTCTTTCTTAAATTAAAGTAGATGAGGTGAAAGGTTGTTCAGTTCGCTCTGTTCTTATTTAACTAGCTTATTTTTCGCGAACTTTTAACATTGTAATTTATATGAACTTTTGTCGTTTAATAGATTGAACAGACAAGACCTCACGCCGTGGTTTAGCGGTAAGTTTCACAGTTTACAACGTTAAACTTTGAGTTTCAATACCCGTGATAGGCAGAGCTTAAACAGTCCATTGTGTACTTTTGTGCTTAATAGCGAACTATTGGAACGTATGTCAAATTTCATAATGATTTTGTTTGTTCCTTATGAAGACAGGTCCATCAAGTATTGAAAGGTTTGGCATTTGTCAGAGTTGTTTTGTTGCTTGGTTTAGAGTTAAACACAGAGCTACATAATTGGCTATCTGTGTTCTGCCATCCACGAGTATCGAAATCCGTTTTTAGCGGTGTGAGATCACTTGGGGGGAGGGGCTACCACCAGAGTTATAAGGTGACCAATCCGGGCCTGCTTTCCCACACTAACGTTGTATAAGAAAACCATACCCTCGACAGAAGGTTCTTTTACTCCTGTGTAAACCCATTCTTCTTGCTGCACCTGTTTGTTTGTTTTTCATAGCTGTATGAACCTATTTATCTTTTCTTATTACTGCGTGATAAACTTGAACAGTTGCTATGCAAACATATCACCCTTCTCTTACTATTACGTATTAAACACAGGTAGGTGCTATGTAAAACTATATTCTTCGCTTGCTACTGCCTATTAATAAACAGGTAGCTACTATGTCAACATGCATCCTTCTCTTACTGCTAGGTATTAAACACAGATAGGTGCTGTGCAAACATATGTCTTTATTTTACTATTTCGTATTAGAAACAGGTAGCTGCTGTGTAAACATACATCCTTGTCTTGCTACTGCGTATTAAGCACAGATAGCTACTGTGCAAATATGTATCCTTCTCTTACTATTACGTATTAAACACAGGTAGCTGCTGTGTAAACATACATCCTTGTCTTGCTACTGCGTATTAAGCACAGATAGCTACTGTGTAAACATATATCCTTCTCTTAATATTACGTATTAAACATAGGTAGCTGGTATGTAAACATGTCCTCTTTCTCTTGGTATGTGTTAAACATGGATATCTGTCGAGCAGATTAATTACAAGTGTACTACACATTTTAGGAGTTATGTTGCTACAGTGTTACAGCTCTATTACACATTTTTAGGAGTTATGTTGCTACAGTTTTACAGGCATATCACACATTCTAGGAGTTATGTTGCTACAGTGTTACAAGTCTATTACATACTCTGGGAGTTATGTTGTTACAGCGTTACAGGTCTATTACATATTCTAGGAGTTATGTTGCTACAGTGTTACAAGTCTATTACATATTCTAGGAGTTATGTTGCTACAGTGTTACAAGTCTATTACATACTCTGGGAGTTATATTCCTACATTGTTACAGGTCTATTACACATTCTAGGAGTTATGTTGCTACAGTGTTACAAGTCTATTACATACTCTGGGAGTTATGTTGTTACAGCGTTACAGGTCTATTACATATTCTAGGAGTTATGTTGCTACAGCGTTACAGGTCCATTGCACATTCTAGGAGTTATATTGCTACATTGTTACAGGTCTATTACACATTCTAGGAGTTATGTTGCTACAGTTTCACAGGTCTATTACACATTCTATGAGTTATGTTGCTACAGTGTTTCAAACACAGTATGCGATCTCTTCCTCACAGTCCTATCAATCAGGTGGAACAGAATGACAAGCAGTCCACACAGATATTTACGAGACAGACATTCTAAGAGCAATAAATCATTATATTTATTCACACACAGCGTGCATGTTAGGTTACAGAAGAAATGTTGCCCACCTGTAAGTTGTAATCAACACTTTCAAAGGAGATATAAGAGTAGAAAAGATCGATCGTGTCAGGAGGTAAAGCTGTTCCCCAGGGAATAAAGTTATGAAATATTTAGAAATGTCAGTCACGAAGTTTTGAAAACACGAATGTTTATAAGTTGGTGAAATTAAAATACACTATAGCGTCCAATACGAGAGAACGCTACGTGTGTGGGATCTGAATAAATATTCAAGTTGAACATGAAAGAATGGAAATAGGCTGGAATTGAACTTCCTAATTTGTTCGTACAAGCCACTCAAAGTTAGCTAAAAAAACTACGTGATAAACGAAAAACTTGGCACATTTGTAAATCACACGTTTTATCTTGATATTCAAGACACTTTCTACGTCTTCAGTTTCATTAATCAAAATCAATGTTTTGTGCTGTTTTCCCACTTGAAAAAACTACGTTTTTTAATTTAGTATTTCATGTCAGTACTTCGTATAACCTTCTCAGAATGAGCAACAAATTAGTGCTCTGTTGGGACCGTAAGTCGACACTCAGGTATAAAGTAAGTTGTATCACGCCATTTGAATAAATCTTTGGTTTAAAGTTCATTTTCTGTTTCTCTTATTTTATGCTATGTAGGTTAGATGCACGCAATGAGAATTATCTGATTACGTTGTATAGTGAGAAAATACACACCGACTGTTTCAACTCCACCCGTTTCTTGCAACTGCAAACGTATAATTTCTGGAACATCATCTTTTAATTATAAAGACCATCTTTTTAAGCTAGGAGACTACAGTATAAACGTCTTTTTTTAATAACAAGTAAACCTCGTGAGCATCTTCTGCGTCGCATGTGATGGTTCCTCAACAATACCTGTATTTATATCATTAACACACGTTTTGGTTCGATCTGATAAAAACTTAAATCCAAATAAGAACAGACAACTTGTTCAAATACACAGGTTTCCGAACAGCTAAGCTTGTGCACAGACTAGAAATGAAAAGAAAATCCTTTTCTCTATGCGACAGGTCTACAAGAGTAAGGTTGTGATTCAAAATTGGGCTTAGTAACAGCCAAGATACGTATGTAAAAACAGCCCGCCAGAAGTTATGGGATGGTTAAACCCAGCCATTCCAGAAGTTAAAACATTGGTAAATCCTCAGATTTTCCAAAAGTTATCGAATGGTTAAACCCAGCTTTCCTGGAAGTTAAGACATAAGTAAAAACTTAGACTTTCCAAAAGTTATGGGATGGTTAAACCCAGCCTTTTGAGAAGTTGAGATATGGTTAAACTCAGCCTTTCCAGAAGCTAAGACATTGGTAAAACATCAGGCTTTCCAAAAGTTATGGGATAGTTAAACCCATCCTTTCCAAAACATAAGGCATGGTTAAACCCAGCCTTTTCAGAAGTTAAGACATTGGTAAAACCTCAGACTTTCCAAAAGTTATGGGATGGTTAAACCAAGTTTTTCCAGGAGATAAAGTATGGTTAAAACTTAGCCTTTCCAAAAGTTAAGGTATGGTTAAAAACCAAACTTACCAGCAGTTAAGTGACAATTTAAAAGTTAAAATTACCAAAAACTATTTCGTGGTTATGTCATAAATATTCTAATAATTACGTTTTTCTTAAAGCGCACACTTACCTGAGATAAGTTGTAATTAATACCCTGGCTTACTAAGTTGTGGTTAAATTCATGACTTAACAAGAGTTAAATTAGGACTAAAATCTAGAATTTAAATTATGGTTCCATTTTTATACGAGCTTCTACTGACAACTGTCTCTTGGAGGACTAATGTTTATAAATCAAGCCTACTTTTAATCATTTTCGGACTTATGTTTCACTTTACTGGATCTTACAAAGGAACTTTTTGGATTTCATTTCCTAATCTTGTCTGTTTCTGGATAGGGTGTTAAAGTTTCGGATTCTTTTTTGTCCGATAAACATGTTGTTGTATTTGTATGAATATTAAGTTAATTGTATGTTAATAATCCTGCTCAGGTTTGTATATAGAAATACCATTCAAAAAATAGACGTTAATAACGTCAATCCTAAACAAGACACATTAACATCCAAAGTAACTCCGCTGAAGATCCACCCCCTTGACACGTCATAACCGGGCTGCCATTATCGTCAGCCGTTCACAGCCACTCCTTCTCGTGTTGAATAACTACTCTTAGAACAAATACTGAGTTCATTTCGTTAAAGGGCTGCGTGTATAGTAACACCAAAGATAATCTCAAAATTATAAAATATACTAGAAGATATTGCTGTCTTTTTTCTTTGTCCAAACACTCAAATTTCCACTTCTAATTTGTTTGTGCACAGCAAATGGTATATATATATATAATCCAAAAACTGCAAGTCGTCATGTTTACCACTAATCAACCGTGTACATAGTAAGCACACTTGCTCTCTCTTTACTATCTACGAAGAGTTAAGGGTATATTTTGTATACGAGTACATTATTTGTGTCACAGAAAACATGAGGTTGGAAAACAATAAGAACACAGTATTGAACTTTAGGAGGATTAAAACTAGGACTGCTTAACTTAATAACAGCATGTAAGATGTCGAAACTTAACACGTTATTGTGTTTGAGAACATATCAGAATGATAAGATGAGCTGCTATTCTTCTAAGAAACGTTTGTTCTCTTAAAACAACAACTGTACGTATAGGGAAGAAACTTGAGGTACGTAAGGGAGGAGTAGATAAAAAAAATGGTGGAACACGTGACAAAATGATCACAAATGGAAGAAATTTATGACAGGAAGATGTTGAATTTTGAGATTATTTTACAAAAAAATTCGTGAGAGAATTTGAAAAATAGAACGAAAGATTAATAACTAGAAATGAAAGGTGTGGAAGAAAAATAACAGATAGTGTGAACCACCGTTACAAGCTGTTTGATTAATAGTTACTGTAGTTAGAAGGGGTCTTCCCGGGTAAATAGAACACCCACTCTCTTCGTGCACCTGGCGTCCTTTCAAAAGTGTGTATTTCAGGTGCACGCTGTTTCATTCTCGATGTACTTCCATGCTTTTTTCGTGTTGTTTTTTTTTCTTATTTAAGCCACAGCAACGATTGCGTTTGGTACAGACAAACAAAGAGAAAGACTACGCGTGTATGTGAAAACAGCAGGAGGTCATGAAAAGGTGTTACATTTCCCACACGGACATTAAGAAGGACACAATGGCCCCTGGTTCCACTACGCTCAGTGCAAGTGGACTCGTGGCTCGCGCTTGTCATAGTTTATAAGCGAGACTGACATACACCGTTGCCACATGCAATGCTCTATCCATGTCCCAGCAATTAGATCAAAGTCTCGTTTCAATGCACATGTATGGACGTATTCGACTGTTACGGTTATTATTGTATTAATAAAAGTGGATATCCACAACAGCACAACTCGTCATATTTATTTCAATATATGCTATAAACTAAAGGCAGGAAATTTCTGTAAAATAATATCCTTATAAAATCGCTTGATTAATCTTAAGCCTTAAACGAAAATTAGATTTTTCTAAATTCATTTCAATGCTTTCAAACTAATTTTAATTTTCCACAATTTCATCTTAACACTATTTCATGTTCCAAGGTCTACATCAGTCATTCTGCAGCACAAAATCATAATATACCATTCAAAACATTAACCACAATATTTTCGAATTGTACTTCCGATACAATAAAAAGATAATTATTTATATTACTTCGAAATAACCCCTACCCCCAGTGGCACAGCGGTATGTCTACGTACTTGCAAAACCAAAATTCGAGCTTTGATACCTGTGGTGGGCAGAGAACAGATATCGTGTAGGTTTGTACTTATCTACAACAAACAATGTACTTAGCTCTATATCATTGGATGACTGATTATGGAACAAGTAATACAAGTAATCTAAGTCTTGCTTTCAAATGACTGATTATGGAACAAGTAATACAAGTAATCTAAGGTGGCACGTCTTGTTTTCAAATGACTGATTATGGAACAAGTAATACAAGTAATCTAAATCTTGTTTTCAAATGACTGATTCATCCTTAAGCTTTAACATAATTGATCTATCTCCAAGTACAAAGATGTCTGATTCTTCCTCAAGTATTAAGATGCCTGATTCTTCTTCAAGTATTAAGATGCCTGATCCTTTCTCACATATTTAGATAGCTGATTCTTTCACAAGTATTAAGATGCCTGATTCTTCCTCAAGTATTAAGATGCCTGATCCTTCCTCAAATATTTAGATAGCTGATTCTTTCACAAGTATTAAGATGCCTGATTCTTCCTCAAGTATTAAGATGCCTGATCCTTCCTCAAATATTTAGATAGCTGATTCCTTCACAAGTATTAAGATGCCTGATTCTTCTTCAAGTATTAAGATGCCTGATCCTTCTTCAAGTATTAAGATGCCTGATTCTTTCTCAAATATTTAGATAGCTGATTCTTTCACAAATATTTAGATGCCTGATTCTTCCTCACAATTTAGATAGCTGATTCTTCACAAATATTAAGACATTCTTCTTCAAGTTTAAGATGCCTGATCCTTCCTCAAATATTTAGATAGCTGATTCTTTCACAAGTATTAAAATGTCTGATTCCTTTACAAGTATTAAGATGTCTGATTCTTCCTCAAGTGTTAAGATGACTGATCCTTCCTCAAATATTTAGATGTCTGATTCTTTCACAAGTTTTAAGATGCCTGATCCTTCCTCAAATACTTAGATAGCTGATTCTTTCACAAGTATTAAGATGCCTGATTCTTCCTCAAATATTTAGATGTCTGATTCTTTCACAAGTTTTAAGATGCCTGATCCTTCCTCAAATACTTAGATAGCTGATTCTTTCACAAGTATTAAGATGTCTGATTCTTCCTCAAGTATTAAGATGTCTGATCCTTCCTCAAATATTTAGATAGCTGATTCTTTCACAAGTATTAAGATGTCTGATTCTTCCTCAAGTATTAAGATGTCTGATTCTTCCTCAAGTGTTAAGATGCCTGAACCTTCCTCAAATATTTAGATAGCTGATTCTTTCACAAGTATTAAGATGCCTGATTCTTCCTCAAATATTTAGATGTCTGATTTTTTCACAAGTTTTAAGATGCCTGATCCTTCCTCAAATATTTAGATAGCTGATTCGTTCACAAGTGTTAAGATGCCTGATTCTTCTTCAAGTATTAAGATGTCTGATTCTTCCTCAAGTATTAAGATATCTGATTCTTCTTCAAGTATTAAGATGTCTGATTCTTCCTCAAGTATAAAGATGTCTGATCCTTCCACAAGTATTAAGATGTCTGATTCTTCCTCAAGTATTAAAATGTCTGATCCTTTTTCATGTATTAAGATGTCTGATTCTTCCTCAAGTATAAAGATGTCTGATCCTTCCTCAAATATTAAGATGTCTGATTCTTCTCAAGTATTAAGATGTCTGATCCTTCCTCAAGTATCGATCTCTATTCTTCTCAAGTATTAAGATGTCTGATTCTTCCTCAAGTATAAAGATGTCTGATCCTTCCTCAAGTATTAAGATGTCTGATTATTCTCAAGTATTAAGATGTCTGATTATTCCTCAAGTATAGATCTCTGATTCTTCTCAAGTATTAAGATCTTTGATTCTTTTCAAGCATTAAAATGTCTGATCCTTCCTCAAGTATTGAGATGTCTGATTCTTTCTCAAGTATAAAGATGTCTGATCCTTACTCAAGTATTAAGATCTCTGATTCTTCTTAAGTATTAAGATGTATGATTTTTCCTTAGGTGTTAAGATATCTGATTTATCCTTGAGTATTAAGATATCTGATTATTCCTTGTGTATTAAGATTTCTGATTCTTCTTCAGGTATTAAGATGGCTGATATGTCCTCACGTTTTATGATGGCTGATTATTTTCAGGTTTTATGATGACTGATCTTTCCTTCCACAAAAGACTGTTGATCTACTCTCAAGTATTAAGATGTTTCACTCATCTGCAATCTTTACAGATGGCTGATTCATGTTTCTATCCTACAGCTTTAAAATGGCTATCTATAAATAAACCTAATTGATATGTTATTCAGCCTTAAGATAGTATTATACTCGAGAGATTTAAGACGTCTAAAGTATTCTCAAGGTTTATGATGGCTTGAATGTATCCTCACGTCTTCATTTTACTTTAAATTTTGATGTGTGATCCATTTTTGTGTAGTTATGAAACAAACAACACTTGACATCGCTGAGGTTTGGAAATGTCTTGTTCTTTTTGGTTTAAAATAGACACTCTTTTCTCAGACTTTTTGTACAAGGTTGATTTATACTGTTGCTTTAAAGTAGCTTTTTCATCAGATCTTGAACAAAGTTCATCTGTTTGCAATTTTTAAGATGTTTAAGTTACCCCAAAGTTTTAAATCTTCGTATTTAAACAAGCTTGGTTCGTTCTTTTGTTTTAATAAGGCTAGGCTAATCTGAATATGTAAAATAGATGACATTTTCGAAAATGAACAAGAGTTATATATTAAACATCCTAAATCGTTTTATCTACTATCAGTTGTGAGAAAGGAACTCTGTCACGAAGCTTTACTTCAAGCTATATACAAATCTGGACGTGTCTTAAAAAGCTTAAACTCCCTTCACAATTTGGCATTATGATTTCTTTTAACTATATCCTTAAATTCTGAAGTCTGATGTTTTCTTTCACAATCTTTAGAAAGACCAAACCATTTTCATACTTGAAGAAGATTGATATAATGATGACAGGATAATAATGTATCGGAAAACTGAATTTTTACGTATCTGCAGCTATGAAGAACGTATTATTAGCGATGAATTGTCATTGTACTTTTTTCGGGTAACGGAATGCTAATTTGTTTCATTCCAAAACTAAAAGCAAACATGCATTATTTATTCCACGTGGATTTTTATCGAGTGAACATATAATTATTTATAAATATTGAAAATATTTAAATGGACTATTAGCCTATTGCAATTTTGTGTTCGAGTCTGATAAATATGTATAGATCTGTTATATACAACAAATGTATGAAAAACCTTCTTTAAATACTTTTTGAAATACAAGCAAAAAGTAGTTGTCCCAAGAAGGTTGGCCCAGCAGGGCCAAGTGGTTAGGACACTGGACTCGTAATCTGAGGGTCGCGGGTTCGAATCCCCGTCGCACCAAACATGCTCGCCCTTTCAACCGAGGGGCGTTATAATGTGACGATCAATCCCACTATTCGTTGGCAAAAGAGTAGTCCAAGAGTTGGCGGTGGGTGGTGATGACTAGCTGCCTTCCCTCTAGTCTTACACTGCTAAATTAGGGACAGCTAGTGCAGATAGCCCTCGTGTAGCTTTGCGCGAAATTCTAAAACTAACAAACTCGCAATCTGAGGGTCGTGGGTTCTAATCCCTGTCACATCAAACTCGCTCGTCCTTTCAGCCGTGAGGGCGTTATAATGTGACGCTGATTCCCACTGTTCGATTACAAAAGAGTAATCCAAGAGTTGGCAGTGAGTGGTGATGACTAGCTGCCTTCCATCTAGTTTTAAACTACTAAATTAGGGACGGTTAGCGTAGATAGTCCTCGTGTAGATTTGCGCGAAATTCAAACCAAACAAGAAGATTGTAATGTCGAATATACGTGAAATGAATTCAACTATTCTAGAATTCATTGAGCGTCTTAGAAGAGCTGCTGAGACACTTTCTTTCTACAAAGGCATTTAGTTATAAGAACGTTTAATAAATCCAGATGACATTCTGAAGTTTGTGAAGAGATAAAACTGAGACGCCCGCGATTCGAACCTGAGATTTAGCTGACCAAGCTGATTATTTAGCCAATTGAGAGTGTTATTTGAGACATGATTAGTTTAGTTCGAGTGACCAAAATACCTCACCGTTAGCAGAATCGGGAGTTCGAATCTTGCCTGATGTTCATTTTTACTTTTTTAAGAAAAAGTGCTAAGTTCACAGAAGAGCGTGCCATTTCTGTATATTGCAGTGTTTGTTGACCTTCGAGTTCGTTCGACAGAAACAATCCCATCTTGATAAAAAGTTTAAAGTGTAAATGCATAAGTTTTATAAAAATCTACATTTATCATTTAAACAAGATAACCAAAGCTTCAATTATGGGCATTGTATTTAAAAGATAAAATCAGTCTAATGAGATTCTTTAATGATCTTACGAGATTTATTAGCACAGGTTTAACATAAATTTGTGTATCATACTTGTCTGTTTAATGCTTAGCTGATTAGTCATTTTCAAATATACTGGTAAGGTGTTCACGTGACTCATAACATTCTAAACTAAAGATATTTTCTTATTAGATGGATAGATACGTACGAAACTCAGAACCATAGGCACACGTTTATACGTATGTGTAAATAACCCCACAGAAATTATTCACTGTCTTTCGCGAAATAAAACCAAAATAGGGCGGTAAAATGATTCTCCTTCAATTCTATTTCACGTCATGTATCTGTTTCCTGGTCCTACTTTATTTATAGCAGAAACCTTATATCAAAGTTTCATGATCATTTCATTAATTGCTTTGATGTCCGATTCGACGCGTCAGACATTTCTCAACTTTTCCAACGCGGATTTTATTAGAAACATTAAAACACGTTTTGGTGTCATTACGCTGAAATCTCAGCCAATCAGCGACAACAGAGTTTGAAAAGTTTAAATAATACCGTTTCATGTAAGTGACCAATCCATAGATAGAGTAGAATAGCAAGGCCAGATATTTTTTGATAGGAAATAATGAAATTCCATGCAATAAATTTTGTTTTTTTCTCAAATCTGGCCTCATCAGTGATAACAAGTGGTTACTGTCACGAAAATCTTAATATCTCACTGAAAACAGTAACATATTTATGGTTTATTAAAAATTAGTGTTGTATGCATGCACACAAAGGTTGTCAGTTGGTACAGGAATGAAAGGATGATGCAAATGTGGTTTAACATCTGGGGAATGGAAGTCGTTCATTTAGATATAAAACAGAAGCTTTTGTATCTGCGCAACAAATATTATACAGGGTGGCCCGTAAGTCTCTACCCATCCATATGTTATTATGTTATATTCAATTACGCATGTATTATAAATTTGTTTCTTTTTTTTCAGAGAAATATGGCCGATGTAAGCCCATTTACACTTGAAGAGCGTATTGTGCATAATATTATGCAACGAGAATGAGGAACAGCACACAGATACACTGGATACATAAGATATATGGATGGGTAGGTACTTTCGGGCCACCCTGTAGTGAGTGGAAAATGCAGAAACAAATGGATATTTATTAGTGTGCTTTCTTTATTCACTATTTAACAAGACACTACTTATTTCAACGCCGAAATCCGGCGAAAAATGGAATATAGAAAGAGAGAAAAAAGAGCGCGTATTTTATAACAATTTTTAGGACATAAATTTCTGGTAATTATTACAAGAGGACAGGTCTTGTTCCTTGCTTGTTGTTGTTGTGAATTAACCCCAAGCTACACAATGAGCTATCTGTGCTTTGCCCACCAAGGGTATCGAAGTCCTGTTTTTGGCTTGTAAGTCCACAAACATATTGCTGTGCCAATGAGTGGCACCTTGGTTGCTAACAAAAAGTAAATTTTCCTGAAAAGGGTCTAATCTTGTGGCATATACCAGTTCTAAGAATAGGCTAAGCCTCACGTTTCATTTTATTTGTTTGTAGTTAAGTGCAAAGCTACACAATGAGCGATCTGTGCTGTGACCATCACTGGTATTAAAACCCCATTTTTAGGGTTGTAAGTACACGGACTTACAACTGTTAGAGAGCCTGATCTCAACACACATTTCCTTTTATGGAAGTACAAAGTTCTGATAAAACAAAAGAAATTATGATCTATCCGACAGAAATATCATCCAATTACCTAATATATGTTCATTCGTATATATTTGTTTTGTTCTGATTTCTCAACGATACGTAGTAAAAGTTTATAATATCAGCGATTTTCGTACAAAGGGCCCAATCTTTTCAATTAAAAAATCATTTATTTGGTTAAGCGGTGTCGAAGTTGCTCATTGTTACGCGAGAAGACCGTGCAAGAGGGCGCTGCAGCCCTGTAATTGGTAACCCCACTTTGCTTCTGAAGAGCTGTTGTTTTCAGACATTCATCACCCCAAGGTTATAATCCGCAAACGTCTCCTGGCACTTTTCGTTCAAAAATTGCAGGTGATTAAATGGAAATCTCCATAGAAAACGGTTAGGTGCTCTTTTACCAGCTTTCAGAGCAAGATGCACGAGCTGGCGAGCTCTTTAATGACCCTAGTCCCCCCGTTTCTTTTTTGTTTGTTTGATGAAGAAACAAGAAAAAAAAAATGCAATTTGCATGTAACTCGAAGAACCAATACTTGGAAAACTGAGTGAAAGGGAACGGCTGCTGATAGTACGCTACTTGCTACCGAAAACGCTTACTGGACAATCACCGAGAAAGCAACCGGAAGTCTGCACACCTCGTGCAAGGTGCGAGAACAAGGAACTCTTAAGACATTAAATTTTGAATAGAGGTATATTCTATCTACTAACGAAGACAAAAACCACTCTAGGCGAGGAATCGCATGCTTTTCTCTAGCTCTTAGTGTGTGTAAGAGAATTGCTTCTTATTATAGACGGAGGCTATTGTTAAATTTTGTAATAAAACTATTAAATACGATAAAACATATATCACATTACTTCTGCCACATGAACCTTTTTTTGCAACTAATGCGTATGGCTTCCTTTTTAACATTTGGTAAAAATAGGAATAAACAATAATGTCTTATCGTGACCAAATGTTTAATTAGTCTTTCTTTCAGTTGGAAAGTTGTTCAGTAATACTTTAACTTGCACAACCTAATTTTCCATTTAAATTCTCATGTATTTAAGGTTTACGTTGCAGAACATAGAATAAATAATAAAGTCTGTTTTACATTCTGTTGCGCTAGAGGACGACTTGCAGAGTTTTGGAAACAATACCACCAAATATTAAGGTTAAGTGGTGGGCCTGGCATGACCAGGTGGTTAAGGCGCTTGACTCGTAAGGCCTGTCACACCAAACATGCGGCCCGGCATGGCCAAGCGTGTTAAGGCGTGCGACTCGTAATCTGAGGGTCGCGGGTTCGCATCCCCGTCGCGACAAACATGCTCGCCTTTTCAGCCGTGGGGGCGTTATAATGTGACGGTCAATCCCACTATTCGTTGGTAAAAGAGTAGCCCAAGAGTTGGCGGTGGGTGATGATGACTAGCTGCCTTCCCCCTAATCTTACACTGCTAAATTAGGGACGGCTAGCACAGATAGCCCTCGAGTAGTTTTGTGCGAAATTCAAAACAAACAGACCAAACATGCTCGCCCTATCAACTGCTATTTAATCTCGCTACTAGTTGGTAAAAGAGTAGTATAAAAGTTGGTGGTGGGTGGTCACTATTTCACAGAATGCACACGTCATCACTATATAGAACAGTTCTTCTACGGTGTACCTTACAACTAAACAAACAATGCTCCTTTGTCTCATCTGACAATGTTGTTTGTGTTTTAATACTAATGCTGTCAGAAAACTGTTTTATTTAAAGAGGGTTTTATTTGTAATTATGCTTTCCCACGTGGATAATCTTAGTTGGAATTCTTTGTTTTTTTTCCATAGGATGTCTACAGCTTTGCGTTGAACGTATCAACACATAATGTAAGTTGAAGTACAGTAAATTATAGTGAGCGATTTTAACACAAATTTCTTAATGTTTCTCCACTATAATGGCTTGAATTATTCTTTTGCCTCTGCTGCTTCACTAATATTCAGTTAGTATTCAAACATCTGAATTGTAAGACGAATATTTATTTTCTTAATATTTCACGCCTGTTTCGCAGTCTTATATTTTCGTAACTTTCCTCCACCAGGGTTGCTTCAATGAATGCTCATCTACTATCATTTGATCATTACCCTACTCTTGAAATATTAATGTTTTCTTTCCTTTAATATTTTCGCATTAATAATTCTCAGCTGTTTTTCTAATTAAACGATCAGCCTAGATATCTGGTATACCTTTATCTGTCTATATGATTAAACCAGTCATATCTTGGCTTTATAAGATTAAAATGAGGAGACTTTGGAATTTTAACACTTAACTTTGTTTATGGACTTTTTCCTTTTCAAATTTCGCACAAAGCTACACGAGGGATATCTGCGCTAGTCCTCTCTAATTTAACAGTGTAAGACTAGAGGGAAGGCAGCTAGTCATCGCCACCCACCGCCAACTCTTGGGCTACTCTTTTACCAACGAATAGTGGGATTGTCGTCACATTATAACGCCCCCACGGCTGAAAAGGCGAGCATGTTTAGTGCGACGGAGATTCGAACCTGCGACCTTCAAATTACGAGTCGAACGCCTTAACCACCTGGCCATACCGGGGTCCTATTACCTTGTTAACAATGAAAAAATACGTAGTGAACACCAAGAACCTGTTTGTTTGTTACCAAGCTCAACTGTGCGCCACACGGTATCGAAAGTCGAATTTTAGCTTTGCCCAGTGAGCTCGACTGGCACATGCTAAAATACCAAGCTTTCCAAGCTCTGAATTAACAGCTAAACTCATTCGAAAACAAACGCCGATTAAACTTGGAAAAACTGCCACCTGTTTAATAATAATAATTAATATTAAGTTTTAGTGTTTGTACTGCCATCTGTTGTTTGATTTTTAAGATTGTTATAAAATTGTTATCGTTGTGGTTTGGAAAATGTTGAAACAAATGTCGAATTTCGTAATTAATGCATTTTAGCTCTTGTATTGATATATTTCTCTGTATTAGAATACCACAGGTCTTCTTTTATTAGTATTCATTCTGCCTTATCTTTTCTTATCTTTGTTTTTTTCATTTTTATCCAACTGTTATTTTCAGATACAAATAGATTAACTGAACTGATATTTCATAATTTTATCAAATAAACTTGCATACAAAGTTTAATTCGCTTATCATGTCTAACATCAGTTTACCTTAGGGCTCGTTTTGTTTTTGTTGTTTTGAATTTAGGCCCAAATCTACACAATGGGCTATCTGTGATTTGCCCGCTAAGGGCATCAATACGCGGTTTCTAGCGTTGGAAGTTTGAAGACGTAGCGCTGTGCCACTGTGGGTGAGGGGGATATCAGGGAAAGGTCTCCATATAATTCTGCAAACATCCACATATCTCTCCCCCCTCTGCTTCTGTAACAAAAACAGAAACACTCAAATAATAGCAACCCAATTTACTCTCCGCTACTTGTAAATATATACAGACTCCATCAAGCTAAATAATGTTAGTAACAGCAGCGCAAGTCATATCTTATACAACAAATCAAATTCAGTAATGCTAGCTAAATTCCAGCCTGGAGTTCGTTATCCTATCGATTATACAAGTGTGGTACTGGTCTAATAATTTTGTACGAGTTACAAAACTTGATCGACACCAAAATTTAATCTTAAGATGAAACCACAAAACCAGAATATTCCTTCACACAGTAGACAGTGGTGGCATTGCGAGCCCCCTTCCCCTACAATTTCTAAGTAAGTGCTTTAGAACGCCGCTGTCAGCTTTGTTGTACTGGTCCACACGTGGTTGCCAGTTTTAACTTCATCAAAGCTACATCCATCACTAGATGTTTTATTAAAGCCAACCAAACGCCTTCCTTTCCTCCGCCAGCATCTTGCCATCAGCCCCGTCAGCTGCTGTCTTGGCGGGACGCATAAGTAAGAAACACACTGCAATGCCGCGCGCGAAACATGCATAAAGCCAGTGGGGAGGGAGGGGGAGAAGAGACTAGTTACCCTAGTTGCTCGATGTTCCCTTTGGTAACGGTCACTCACCCAAGGTAGTGCAGGCTTCAACATTCGGTGAGGTCACCCTCTATTGGTCTATTTCTAGTTATACAAACAATGTGCCATTCATACAAGTATCACAGCTCTGTCGTTATAAACAGGGTCGTTAGCTCAGAGACGTAATTAAAATCACATTCCACAGTATATAATTATCTTAATCAATATTCACCCTGAATCTGTTGTCTAAGTAGATAACGAAAGAGAGACAGACTTGGTTCAAGTACAACTCATCTTTTTAGTGTAATTTTATTACAGAATTAAACGAAGAACGTACCATTATGGATTTACTAACTTAGAACAATGTATTTTTACAGAATGGCTAAAAGTTCAAGTGACTTTATTAAAGGCTCCCCACGAACATTTGTAGAACAATTCATTTATTTCGGGCGTGGCAGGACTTGACTGTTAGGGGTGTTAAAGCGTTCGACTCGTAATTTGACAGTTACGGCTTTAAATTTCTTCGCCAAAAAAGCGTGCCATCTCAGTCGTGGAGGACTTATTGTGTGATGTACAATTCCATTATTCGCTAGTAAAGAGTAATCCAAGAGTTGGTGGTGGGTTGTTTTCACTAGCTGCCTGTGATAGATGTGGATGTTGCTTGAGTCCTGTTAAATGCAGATATATAAGTATATCATGGTTACTTTACAAGACAATTGGTAGAAACAAGAATATCTTGAACTTCCAGAAAAGTTCGATTTGAGGTTGCTCGTTTAGCAAGATCTTCATTATGAAATACCATTTTATTTCTTGGCTGTTCATTACATTTGTTATCAAACGTACCAACATTAACAACTGAAAATTAAGAAGAGAATCAGAATCGTAACTGTAAACTGCTGATAACTGACTGAAATCAAGGACGAGACTTGTAAAGTGCAAAAAACATTGAACTGTATTCTAGTTGACCAATTCCAATCATACCTTGTAAAATCCATAAATAACATGTCACGTGATAGTAGAAAAAAAACAATTCACAAACTTCTTATTTCTTACGAACTGACCGGAAATGTGTGATATGGTCAAATTACTGGGGAAAATAAAATACGAATAATATTATAGATACAGCATAATCTGATTATGCTGTATCCACAGTTGCTGGAGGTAAAATAATGGTGTGGGAAATGGGTTTCTGGTGTAACATCCTTTGTGTCATTTATAAGAATGAATAACGCCCTTGATGTACGTCTGAAACGTTGCTTTCCTAACAATGATACATTTCTACCTTGGGGTAAGAGCACTCTTTCCAAAATAAGGCAGCACTTTACTGTTGTTCGTAATGTCTGATATTAAATTGATCAAAAAATTTAACGGATTTCAATTGAATTAAAAGCTTGTAGGCTGTACTTGGACGTCGCATTTCCTACCTTAACTTGTAAGATAACAGGTAAAGCATACTCCACCTAGACGAATGGACTAGTATCAAACAAGATGTTTTTCGTTACCTTCGGAAGGGGCGCTAGTGAGCCCTCGGGATAGTTCTGGATGTCAAACAATATTACTCATACTTTTAGCAATGGGTGAGTTATAAGAATTGCATTAAATTCCTTTCCATGGATGGTGGGTAATAGGGTTCTGTTGACTGGCTGTTTTTCTTCTTTGTGGCAGCGCAAAGTAGAGACGGCGACAGATAGACTTAGTAACTTTACCATAAATACTAAAACAACAACAGAACAATACAGTTACGTTTGGAAGACTATACCATTCTAAGGGATTTCAGGCTAATTTAGCAACAAAAGACTATTCAAATCTTTCTCATGGTAAATTATTTTATTCATTATCATTTGTCTTCTCTGTGTCAAACGTTGAGCTCAATGTTTTGTTATTCTTCGCAATAAAAAATCGTTTGTTAATTTTCAGTAGTTTCCTACGACAACTTCACACAGACACAGTTGTAACAGAGGTTTTTGATGGGTTTTTTTTTACAGTACAAAGCTGCTATGAACTCACTATCAGGATAGTACACCATGATAAAAAAGGTGATGTAACTAGGCTAATTGTTTAACTTCTTTACGATACCAACAAGGCAGTTAAAGTAGAGATTTTTTTCCTGTTTGCGACATACTTGGTTAAAAATAGGGGTTCGATTCCCCTCGGCGGACTCAGTAAATAGCCTGATGTGGCTTTGCTATAAGAAAACACACATACATAGTCAGTATCCGAGTCGAGCCTGATGCAACACATACGAACCGCTGTGTTGTAGCAGCAAATTCAACGTTACAATAGTTTAAAGTTCTTTGATTTCCAACATTGGGAGCAGCACAGATAGTTTAACAAGAAACAAACATTACTTTAAAGTTTCTCGGGTAGCTCAACGGTAAGGCCAACGGTTGGAACTTTTAAGAATTAGGTTTCGATACTCGTAGTGCGCACAGCATAAATATTATTTTGTATATTTTTCCCCTTAACAACAAATAAACAAAAATAAGAGTTTAAAGTCCCTCATTTAGTTAAAGGTAAATCTGAAAACTTATAACGCTAAAAATCAGGTTTCGATACCGCAGCGGGCATAACACGGATAGTCCACTGAGTAGCGAGGTGTTTAACTTCAAACAGATAAACAAGAGGTAAATTGTAATGTCACATACTGCAAATGATTGGATAGTTAATACAAAAAACAAACTATTTACATGATACACGGTCGTTTTAGAAGGTAAATGAGAACCTAGGAATGTCTTTTAAATCTTCTATTTATGAAGTTCAAGATAATTACATCTTTCTGTTCAATTAATGGTTGTAAATAACAGACGATAATGTACCCAGTAAGATGAACAGCGACATCTATATAATAAGCAACTATATTCATGAGGATTTATTTGCATGTTTGAAATTATTGTAATATTTAGCGATATGACCACTGATGATTTAATTCTGTTTTTCCGACAAATTTATGCGAATATTTATTCGCTGTGATGGTGTTTTCAGAGCTGCTTAACCCAAGGTGCTTATTTACATATGCACATAGACCAGTCATTATGTAGTGACGTAGCATTATAGATGATCAAACAATCCAAAGTGATCTATTTCACGAACATATGACCTCAGTCTCATTATTAGCATATGAAATAAAAAAGTAAAAAAAAACGTTTCATTACATAAGCAGTACTCCAATCTAAAGTATGCAAAGTAGAAGGACAAAAAAATAGTATAAAAATTAGAATCTAGGAGTTCTTTGTAGGGGGCGTATACATGCCAGTATATATATAGATATCTCTTCATACGTACATATATATTCACCTGAAGTGATTGCATCAGTTCTAAATTAGCTTTAAAAAGTGGGAACTTCCTCATTTGAACAGGTGCAGAAGAGAGTAGCAAGGCTTGCTCTACGAGAACACGTCGTTTAAATGCACATATGCAATAGGATTTTCTTTTTCGTAGGAAGTTCTATATAACTTATCTGCACAAGCTTTTTTAACTTGTTTAATTGGCTATGATGCATGACCAATACGAATGGGCTGCTTTATGTAATTAGACGATCGACATTATTATTATTATTTTTTTTTTGCATGAGAAAAAGTTTAGAAGGATTGTCGTTAATAACAAAAAGTTCTCAAACAAAGAAAGTTATATCGCTCTAGTCTATTTCAGTGTTACCTGTCTGCTTGTCTGTCTCTCTCTCTCTATATATATATATATATATATACACATCTTTTCAAAATACTAAAAATATAAATAGTCGCTTTTTAACGGCCCTCGTAATCTGAGGGTCGCGGGTTTGAATCCCCGTCGTACCAAACATGCTCGCCCTTTCAGCTGTGGAGGCGTTATAATGTTACGGTCAATCCCACTATTCGTTGGTAAAAGAGCAGCCCAAGAGTTGGCGGTGGGTGGCGATGACTAGCTGCCTTCCCTCTAATCTTACACTGTTAAATTAGGGACGGCTAGCGCAGATAGACCTCGTGTAGCTTTGCCCGAAATTCAAAAACAAACAAAGAAGACACCGAGAAAAATGGCCCTTTGACAGTATGATATTTAAGACTTATGGAAAGAAAGTAAACCAACAATCCAATTTGTTTGTTTTATATGAGTCCTACGATTGTATTCCATTTTACACTAGGATTTTTTGTAATGAGATTCATGACTGAACAAGACATTTGACGCAAACTTCGCTTTAATTAACTGAGTAAAAATAACGACCTAAAACGCCGAGCAAGTAAAAAAAAATTTTTTTTTTCTTCAAGATTAAAGAATGCTAATTATGTTTTGATTTATTAAAGCAAAATTAATGGGATAGGTAAGGAACAACTGAATAGTGTTTGGATGCCCTTAAAACGATCACAGGGAAATATTTCTAGATGACCATTTTTGTCCAACAGGCCCGGCATAGCCAAGAGTGTTAAGGCGTGCGACTCGTAATGTGAGAGTCGCGGGTTCGAATCCCTGTCGCACCAAACATGCTCGCCCGTGGGAACGTTATAATGTGACGGTAAATCCCACTATTCGTTAGTAAAAGAGTAGCCCATGAGTTGGCGGTGGGTGGTGATGATTATCTGCCTTCCCTCTAGTCTTACACTGCAAAATTAGGGGCGGCTAGCGTAGATAGCCCTCGAGTAGCTTTGCGCGAAATTCGAGACAAGCAAACCCTTGACAACCAAGTGGTAGGGAATAAAAGTACAGCACCCCCTAGTAACAGGTAATAAAAATTCAGACAAATAAAGATGAGCGAATAAGAGACGAGATGATTAAATTGTGAATACCTACTTTTGTTACAATAAAGCAACATCAGTGAATTTGAAATTATTTCATTTATTTTTTCACGTTTTCTTTATTTTGAGATAATTTTATCTGTTAAAGAAGGGGATATTATTTAAACCATTATAAAGTATCACACAGTTTAATTTGAAATAAATGTAAGAGAAATTTTGACCGAGTCATTTCTCCAGAAACGAGCCTGGGGTAACGCACGTAAATATCTTTTTATGAAAGAAACGTAAGGAATAGCAAATAAATTGTCTTGTTAGTGGAGCGGGTTCGCGCCCGCGTCGCGCTAAACATGCTCGCCCTCCCAGCCGTGGGGGCGTTATAATGTGACGGTCAATCCCACTATTCGTTGGTAAAAGAGTAGCCCAAGAGTTGGCGGTGGGTGGTGATGACTAGCTGCCTTCCCTCTAGTCTTACACTGCTAAATTAGGGACGGCTAGCACAGATAGCCCTCGAGTAGCTTTGTGCGAAATTCCAAAACAAACAAACAAACTTGTTAGTGGATGCAAGACTTGTTTATCAGAAATAATGAAAAAACGAAAAGTTTTTAACTTCATATTGGTTCTGTCTGCTCAAGCTTCTGAGAAAAAATTAAACAAATAATGGATACTTCACTAGTTGTTGTGTGATATAAAGTCAACACTTATAAACACACACATGTGATAACACAACAGAGAGAATGAACTCAACTCTTCTTCTTAACCCTACGAACCTGTAAGTACGTTCACAATATGGACACATTTTTGTGAACAACTTGATAAAGTAAGAAAATTTATTTACAAAGAACATTGTTAGCTTTTTCTTTGGCACAGAAAATCACGCAATAAATTTCAAATTAAAAAAAAAATCCTTTTTGTAGTAGGTTTCGTTCATGTTGAATTAGGATAAGGTAATTGAAAGAAACGACTACTAACGGGAAGTATGTGAGACTAACTGTGACTTAATAATTATCAAAACATTGAAAACCTTATAGGACTGAACTGCAAGTTATCTAAAGATTGAATACGTTGTAACACCGAATTGTGACTGAACAAGTGTTTAACGTTAAGAATCTGAACCACTGAGCTGTAACTTAACAACCATGTAGGGCTGAACTGTCACATATAAGTTATCAAAATATTAAAACCTTATAGGACTAAACTGTAACTTAAAAGTGATCAGAACATTAAAACCTTATAGGACTAAACTGTGACTTACAAGCTATTGCAACGTAAAAAACCTTATAGGACTAAATTGTGACTTACAAGCTATTGCAACGTAAAAACCTTATAGGACTAAACTGTGACTTACAAGCTATTGCAACATAAAAACCTTATAGGACCAAATTGTGACCAAGTAGTTGTCAAAACATTAATATCTTATAGAACTAAACTATGGCTAATTAGTTATCAGAGCAAATATTGCTAAATATGAAATTTCTCCTAGTAGTAAGTCTGAAGGCTAATAACGCTAAAACCCCGAGATAAGTACAGAAACAGATAGCTCTAATATGGTAACTAATTGAGAGTTTTACACAAAGAAACAACACTGTTTATTTTCAGAAAGAACAAATAGTGCTAAAATCAGGGGTTCGATTCCTCTCGGTAGACACAGCAGATAACCAGAAGTGGCTTTGCTCTAAAGAAACATAAACACATACAGACAGACAAATAATAAGGTTTATTTCTTATCGTCACAAACGATAAAAAATCCACATTAACCCTAACGTTTCATCTTTGATTATTTTACCCTCTTTCCAAAAAGGGTAAAGAACTAGGAATGTTAATTTCATCACTAAGTAAAAGAAACAACATTGATTTTAAGTTTAAAGGGTTTTCCATCATTACGTATTTTCAGAGAGGACAAATAATAAGTTTTTTTTAAATATTTTCTGACGAAAAGAATTAACACTGAATTTTCGAGTTAAACGTATTCAACTCACCTTTAATTTAAAATAGAATCGTCTGCTATCATAAACGATATGTCTATACGAAACTGCCTTCGTTACAAAGCTTACAGACATTCGTAATTAATCGCATAAATTTCAGCTACTTTCCAGATGAGTTTTCTAGATTCTAATACACAGCCATAATCTACAAAACGTATTAAAGTTGATGTACTTTTTTTTTCACGTCCTAGCCTTTCGGAATTTGTTTCCAATATCTGTCAACATCTCTTCTAACAAAAGAATAAGTAACCAATTGCTTGTAAAAATTAGCACTGAATGTTCAGTCATGTGTAGTAACACTTAATACGAAGCCTATGGCAGCTTCACTGTTGATGTATGAACAGGAAAAGCGAGGTATCCCAAATCACATCTCTCAATAAGCGAGTTAATTTATTAAGAGTTAACAGAGACTCTAGGGTTACATATAATCTATATAGCATCTTTAAATCAATTCAATTACTATATTAGCTTTAGGGTGCTCTAACTGAATTAGTTCAACCAAGCCTAGAAGTTAGCCTGGGAGTTGTTTAGTCTTTTAACTTATTCCTGGAGTTTATAAGTAGTGAAACTGTGTATCAAGTAAAGGTTATACACGATATCACAAATATATTGTGCTACAAAATTTAGTTAGTATTATTTATGCACGTGTACTTTCTGTTGCTCGAGCTAGTAGTTATGGCGCTCGAATCGTAATTTGCGAGTTGATAGTTCGAATCCTGTCACCAAACATGTTCACTCTTTCAGTCGTGGAGGTATTTTAATGTTACAGCCAATCCCATTTTCGTTGATAAAAGAATAGTCTTAAAGTTATCGTTGATTGGTTGGACTAACTGCCTTCCCTATAGTCTTACACTGGTAAATTAGGGTCGGCTAACACAGATAGTCTTCGAGTAGCTTTGTCAGAAATTTCAACAACAAAAACTTTTTGCTCATTTTAAAATAATAATACAAGATGTTCTGAAGTTCGTGGAAAAGGTTCATTCTATGTTAAAGAAAGGTCACACAACAAGTTGTATTGAATACTAATTATTACGATGAATACACTTTACTTATATTTAAAGACCCCGGCATAGCTAGGTGGTTAAGGCACTCGACTCCTAACCTGAAGGTCGCGGGTTCGAATCCCCGTCACACCAAACATGCACGCCCTTTCAGTTGTGAGGGCGTTATAACGTGACGGTCAATCTTAAAAGAGTAGCTCAAGAGTTGGCGGTGGGTGGTGATGACTAGCTGTCTTCTCTCTAGTCTGACACTGCTAAATTAGGAACGGCTAGCGCAGATAGCCCTCGTGTAGCTTTGCGCGAAATTCAAAAACAAGCAAACCTATTTTTAAAAAAACTAATTCTCTTTCACCAGTTTGTTTCGGTCTGGATTTGTTGGAGTTAAACTGGTAAATATGACATTCAGCTTAATTTAACTACTAACTGACTATTTCAGTTTATTATAAACTACTCGGTACCTCTCACACTTTTAAAGTGCTTGCGAACTCCTTCAGTTAACAATAAACTATTAATTACCAGTTTCTGGTTCGTATTCAAGATGCTAACGGACGCCTTCAGTTAACATTATCTATTAAATACCACCTGGCACGGCATGGCCAAGCGTGTTAAGTCGTGCGACTCGTAATCTGAGGATCACGAGTTCGCATCCCCGTCGCGCCAAATATGCTCGCCCTTTCAGCTGTGGGGGCGTTATAATGTGACGGTCAATCCCACTATTCGTTGGTTAAAGAGTAGCTCAAGAGTTGGCGGTGGGTGGTGATGACTAGTTGTCTTCCCTCTAGTCTTACACTGCTAAATTAGGGACGGCTAGCACAGATAGCCCTCGAGTAACTTTGTGCGAAATTCAAAAAACAAGCAAACAAATACCAGCTGCAGAATTGAGTTGCTAACGAGAGCCTTAAATGGACGCTAAATCGCTAATTAACTTTTTTAGGTTTATTTAAGTTACAAATGGACTTATTCTCCCAAGTCAATCTGCTAAATATCACCTTCTAGTTTAAGTCAAACTAAGTCTCCATTTAACTCTAAACTGCTAATTACCTGTTTCCCTCCCCCTCCCAGTGATACAGCAGTGGTGGGCAGAGCACAGATAGCCAGCCCATTGTGTAGTTTTGTGCGTAATTGTAAACAAACAGACAAGCTAATTACCTTCACCTTCAGATTTTCATGATTCATTTTTGTCTTATTTAAGTTAGCAACCAATACCTTCAGTTAAACTGCTAATTACTTCCTTCAAATTTATGTAAGTTGACAACAGGTGCCTTTAGTTAGTACTAATTAGCATCTTAGGTTTATGTGGTGTTTATTTATTTATTAGAGTGGAGCTTAATTGTATATTTATTATGTACTTAAAGCGCGGCTATTTCTAGGTATTCTACCACATGTCAAATGTACTGAGCAACATACAAAACAAATTTCTTCCAGCTCTTCTGGTGTGCTCCATTGTTACTTCTGTTTGTTTGTTTTGAATTTCACGCGAAACTACTCAAGGGCTATCTGCGCTAACCGTCCCTAATTTAGTAGTGTAAGACTAGAGGGAAGGCAGCTAGTCATCACCGTCAACTCTCGGGCTACTCTTTTACCAACAAATAGCTGGATTGACCGTCACAATATAACGACCCCCACGGCTAAAAGGGCAAGCATGTTTGGTTCGACCGGGATTCGAACCCGCGACCCTCGCATTACGAGTCGAACGCCTTAACCCACCTGGATGTTGTTCTCCCAAGTGGATGGATGACTTATTCTATCCACTCTCTCTAAGATACTGTGCTACAAACAGTAATTGTGTCTAGAAATATCTTCAGCTTTCTCTTGAATAATCGTTCCTCAGGTGTCGTCCATGGAACTCGTAGAATTATTTTAAAACAGAGAAGTTCGGTGTCTAACATTCACATCCATGTAAGCATCTAGGTGATAAGTGGAGTATAGAATCTTCAGACTTAGTGGTAGTACCTCATCAAGTCTTGAGAAATTATTATTATTCCCCCCGCCTTATTTCTCAGCCTTGCTTGTGATGATAATTCATTCCAGTATTCAAATGGTTCCACCGCTTCAACAGCTCCACAATCAACGGTTAATGGTACTTTATTTATTCTCTGGATATCAAGTACCACAATTTTTGCTTTATTTGTGTTCAGGAATGGCTCCTTTCCTCTTGCTTTGATTATTAAAACACAATTCTTTCAGTTCCAGAGATTTTCTTAAAAATTGTACACGGTTCAACGACATCACACGTTCTTCGAGATCTTCACCTACTCCGCATGGCCATATTTTAACCTGATTATTACTTCTTGACTGGCAATAAAGCCACTCTGATAAATTGAGAAAACCGTTATCAGCAGTACGGCCCACAATAAGTTGTGTCTCAACACATTCACAAGTCTGGTATTTATTAACAACCGTCTTCAGATTGACATTTCTGCTTTCAAATGCTAACAGTCTTTGTGAACACGAGATTCACTGTTAATCCCTGCTCACAGGTCCACTAAGAAGCCCTTTTTTGAAAGTTTAACATATAAAATCATGTTAAATGTTACCTTAACAGTTTATGCCAAGTATTTGATATAGTTCTTCGTTTTAGGCGCTACCTGTAGCTACTCACGTCAGATACTTAACAAGGACCACTGTGTTAAAAGTCGTTTTTCACAACGGTTTATGTAAAGTATAACGTTAAGGGTTATGTTTTTTAGAGACTCGTCTCTTATATCTAACATGGACCACTGTGTTAAAAGTCGTTTTTCATAGAACTTTATGCTGAGTTCCCTAAAATGTACTTATTATTATTCACACTATATTTAACATAAATTGTGGACGGTGTTGTAAGTCGTATTAACAATTATTTTACACGATTAAATAAGACATTTAAGTAAATGAAATAAAGACGAAATATATTTTTCAGGTATTCATCGCGTTATTGCAAACTGTCTGAGTCATCCAAAAATTGTGACAATGCGTCGTAAACTGATTCAAAAATTACGCGTGATACAAGAACACAAACTTCCTCCAAAATAAAATTACAGTTAAAATGCTGTGATTTTTAGAGGTTATTTTTAGATAGAAGATTTATTAACATTTGTCTTGGATGAAATATGTTGAGGAAAATAAAAAGGTGTTATTATGTGTGAATAAGAGAGGCAAACACTTTGAACATTGGCTTTAAGAAAAGTTATGTGTGAATAAGAGAGGCATACACTTTGAACATTCGCTTTAAGAAAAGTTATGTGTGAATAAGAGAGGCAAACACTTTGAACATTCGCTTTAAGAAAAGTTATGTGTGAATAAGAGAGGCAAACACTTTGAACATTCGCTTTAAGAAAAGTTATGTGTGAATAAGAGAGGCATACACTTTGAACATTCGCTTTAAGAAAAGTTATGTGTGAATAAGAGAGGCATACACTTTGAACATTCACTTTAAGAAAAGTTATGTGTGAATAAGAGAGGCATACACTTTGAACATTCGCTTTAAGAAAAGTTATGTGTGAATAAGAGAGGCATACACTTTGAACATTCTGCTTTAAGAAAAGTTATGTGTGAATAAGAGAGGCATACACTTTGAACATTCGCTTTAAGAAAAGTTATGTGTGAATAAGAAAGGCATACACTTTGAACATTCGCTTTAAGAAAAGTTATGTGTGAATAAGAGAGGCAAACACTTTGAACATTCGCTTTAAGAAAAGTTATGTGTGAATAAGAGAGGCATACACTTTGAACATTCGCTTTAAGAAAAGTTATGTGTGAATAAGAGAGGCAAACACTTTGAACATTCGCTTTAAGAAAAGTTATGTGTGAATAAGAGAGGCAAACACTTTGAACATTCGCTTTAAGAAAAGTTATGTGTGAATAAGAGAGGCATACACTTTGAACATTCGCTTTAAGAAAAGTTATGTGTGAATAAGAGAGGCATACACTTTGAACATTCACTTTAAGAAAAGTTATGTGTGAATAAGAGAGGCATACACTTTGAACATTCGCTTTAAGAAAAGTTATGTGTGAATAAGAGAGGCATACACTTTGAACATTCGCTTTAAGAAAAGTTATGTGTGAATAAGAGAGGCATACACTTTGAACATTCGCTTTAAGAAAAGTTATGTGTGAATAAGAAAGGCATACACTTTGAACATTCGCTTTAAGAAAAGTTATGTGTGAATAAGAGAGGCAAACACTTTGAACATTCGCTTTAAGAAAAGTTATGTGTGAATAAGAGAGGCATACACTTTGAACATTCACTTTAAGAAAAGTTATGTGTGAATAAGAAAGGCATACACTTTGAACCTTCGCTTTAAGAAAAGTTATGTGTGAATAAGAGAGGCAAACACTTTGAACATTCGCTTTAAGAAAAGTTATGTGTGAATAAGAGAGGCATACACTTTGAACCTTTGCTTTAAGAAAAGTTGTGTGAATAAGAGAGGCAAACACTTTGAACATTCGCTTTAAGAAAAGTTATGTGTGAATAAGAGAGGCAAACACTTTGAACATTCGCTTTAAGAAAAGTTATGTGTGAATAAGAGAGGCAAACACTTTGAACATTCGCTTTAAGAAAAGTTATGTGTGAATAAGAAAGGCATACACTTTGAACATTCGCTTTAAGAAAAGTTATGTGTGAATAAGAAAGGCATACACTTTAAACATTCGCTTTAAGAAAAGTTATGTGTGAATAAGAGAGGCATACACTTTGAACATTCGCTTTAAGAAAAGTTATGTGTGAATAAGAGAGGCAAACACTTTGAACATTCGCTTTAAGAAAAGTTATGTGTGAATAAGAGAGGCATACACTTTGAACATTCGCTTTAAGAAAAGTTATGTGTGAATAAGAGAGGCAAACACTTTGAACATTCGCTTTAAGAAAAGAAGTTGTTTTATAAACACCCTTAAAACTTGTTCATTCATCTTTCTTATATTTTGTACTAGCATAAAATACCCAGATTCCGCTTCGAGATTCTAAGGTTCCCTTATGATTCATAGAGGTCTAAAAGTACCAGTCAAGCGTCTCCATTATCTTAATTACTTATGTAGCTACCACAATGCGCCAGGTCTTTAACTGATTTGTGTGTTACCATTTCCCGGACTGAAATCACTTCAACTCTTTTTAAAAGCAAATAGTTTTGATTAAGATTCTCGGATTCGTTTTTTTTGTTCATTCTGGGTTTTTATTTAAATTATTTTCATTTTTCGAATTCTCCAATATTTCCTGATTGATATTTTACTCGCTGTTTTTTTTTCTTCCGTTTACAACAATTATAACGATTCAAATGCTTTTAAATTCTCAAATTTATATTTTTCTTCCCATGTTTGTGTTGAAAAAAAAATGTATCTTGCAGGAAGCCTCCACATATTATTCATTTAGTAAGTGAGAATTAGAACAAAATGTGATACTTTTCAAAAGACCTTCAGAAATGACAAGTACAGAGATTAGGTGTTACAGGGGGAAAATTCGCTAAAAGTTCATTGAGTCAAATCCGAAAAAATAATACCCAGGTGCACACCTCAGAATACCTTTATTAAAGTTTTGGGTCTCTAGGTTCTGCTCCCCTGTAGTAGAGCGGTTTGCCTACGGACTTAGAACGCTAGAAACCGGGTTTTGATACCTGTGGTAGGTAGAGTACAGACAGCCTGCTCTGTGCTTAACTCGAAACTTAATCTTTAGTTTATTTACCTTTGGAGCTTCGAAAGTAACAACATAGAGACTCTTTTATTATTATTATACATCTAAACCAGTCATTAAGTGGGTCATCCTACACGTGGCCAGAATAATTATTATTATTATAGATCTAAATCAGTCATTAAGTAGGTCATCCTACACGTGGCCAGTATAATTATTATTATTATAGATCTAAACCAGTCATTAAGTAGGTCATCCTACACGTGGCCAGCATAATTATTATTATTATAGATCTAAATCAGTCATTAAGTAGGTCATCCTACACGTGGCCAGTATAATTATTATTATTATAGATCTAAACCAGTCATTAAGTGGGTCATCCTACACGTGGCCAGAATAATTATTATTATTATAGATCTAAATCAGTCATTAAGTCATTAAGTAGGTCATCCTACACGTGGCCAGCATAATTATTATTATTATAGATCTAAACCAGTCATTAAGTAGGTCATCCTACACGTGGCCAGCATAATTATTATTATTATAGATCTAAACCAGTCATTAAGTGGGTCATCCTAGACGTGGCCAGCATAATTATTATTATTATAGATCTAAACCAGTCATTAAGTAGGTCATCCTACACGTGGCCAGCATAATTATTATTATTATAGATCTAAACCAGTCATTAAATGGGTCATCCTAGACGTGGCCAGCATAATTATTATTATTATAGATCTAAACCAGTCATTAAGTAGATCATCCTACATGTGGCCAGTATAAACTAGTCACTAAGTGGGCCATCCTACACTTGGCCAGTATAATTATTATTATTATAGATCGAAACCAGTCATTAAGTGGGTCATCCTACACGTGGCCAGTATAAACTCATTAGCTCCTTCCTAGTGGCACAACGATACGTCTACAGACTTACAACAGTATAAATAGGGTTTCGATACCCATGGTAAGCAGAAACTTTGTGCTTAATAACAAACAACAACATAAACTCACTAACATCTCTTATGTGCCTAGCATTAAGACAGAATTTACTTTTTATTGAAATAACATAAACACTTCTACCTACTGATACATATGTTATTTAATAAGATTTAACTCTACATAACCACGTTATTGGTAGTTTTGTAAATCTCATACAGAAGAATGTGTAAATATTCACATTTCATATTGTTTTCTCAATATTTATGCCTCTACAAACAAATTATTAGTGCACATATATGAATAAATACTCCATGTAGATAGAGTACTACTAAACTCGGAGATTTCTAGTTTCCGTGACACTAAGAAATTTCCTTAATTACCTAAACTGAATCCGTAAAGACACCAGGAAAGCTCTTAAAACGATATAATTTTCTTATTTTTGTTGTAAAACTCGAGAGGTACTGAGACCTGTATAAACTAACTTAAGAATCTTTCTAACAGTAACTGAGTCTGGAGTTCGTTATTGTACACGAAACTTGAAGTAAGGTAGAACATTATTGAAGAATGGAGTGGAAAAGAATTATTATGATCGTTTTTTTTAAATTTACATATAAAACCTATGGATTACGTGACTAATAACACAAGCAACATAACTAAAATTGGCGTTTAAACATCATATCAATTATGAAGTTTACTCCTATATTTTTTAAGTACAATTTACATAAAATGTGCAAAAAAAGGAATTATTTTAATCGTATAATGATGTTAAAATGTATATGGTGAAATATAGATACAAAATATTTTATTAATTTCATATTATTACAACTGAAATGAACCTCGGAATACACAGAAGACTCCTGGTGAGAAAAAAAATTCAAAATCTCTCTTTTTTTACCTTTATGATTTAAGAATGGGTGAGTCTAATCTTTTACAAAGCTTTTACAACGCAACTAAGTACTAAGTGTTTATAATAGGACCCTGGTATTTAAAATACTGTAACAGTACGATTATATATAAGGAAACAGAAAACGTGTAAATGATAGTTTTAAACGCACGACATTCGTTTTAAATTAGTGCGTTTCTAAAACACGTAAAAATACAATACTTAGTTTTTCAACCTTATGCGACACAGGAATAAAAATGTCAAGTTAGTGACCACTAAGTTCGAGAGTGGCCAGCTCTAACATAGAGTTGCTTGTCAGTAGGAGGACAGACTATCAGATGCGCTTTTTTGTACGGAGATTCTTAACGGGATAGCGGCAACAACTGTCACGCTTATAACACCATGACAAGTGAAATAAGCGTAGAATGTCCAGTGGGATATCACGGATCAAACCTTGCACTTCCGATCCGCAGCTCAACATGCTAACCAATAGGGAGGCTAGAGTCTAATACACAGGAAGGCATAGAAGTAGGCAGTCCTGAGTTTGGTTATTACAGATACCACAAGTCTAAGATGTTAAATTCGCCTATTGCCTAGAGATATAGATTAACTGTGCTACAAAGATGGTCACAAATGTGATTTTTATCACGAGGTAGGCCCCTCCCCTACTCTGACACTAAAAACAAGGTTTCGATACTGTGTTAAGCAGAACACAAACACTTCATTGTGCAGTTTAGTGCTTAACTACAAACAGATATAATAATCAGTCACGTTTAACCATACACAAGTTGATAACATCAAATTTTATAGTTCAAAGTGTTGAACTGCGCAAACTTTCATTGTTCCTGTCAGTGTCAGTTTCCGTACCAGATGCAAGTTAGTCTGCGCGTGCGTGTGTTTGAGTTTCAAATAAACTACAGATACTACGTAAAACACAGAAGAGAATTCTAGGGACTTTTATAGCTACGTTTTGAAACAATAAAATAACATAAATTCATATATCGGTATAAAAGTAACAACTGACTGATAAATCACTTCTTAAAGAAAGCTACATGTGTTTTTCCGCAAAGTTTAAGAGTGAGAAATTGTTCCAGAAAAACATACCTCTCTCATTTATACAAGTTACTGTCACCAACAGTGCACAATACTTTACCTTATTACGTTCACATCTTAAGAAAGAATGGAGCACATAATAAGTACAGTTACGTCTAACTGGATTATCCTGTTATATTAAATAACAGTTACAATTTACACTTTGACTTTTTAAAAACGTAATTCACCATTTTAACGATAACATCGGAATCGTTTAGTTGCAACAAAAATTAGTTCAATAAATTTAGAGTCACGTGAATGAAAGTGAAGTTGGAAACATGAACCAACTATGTTTACAGTTAAAGTAATAATAACAAAGATTTTACAACAACAGTTGCTTGAATATGGTAAAAACTAAATACCAGAACTCGTGATGGAGAGTTATTTCGTAATGCGAGAACTAGACCTGTTTCTATTGTTGGGTTGCTAAGTAACAAATTAAATAAGCTGTTGGTAATGTTGGGGTTGCTAAGTATTTAAGTAAACAAACTGTTGCTAATGTTGGGATTGCTAAGTAATTAATTAAACCAACTGTTTCTAATGTTGGGGTTACTAAGTAACTAATTAAACAACCTGTTTCTAATGTTGAGATTGCTAAGTAACTAATTAAACCAACTGTTTCTAATGTTGGGGTTGCTAAGTAACTAATTAAACAACCTGTTTCTAATGTTGGGGTTGCTAAGTAACTAATTAAACAATCTGTTTCTAATTTTGAGATTGCTAAGTAACTAATTAAACCAACTGTTTTTAATGATGAGATTGCTAAGTAATTAATTAAACCAACTGTTTCTAATGTTGGGGTTGCTAAGTAACGAATTAAACAACCTGTTTCTAATGTTGAGATTGCTAAGTAACGAATTAAACAACCTGTTTCTAATGTTGGGGTTGCTAAGTAACTAATTAAACAACCTGTTTCTTATGTTGGGGTTGCTAAGTAATTAATTAAACCAACTGTTTCTAATGATGAGATTGCTAAGTAACTAATTAAATAAGCTGTAGGTATTGTTAGGGTTGCTAAGCATCTAATTAAACAAACCGTTGCTAATGTTGGGGTTGCTAAGTAACTAATTAAACCGTTTCTGTTGTTGGGATTGCTAAGTAACTAATTAAATAAGCTGTTAGTAACGTTGGGGTTGCTAAGTATCTAATTAAACAAACTGTTGCTAAGGTTGGGGTCGCTAAGTAACTGATTAAACCAATTGCTATACTCCCTTTTGCATGTACATAATTTATGTCAGCATACACTAAACCTGGTGAAACATTCTAAACTGGCCATTATTAAAACATTCCAAACTAGTCCCTGTTAAAAGATTCTATACTAAAACCATGTTAAAGCATTCTACACTAAGCCTTAGGTCATCCTATACTATCCCTTGTTAAAATATTCTACACTAACCCTATTAAAACGCATATTTTTCATAATTGCGAAATTGAGTCTCATTTCACCTAGTGAGAAAAAGTAAAAAATAAAACTTTCAATATTAAAAGTCTTCATTTCTCTGTAACAGTTATTCAATTCGAAAGACAAATTTGACTGAAAAGCTGCTATATATATAACCCACAATAATGCTATTTAAGCTGAGATTAAAGCGTGAGCAATTAACAAGCAATGAATGAAAAAGTGTACTGGGCAAAGAGTTACAAAAGTTGGACAGTATCGTCCAGAGTTCATCATTTCTCGTGTAGTCCATCAGCTGCCATGTTTTACGATGATATTACTCAAGTTAAACGAACTGTCAGTGGCGCCAAATCATGGCATACTCCGCTAACCCGTCACGTGCCACGCTAAATTCAAATAGATGCAAGAGAACAAACAGAGTTTCAGATTTGAAATGACAGGAACCTGCGTTAACCTGAATATAGAACATATATATATTTATAAACACGTTAGCAAAAATTATGTTAAATTGAGTACAATTCCGGCATAAGGATACAAAACGAACCGAATAATATTTCATAAATTTGGAGATCAGAAACGCTTTATAAGTAGAAAGCTGCCAACGGATGGGAAAGCAAACATCGGTGGTGGGGGGGAAAAAAAACTCCCAGTGTTAACATTAGAATAATAACCGGAAACATCTGGTAAGTTTTGTTCTGTACCAACTATTTAAAAATAATCACCTCTAAGTCCACATGCCACACCTTGTATGCAAATCTTATTTAAGTTTGTTTATTGGTTGAAAAAAAAAGCCTGATGATAAAGACCGAAATAAATTTAACTTGGTTTAGCTTTGACAAAATAGATAAACATTTGAAACAGCGCGAAACGACATTCAGACAGAAAATAGGAAACTCTTTTATGTATTCCTTGTACTTAAGCCTTTCAGAACTTCATACAAAATGTTGGTTTTCATTATATTTCGATGTCAAATTCAGATGGGTCTTTTTAAACAACCAGTGAGTTCTTGTCGCGGGTGGTAAGTATATGTCATAGACTATACGTTCATATTTCATGTGTAGGTTAGTGGCGCCAATAAAACTACAAACGTGTGTGGGTGGGTGTGTGGTGGGAGAAACAGCTAATGCAAAAATTGTAAAAAAAGTGAACCTCTAAACTAATTCTCAGGTATTCTCTGCAGGATTGTATACTGTCCGAGTCATTAAAAATTGCAACAACACGACATAATCTTTTCAAAAAGTATGTGTGACATATGAGCACAAACTTAATCCAAAATAAAATTTCAATTGAAATATTGTGATTTTAAAGTGTTTTTTTTTAATAGAATGATTTGCTAATATTTTTCTTGGATGAAATAATTTCAATAAATCAACATTTAGTCTTAGTTGTTTATTTTAGTCGTCTGTTTGAATGTTATATTGAGATTCTGGAAACAGACAAATTGTCGCGTGCGCAGAGTAAATTTATCAACAGATGAAGCAAAGACGGTAAAATGAGGAGCGGTTTGGTTTGTTTTGAATTTCGCGCAAAGCTACACGATGGCTATCTGCGCTAGCCGTCCCTTATTTAGCAGTGTAAGACCAGAGGGAAGGTAGCTAGTCATCACCACGCACCGCCAACTCTTGGGCTACTCTTTTACCAACGAATAGTGGGAATGACCGTCACATATAACGACCCCACGGCTGAAAGAGCGAGCATGTTTGGTGTGACAGGGATTCGAACCCACGACCCTTAGATTAGGAGTCGAGTGCCTTAACCTCCAGGCCATGCTGGGCTTGAGGAACGGCAAAAATGCTCAAACGTTCACAGTTGAAAGTTTTATAAAAGCTTCTTCCTCTTGCTGTTAGAATTGGGGGGAAACCTATTTTGTTTAAAGTGTGTGGGAGATGATCTGTTGCCACCCTTTCTCCGTCGCTATGGTATAGAACAAATTTGTCATGTCCTGGCTCTAGTCACCCGGTGGTACAGCGGTAAGTCTACTGATTTACAACGCTACAACCGTGGACTCAGCAGATAGCCCGCTGTGGCTTTGCTATAAGAAAACACACACTGGCTGTAACAAAACATTAGTAATCTAAATTGAATTTTTGTTGTTGTTGCCAAATTTCGTGCAAAGCAATTCGAGAACTATCTGTCTTTAATTGTGAAGCGATAGAGTAGAGAGAAGACAGCATCCTTCATTGCCAACCCTTGGATTACTTACTCACCAGCTTCCCAGCGGCAGATCTGCGGACTTACCGCTCTAGAATCCCGGTTTCGATACCCGTGGTGGTTAGACCACAAATAACCCATTGTGTAGCTTTGTGCCTAATTTCAAACGAACAAACAAACCACCAAACATTACGGGCTAAAAAAAGGATATGGCGAAAAGTAACACTAATGCTAAAGGTAACATTACGCCATTACAAATAAAAAAAAAAAATTACTTTCAAGTTGTGCTTATCTGTTTCATCTATTACTACCCACACGGCAACCCCGCTAGTACAGCAGTATGTCTCCGGATTTACAACGCTAAAATCAGGGGTTCGATTCCCCTCGGTGGGCTGAGCAGATAGCCCTTTGTGGCTTTGCTATATAAAAAACAAAACAAACTACCCACACGAGATATATTTCGTTTAAAATTTTAAGCCATCCATTGAGTAATATAAGCGTTTTTAACTTAACTTATATAACCACAAAATTAAAATCGTGATTCATACTTCCAACATTTTGTTTTCTGTGAATTTATTCCATTAATTTCTTGGATAAGAAAACTGGAAATGTGTACACGCAGTACGTGATTGACAGAAACGTCACAAGACTCAGGCTCGTGGCTTGTACGCGCTGAAGGGCGCCTGTTGATGAGTCGCCAAACGATTGTCTGTTTCATCGTTTTCGACACTAGTACTTGTTGCGTTCGTCGTCAAGGTGTTTGTTGACTGACTGTTAATCTATTTCTTCGTAACACAGCTGGAAACGAGACCAAATAATGGGAAAAGAAACAGCTGAATATGTTTGTCTTTTCATAACTACCTGATACATAGAGAAAATGACTACCAATAAAAACAAGCGCACAAACATCCATAACTTATGGGACTGGGCGTGGCCTCGGGGTTAGCGTGCCGGGTTGTGAATCTAAGGTATGAAGAGTTGGCTGGGGTGCTGTGGACTCCTTGCTTTCCCTCTAGTCTATTAGTTCAAAATTAGGGACGGTTAGTACAAATAGCCCGTATGTAATTTTGTGTGTATATCTGAAACAAACAAACATAACTTCTGTTCCTAGTAAACGTACATCAATTTTGACAATTTGCTAAGAGTAAGAAAATCGACATATGGCAAACACGCCTTTTACAGCGAGGACGTGTACATGTAAACTGGTTGCTGAAACAGTGCATTGTCTTCTACGTCACTTTGAATGTCAAACAGAACCACACGAAAATACTATTTGGCAACAAATTACAGTGTGATTACAGATAACTTTTTCGGATAATTATTTGCATTTCACGTGCGGTAAACTATGTTCTACATCGCGGTAATAAAGCAAAGGTAATTCAATTTTTCTTTTTCCTGAAAACAAAACTGATATGGAGAAAGTATCATAGTGTAGCGATTATAGTATAGACTAGCATATTATCTTTAAATATAATTCATATACATAATACATTTCATCAAAGATTACACTAGCTTGTACTCGCGGAACGAAAATCCTCGTTTAGTCAAGGATATAAAAAACGTACTGACTAGATTCCCCACCATCGCTATCAAATCATGCCTCTTATGTAATAAGAAGCAATGTTTCATTAGCGGTGATCACAGCAGGGAACCTCGAATAAAACAAAAAATATATATATTATTCGGAATTTGTTGATCCAAAGCCATCTATAAAGGATGTTTCGTTTCTTTTTTTCTTTACATCAGAGCCTGAAAATGACTTTATTAAGACCCGTGTTTTCCTGTTTGCGATTTGCGCAGGCACGTGTGTATGTAAATATAGCAGCAACAGAAGAGGGGGGTTTCATTGTGAGTAGCTCTAAGCACGGGGGAATTCTGATCGTCCCTGAAGGTCCTTATATATAACAAATCATTTTTCTTCCAGATCCCGCCGGAGCTGTGGGTGTCACTATGAAAAATGATTGTTACTTGTACGAAAACTGGTTGTCATATTTTCAAAACGGGGATCTTTTTTTTTTCGAAAATCGTGACATCTCCTAATCTGCAGTGTCTTAACTAGATTCTCGGATACTTACTCTCCTATACTGAACGTGAATAGTTAGATCGAGAGCTGTTTTCGTGCATACGAGATGCCGCGGAGATTCGGTTCACTAATCTCCAAGTCAAAAAGGTTCCTGTGGTGGACAGACAGACGGATATACAACCTTGCTGCCTTAGTGCTAGAATGTTTGTATAAAAACTAAGTGCAACTGAATGGATCTTGCAAAGAACACAAACACATGTATAGACGGAGAGAGGCGGAGCAGGAAGTAGGCGGGGCCTGAAGATCAGCAGCTGTCATCATTTTCAATATGGTGTCTTTCATCGTGGTTTGAAATTCATATAAAAAGAAACAAAAACAGAAATCGACAATTTTACAGTGAAAAGGAAATGATATCACTATATCCCTGATAACTTTATTTTTAACTAAAGATTTTTTGTTCTCAGTGAGAAGAAACTTATGCCCAGTAGAAGCCCGGCATGGCCAGGTGGGTTAAGGCACTCGACTCGTCATATAAGGGTTGCGGGTTCGAATGCCCGTCACACACAAACATGCCCGCCCTTTCAGCCGTGGGGGTGTTTAATGTTACTATCAATCCCACTATTCGTTGGCAAAAGAGTAGCCCAAGAGCTGGCAGTAAGTGGTGATGACTAGCTGCCTTCCTTCTAGTCTTACACTGTTAAATTAGGAACGGCTAGCGCAGATAGCCGTCGTGTCGCTTTGCGCGAAATTCCAAAAGAAACAAAACATACCCTGTAGATATCTCACACCTGTATTTTCTATCCAAGTGTAGAAGTACATATGTCACTCAGATATCTTTACTTTAGAGGTTTTAATCCTCAGTTAGCATCTACAAGTTCCCCACTCTTACATCTTTTTAAATAAATAAAAGGATTTTTATTCCCAAAAAGGAACAGATCCAACTATACACGTGATATCTTTACTTTTTATTGAAAATAATTTTAATTCCAGTGTAGTAATACAGATCTTACTACGTCCTTGGTGGTTTTACTTTCAATTCAAAAGGTTGGTATTCCTGGTTTAAAAAAAGGTCCAAATCTTGATATCTGTATGTGCTGTTGAATAGGATTTTATTTAAGTATTGCTCGAGAGCACGTGTATATATAAAAAAAACAAACATGCACGCGGTGGTTGGTTGTCCTACTACTATAAAGTCATGCACTCAGTGGTTGTGTTATTATTCAGTAAGAGCGTGTTCTTATAAATATTCATTTGTTCTGATTTATAGGTTGTAAGTTACAACGCCAGATATACCAATCACAAATTTATTGTAGACATATTATCCCAGTTGGTAAAAGAGAATAGCCTTGTTTCAGTTTGAAAAATGACCACCTATTAAATAACAGTCCAGTTACAGTTAGAGATCTGACTATCTATTAGGTAATAGCCCAGTCTCTTTAGAGAGTGAAATATTTTATTTTTTGAGATGTAACCAGTCTGAAATTTTTTACAAACTGAACATGTTTGATTGATTACAACGCCATACCTCTGTTAGGATACAAACAGTCCAATATTCAGTTCATCAGAGTAATGCGTGACTACCTAACGAATAATATTCAACATCGGGTTAAAAATCCACTGATATATGACATCATATATTTAGTTCTGACTAATTGAGACATAATATCCGAACTGATACTCTAACCATCCTAATATATACTATCACAGACTATCTTCTGACTAACTGATTACGAATATAACGTGTATTATAAATTCTTTTGAGACGAATTTATTGGTAGAAGTATTATATATATATATATTCATTTATTTGGCGAATATTTATTTCATGAAATAATCATTGATTGATTGGTTAAGAATCGAGACTAATTTACGAGCTTAAATATATTCTGATTTCTTTGTTTTTTGTTTGTTACTTTAATAAATAGTTGCTTTGGCTCTAAATTACAAATTTATGATTGTTCAATCTTTATTTAACCGTCAAATATAATTAACTAGTGTAGATATACGTTACTAGATGGCGGGACAACAGTTTGCTTTTAATCTTTTCGTTTGACAAACGTACAAGATTATATTAATACCAAGTAATTTTAAAAAATACAAAACGTTAAGTGTGATGTAAGAAAGTCAATGCTAAGAAAGCACAGAAACAAGTTAGGGATAAATACACGAAACCAAAAAAAAAAAATCTTTTCACCAGTAACCAATAAGTTCTGAGTCAATCTTACAAGTTTATGGTTATTAGCCACTGTAAAACTATATAGCACTTTTCAGTTCAAATGCTCATAACCAAACACGAACTAATGCAATTGACAGGAATTCTACACTTATTTGTAGATAAGAGTTAGGCTTAGAGAAACTGGGTTACATATGTAGTTATTTTTGTATGATTTTTGTCTATTTATCTCTACCTTGTTTCTGTACCTTAAGGCTTTGCCATACTACGTCATACTTAAATTTTCCAAATTTTTTATTACTTGTTTACTCTCTTTACTTAAATAATTTCATTAAAGTACGTTGATATGTAAACATTCGTTTTAATTTTATCAATTCAATGGTAATATATATTGTTTATACAATATCAGTTTCTTCATTTCACTTGTAGAATGACCCCAGATATTAATATCATATCATACAATTGTAATGGCTACAACAGAATACTAATCACCACTGGTCATAATCTTGACTTGTGTGAACTTAGTGTTGAGAATCCTACAGTAAAGGAAGAACATATAAATAACGTATAGCTGTGTCATCTCTATATTCATGTTTCCGTTCTTTTGGTACTGCCATCTACACAGCATTTTATGTTTACAAAATATATTTATTACTTGTTTTATGACGTTTTCCTCTTGACTGAAATGTGTGTAATAAAATTTAATATTATGTGTATTTATCTTTTTTTGCACTTTCACTTTATAAATAATATAGAGGTTGGCTCCCTAAAGACATCGATTGTATAGTACGCAAAGCATTGAATATTCTACATCTTACAGTAATCTAATGCTCATCTATTATTTGCTGCTAATTCTCCTGTTTCACTCTACACTTAAGCTTTTTAAAGAACTTCCAGATTTCTATAAGAAAGCTAACTTCAATGTGTAATGATAACATCATTTACACTATAATTACGAATATTAAGCTCAGCTAAGAACTACGGCGCTTATCGATAGCCTGTTCCCAAATACTCTTAAAATGCATTTCTGTCGTACTGAAGTCAATGGCTGAGCATGATCAGGTGGTTAAGGCACACGACTCGTAATCCGAGGGTCGCTGGTTCGAATTCCAGACACACCAAACAAGCTTGCCCTTTCAGCCATGTGGGCGTTATAATGGTACGGTCAATCCCACTATTCTTTGGTAAAAGAGTAGTCCAAGAGTTGGCGGTGGGTGGTGATGAGTAGTTGCCTTCCCTCTAGTCATACACTGCTAAATTAGGAACGACTAGCGCAGATAGCTCTCGTGTAGCTTTGCGCGAAATTCAATACAAACAGACAGACAAACAAACAAACAAAACCAATGCCAAAATTTCCCATTTTTTTAATTTAGTCTACCATGGGAAAAGAGAAAAAAAATCATTTTGGTTCTTTAGCTCTGCTGTAAAGGTTTACATACAATATAAAGATAGTAATGTTAATTTATTATTTTAATAAAATCATATTAAACCTACAATAGATGCAAACATTTGGTAAGAATCAGTTTGTTATACATAAGCATAAAGGTAGACAATCGGTTACCTGTGCTTCGTCTACCACGGGTATCGAAACTCGGTTGTTAGTGTTGTAAGTCTGCAGATATACCTTTGTATCACTTGGAAGCTGATAAGTTGTTTGTTTGGAATCAAGCACAAAGCCACACAATGATCTATCTGCGCTCTGCCCACCAGGGGTATCGAAACCCATATTCTAGCAGTGTGAGTCTACAGACATACTGCTGTGCCACTGGGAAGCTGTTGAGAATCGGATTGATTTTGAAAATCGTGCTCAGTGTTGACTTGAGATATTTATCTTTTTCTACTGGTTTATTTTAAAGTCGGATATGGTTATCATAATAACATTTAAAGGGTATTAAACAACTTTGTACTTCAAATAATTGTTGTTTTTTTCTGAGATATTTATTTGAAATTAATGCGTTCACATATAATATTTCGGCTCACCTGTTCAGAAAGAAACTGGGATTTCCATCTGAATAACGTCTTCTGTGAATGTGAGCTAAACGGCCAGATCAGGGAACCACTGACCAAACAGCAAGATTTTTAAAAAATTCAGCTCGTCCTTTTCACGTGATAATACAGTCTATTGTTGTTAAAGAACTAATATTTATTGTGTGAAAGCTTCATCAAAAACACTACACGAAACCCCACTTTCTTATTTTGAGAACACTTTGATAGCCTAACGTATAACATACAGTTTATAATATTTTTCCAACACGAGAACTTACGGCAAAGTATCAGATACGCGTGACTTCAGTGTTAAAAAGCAACATGTTTGATGGAATAGGTGTGTATATAGTAATATCCGACTTCGAGTTTAATATTTTAAGTTTAAATCGTTTTCGATTGAATATTTTCTGTGCTCAAAATATCAAGATGCCGATTTTACACCAAAAACAAATAAACATCTACCAGTATTAGGGATAAGTTTTATTAAAATTTTACATCAAAAACAAATAAACATCTACCAGTATTAGGGATACGTTTTATTAAAATTTTACATCAAAAACAAATAAACATCTATCAGTATTAGGGATAAGTTTTATTAAAATTTTACTTCAAAAACAAATAAACATCTACCAGTATTAGGGATAAGTTTTGTTAAAATTTTACATCAAAAACAAATAAACATCTATCAGTATTAGGGATAAGTGTTATTAAAATTTCTGTTTTATTGCGCCCATTTAAAGCGGTTCGTAATTTACAATCTAAACCTGTGTCTATGAAACAAGGAAAAAAAACTGTACGAGTGGTACAAAAAAGTAATTTTAAATAGTTGTAGAATTTGGTTTTAATGGACAGATCCTGTGGGTCACAGGATCAAAACCTGTCTCTGAACTTCCTCGCTTCTGCAGCCGTATGTGACGATCAATCTCGATATTCAAAAAGTAGCCCAATAGTTGGCGATAGGTGGTATTTACCAGCCGCTTTCCTTCTGGTTTATTACGTCAAAATTACAGGTGGGGTACTTCAATAATGACTCTTAAGTAGCAATGCGCAAAATTCAGTAAATAAACAAAAAAATTAACTTCTATTTTGAGATACTTTTCAGGTTGAAATACTATGCCTATAAATAAATACTCTGGATTGTTTCTTTGTCTTGGTTTTGAATTTCGCGCAAAGCTACTCGAGGGCTATCTGCGCTAGCCGTCCCTAATTTAACAGTGTAAGATTAGAGGGAAGGCAGCGAGTCATCACCACCCACCGCCAACTCTTGGGCTACTCTTTTACTAGTGATAGTGGGATTGGCTGTCACATTATTAGCCTCCACGGCTGAAAGGGCGAGCATGTTTGGTGTGACGGAAATTCGAACTCGCGACCCTTAGATTACGAGTTGCGTGCGCTATGCCGGGGCCTAGTACGCTGGAAACAGCTTTAAATAGTGATTTGTAAAACTCACTGTAAAAACTTAATGTATGTGAGTCGTATTTATACTTTTGACTAATATCGTTCAATTTATTTATTTGTAATTAAGCACAAAGCTACACAATAGGCTATCTGTGCTCTGTTCATCACGGGTATCGAAACTTGGTTTTTATCGTTGTAAATTTGAAGACGTACACTGAGGGTGTCGTTCTGTTTCAGTGTTACGTTTATCAATCCATTCTGTCTTGTAAAATTAAAGACGAAATATGCACTTGAGAAAAGGTCTTGAGTGATAAAACTCCAGAACAGGTTATTGGATATACTAATAACACATTTTGTTCATCTATTTTTTTTATCAACCTTAAGGTTACATGCTCTTTCTAATTATTCTTGTCTTTGTTACTTGGATATATTTTGTACCAACACAAACACACACATACTAATGTTTTACAAAATATTTATCCTGACTTTCATCACATCACACAATCCCATTACAATTGAACAGAGTCTTTCTCTTTATTATACTACGAGAAAAGCATAACTATATAAAATAGCACTGATAGTTCTATATACAGTATTATCAGTGGACGCATCGTTTAACGCACGGAGAAAACATAGAACCCACTGGAATGACAAGGGTGGGGGACAGATCTAAAGACAGGCCCCTCTAGATCACTCTTTGTAGCTCCTAATGGTACACAGCAGATTACAGGCCCCTCTAGATCACTCTCTGTAGCTCCTAATGGTACACAGCAGATTACAGGCCCCTTTAGATCACTCTCTGTAGTTCCTAATGATACACAGCAGATTTTGGTAACAGTTGGTCTAGTAGTTCACCATTTGTAAGCTGTAAAACATCCTTTACGTATCCTGTACGTATATTTTGGATATCAAAGACTAGATGTGCTGTATTTGTCTATAGTCCATTAAACATCAAGGAACCCCGAGGAATAATAGAGTTTAGTCAAAAAGTGCTATAGATAAACATTTTTCAACATACATTACCCTCCAGAGAATGTGTTGAATTCATACGTAGTCTCTGATTCCTCAAAACTACAGGTTCTTATCAATAACTTAGTTTTAAAAGATTTGATGATAACGTCCCATTCGGAGCCTATAAAAACAAACGTTAGTGTGGAGGTTCATACCTTAGTACTCAGAGTTATCAAGATAACTTCTCATCTATAACTTGTTGACACCAAACATTAGTGTGGAGGTTTATAACTTAGTATTCAGAGTTATCAAGATAACTTCTCGTCTATAACTTGTTGACACCAAACATTAGTGTGGAGGTTCATAACTTAGTACTCAGAGTTATCAAGATAACTTCTCATCTATAACTTGTTGACACCAAACATTAGTGTGGAGGTTTATAACTTAGTATTCAGAGTTATCAAGATAACTTCTCGTCTATAACTTGTTGACACCAATATTAGTGTGGAGGTTCATAACTTAGTACTCAGAGTTATCAAGATAACTTCTCATCTATAACTTGTTGACACCAAACATTAGTGTGGAGGTTTATAACTTAGTACTCAGAGTTATCAAGATAACTTCTCATCTATAACTTGTTGACACCAAACATTAGTGTGGAGGTTCATAACTTAGTATTCAGAGTTATCAAGATAACTTCTTATCTATAACTTGTTGACACCAAACATTAGTGTGGAGGTTTATAACTTAGTATTCAGAGTTATCAAGATAACTTCTCGTCTATAACTTGTTGACACCAAACATTAGTGTGGAGGTTTATAACTTAGTATTCAGAGTTATCAAGATAACTTCTCGTCTATAACTTGTTGACACCAAACATTAGTGTGGAGGTTCATAACTTAGTACTCAGAGTTATCAAGATAACTTCTCGTCTATAACTTGTTGACACCAAACATCAGTGTGGAGGTTCATAACTTAGTATTCAGAGTTATCAAGATAACTTCTCATCTATAACTTGTTGACACCAAACATTAGTGTGGAGGTTCATAACTTAGTACTCAGAGTTATCAAGATAACTTCTCATCTATAACTTGTTGACACCAAACATTAGTGTGGAGGTTTATAACTTAGTATTCAGAGTTATCAAGATAACTTCTCGTCTATAACTTGTTGACACCAAACATTAGTGTGGAGGTTTATAACTTAGTATTCAGAGTTATCAAGATAACTTCTCGTCTATAACTTGGTAACTACGAACTGTTGTACTGAGACTTATAACTTAATCTACAGAGTTTTGACAATACCAGTTTTTCGTCCATAATCCAGTAAGAAAAACCGCTGTTGAAATAGGTGAAGTTAGTTAATTATTTATTTAAACACGGATTTTTGTCATTTCTAAATTCAAGATAAATAGGGACATTTGTGAGTTGAAAATGTCTGGTAATAAATTTCCTACCTATACCCAAAAAGCTGAAGTATATAATTGTTTGAAGTTTTCTATTTTATATAATCTTAAATTAGGTGATTGCCTCCTCCTTCCCATTGGCTCGTATTTAAGTCTGCAGGCTTACGACCTTCAAATTCTGTATTCAAAACAATTAACGTGTAGAGCACAGATTGTGTAGCTTTAAGTTTAATGGCAACCAAACCAACCCTACTGGTTGGACCAAGCGACAATTGCCGTTTTTTATACCGTAGAAAAGACGTGGTGTTTTTTTTTTCTTCTGAAAATACATGAACGTACAAGTTAAACATCTCGAAACAAATATGTGAGTAATGTTTGGGTGAAACAAATATGTGAGTAATGTTTGGGTGAAACAAATATGTGAGTAATGTTTGGGTGCACTGAAGTTTCGAAATTTTGAACATTACTGCAGACGAAAAACAAGTTGTTTATTACAATAAGTTCTTGGATGTTTCGTTCATTTTGATGAGGCTACAGAAAATAATAATATAAGAAAGATTTCTTGCAACGATTGTTTTGTTTTCTTATTTATTTGATCTCAGTAATATGAAGTTAGTTGTGTGTAACAACAGGCAACTGCATCGACCAAAGAGCCAGCGAATAGCTTGTGACTTGCTTTTCACTAACATTGGCCAACTTTGATCGAATATAAGGGTATTCACGAATGTGATTTGCGATTAGACTCGTTCCATCGGATTCTACCTTTTCTAGACAAATAATAATAAAGAAAAACAGCTATTTTATTCGGGATTCTTGAGCTATAGAATCCTCAAAAATCAATTTCATATTTGTTTGTTTTTATAGATTGTCCATCAAACCATCGATGCTAAATTTCAAATTCAAAGGTAAGAACATTACGGGTAAAGAGAAACAAAACTGCTCCTGTGGTTAACTCTCTCACTGGTCTAATCACAAGTTTTCCACCCCCATCCCCTTTCCGTCACGAGGCGGGTTTTTCACTTGAGGAACACTTTGTCGCTGATTACGAGACAACTTGGATGTTTAAAAACGACTTGAAGATAGAGAAACGTGATCAAGTTGCCAAACCGACCCGTAGGAGACCTTGTCAACAAACCCAAGATTTGTGAACGCAGGGCTCATGTTGATACAGATCCAAACTTTGTGCTTTGTTAACAAACGACAAGATAGCTTCAAATAGGTTTCAACCTAGCTATCATTAGTAAGTAGAGATCCCACTTGATCTCGATAGGTTTGAAACGCCGGACTTCAACAATTTCAAGTACTTTGCGCATGTAGCGTCTCTGAATAAAAGAATGGAACAACACAGAAAGATATGTGATGTATCAACAAATTGAGGCTTATTTACCCCAAGAGCGCTTGAAATTTTATTAAGCAACAGTTAAACGGATTTTCGGCTAATAAAACTGTTCTCTATGAACGACAGTAGAAAGAAGAGAGGATGGTATTGTATCTGTACTTTTGTACACACAACAAGCACTAAGTTATGAAACACCCACAGATAAATCACGTACCAAGGCACGTTTCTAGGGTGCTAGAAAATAAGGTTTATCAGTGCATATAAAACAAGGTGTTTCAAGTGACAAGATCAAAGGTCAAGTATTGATACTTTAGAAAAAAAATCAAATATATATCGAAACTAGTAAATGCTACAAAAATAATAACTGCAATTTTGATTCACGAGTTTATTGGTTGACAGGGATCGTATGACCCCCAGCAACCAATCAGCATGTAAATCAAAAGTGCAGTACGTACGTAACACGCGTATACAAAAGTATAAGAGTACTGGTGAATTATGTAAAGAAAAAGAGTATTTTTTTTTTAAATACGATGTACTCTAAGTGACATTTGTTTTCAGATGCTAAGCACTTTTGAGATTGGTCTAATTTAAAGGACTTCTGTTTGTTTGTTTTTGGGAATTTCGCGCAAAGCTACAGGAGGGCTATATGCGCAAGCCGTCCCTTATTTAGTAGTGTAGGACTAGAGAGAAGGAAGCTAGTCATCATCACCCACCGTCAACTCTTGAGCTAATCTTTTACCAGCGAATAGTTATATTGACCGTAAGATTATAACGCCCGCACGGCTGAAAGGGCGAGCATGTTTGGTGCGGCGGGGATTCTAACCCGTGAAGGAGTTCTGTACCTGGGATTTTATTTCGTGAAGCTATTTTCCTATACCACGGGAAAATAGCGAATTGTATATGTATTTATGTTTGTTAAAACTAGATTATTAGACGTTTGTAGTGTCGTGAATCAATCATCGAATCTTTCAACATCTCAGGATATTTGTTTCGAAATCGTGAAATTCGTTTAAGCAAAATCACCTTATTTCTAATTTAATAAATCAGTTAAAACATTTACGCTGAGTGAATTGTATTTTTTTTTTCAAAATAAAAATAACAATACTAGGTTAATTTAATCCAAGTGATTATTTTCACTGTAACCTGTTATGCTCCCTCTAACTCAGCACAGATATATGTTCCGTGATTATAAGCCATGGTATATGTTCTACAATTTTTGAAAACAGTTTTCTATAAAATAAACAAAAATAATACTTTCAGTGAGTGTGACCAATATGGATATGTCAAAGTTCGGTTACTAAGTTGTTATAAATTAGGAATTGGTCCACTGGAAAACCGGGCAATCAATCGCCCGGTGGGCCGCTGCATTTGATGCTTTCATGGAAAATGATTTTAAATTCTATTTTTTTTTTTATAGCAATTATAAGCATGTGATTTTTCCCGGGCTGATCCTTTGCTGCCAATCCGCCCTTGCTATAAAATAAATGACACAAATATTCTCCTCGTCGCACCAAACATGCTCGCCCTTTCAGCCGTGGGGGCGTTATAAAGTGACGGTCAATCCCACTATTCGTTGGTAAAAGAGTAGCCCAAGAGTTGGCGGTGGGTGGTGATGAGTAGCTGCCTTCCCTCTAGTCTTACACTGCTAAATTAGGGACAGCTACCGCAGATAGCCCTCGAGTAGCTTTGTGCTAAATTCAAAAACAAACAAACAAACACAAGTATGATTTTTAACAAATGCAGTTATTGTTTATTTTTGTTTTTGCTGAGAAACATACGAAATATGTGTTCTTAGATTATAATACAAAACATAGGATACTGCTTTTTTGCTTCTGAGTTGATTTTATATTAAATCTTTAATTATACAAATATTAAACTGAACCTGTTTGAAGGCGAACGAAAAATTCAAAGAAAATGTGAATGCAAGGAAAGACTGCTCTCTCCACTTAAGTGGTTTCTACCAATGATACTATATAGTTGAATCTACAAAGGGGAGGAAGGAGGGATAAGGGGTAGACAACAATTCCTATCAACAGTACGGTTATTCTTTTATTCTTGCCAGCGTTCCGAAATGTCGACTCTGTCGGCAAAGTGAATCTTTATAAAAATCCTCTTGACCCATTTATAAACAGTGAACTTAGCTAAGCCTATTATTAGACTCGAAACTAGTGGAAGTCAGCATTTTCAATAAGTTGTGTCTGTACGTGAATTTTGGCAGTTATAACCAGTATTATGGCACAATTTGTTGACGTCATGCATAGTTTCTCAGAGATTTTCTTCTAAACGGATTCAGTACTGAACTTATTTTGAGTCAAATGGATGCCCATTGTAATCTGACACTTTACATGAATATCTGAGGGTTCTTTGTTATTAGTGTCATACCTGTCATTTAACCTAGGATCCTGAGGGTTCTTTGTTATGATTGTCATACCTCTCATTTAACCTAGGATCCTGAGGGTTCTTTGTTATGATTGTCATACCTCTCATTTAACCTAGGATCCTGAGGGTTCTTTGTTATGAGTGTCTTACCTGTCATTTAACCTAGGATCTTGAGGGTTCTTTCTTATTAGTGTCATATCTGTCATTTAACCTAGGATCCCAAGGGTTCTTTGCTATTAGTGTCATAATAACCATTTAATTTAGGAATCTGAGGGATCTTGGTTACTAGTGTCATACTAATCATTTAATCTAGGATTCTAAGGATTCTTGGTTATTAATGTCATACCTGTCATTTAACCTAGGATCCTGAAGGTTCTTTGTAATTAGTGTCATACTAACCATTTAATGTAGGATCTTGAGGGTTCTTGGTTATTAATATCATACTAACCATTTAATTTAGGAATCTGAGGGTTATTGGCTATTAGTGTCATAATAACCACTTAACCTAAAATCCTGAGGGCTCTTGCTCACTAACATCGCAGCAAATAACTTTATAATAAGATTCTGTCAACGTATAAAGAAACAATTTCAATTATGATCGCGAGAGTTACAAATGTCACAGCAAACCATTTCTGAATAGTTTTAGTAGACACGTGTTTGTTGACGTCACAGTCCGTAGCATATGTTTTATACATACTCTCATTGGATAAAATAAGGGGGGGAGGGAGGAAAAAACTGGACTTTTCGGTGACGCTCTTGGTAATAAGTTCCAGCTCACACGTGCATCGCGGGTACCACTCCTCCCAGCCATTGCTCCTCCTAGCTCACAAGTACATCACAATACGGTCACCCCTCCTCCACGGCCACTGTTCCTCCATTATTAGTGCACTTTATTTTGTTGCTGTAAGGAAAGAGACGATAGAAAAAAAAACAGGCTTAATTACACGTGAAAAAGAAAGATTGTATATGTGAGCAGGGAGCAACACGACGGCTGGGCTTGTTCCCACACAGCTAACACTCCACGCAGCGGCCTCGTGCTAGATGATAGTTTCAGGGTTGTTAGCAAAAGAACGTTCCAGTTCTTTGCTGGTTCTACAATCGAAACTGCTAACTTTGAATTCATAAAAACTCTACTTCCTTTTCTCTCGGTTTCACAATATAACAGCGGAAGTGAATAAAACAAAATGCAAGATAAGTGTTTGGCACGAGGAAGTGAACAATTATTACAATGTCATTCTTCTTCATTAACATATCGAACATGCAGTATCTTTCACTGTGATTGTTTTTAAAACAGAATTTCGTCCACTGATGTTTGGTTTGTTTGTTTTTTCTTTTTAATTTTGCGCAAAGCTACACGAGGGCTATCTGAGCTAGCCGTCCCTAATTTAACAGTGTACGACTAGAGGAAAAGAAGCGAGTCATCACCACCCACCGCCGCCAACTCTTGGGCTACTCTTGTACCAACGAATAGTTGGATTGACAGTCACAGTATAACGCTCCTACGGCTGAAAGGACAAGCATGTTTGGGGTGACGGGGGATTCGAACCCTCGATTCTCAGATTACGAGTCGAGTGCCTTAACCATATGGCCATGCGGGGCTTTTCACTAATGTTGTTGTTCAAAACATGTTTAAACAGTGATTCAGAAAACCTAAATTATAATGGTGTTCTTGTTTGTTTTAATTAACCACAAAGCTACACTATGGGATATCCGTGCTTTGTCCACTACGGGTATCAAAACCCGCTTTTTAGCGTTGTAAGTCCACCGACATGCTGTTGTACCAATGGGGGAGGATTGTAATAGCATTGTTCTTTTAAGCCCAAAAAGATAAAAAGGTGCTTATCATTTACGTGAAGTTTACAGAAATTATTTACATTGACCACACACGTCCATATTTTTTGCAATATTTTTAAGTGTTATATTTTCCCACAATGCATGTTTTTTTTAAAGTCTTTTTTTTTGTTTCAAAATGAACACAGTACGAGTATGGTTTGGACTATTTAGGATGTTCCAAAACACATAAGATGAACAGATAAAAGACAGAACCAGAAAATAAAGTGTGTTGTGATCGCTTTCGAGAAAATGGACTTTCTTTCATCTAAGGGGTAAATGAGCCCTGGTGGAGGTAAGTCCATTTCCCGAAAGCGCTCGGGGAGCTCTTTTATAGACAGTAAATTAATACTGAAGTACAGAAACAATGCCATATTTTTAATCCCATACCCCAATATGCTCGAAAAATAAAAGAAACAGGTCTCAGAACAGTTTATCTTTCTCTTCACCTATTGCTATTAATTAGATCATTTTGCCTATAGCAACGTTAAAGGTTCGGATTCACAGTTCGTACTTGTCTGTAGGACGTCATTTGGTGCTACTTGCAGTGAAAGGTTCCATCTGTTCTACATTTGAATCAGCGTGAGGACACTGTTCCTTTACGTATTTTTTATACGTTTTTTTTTATCCTACCTATCACGTCCAAGCTGCTTTTACTTTAACGTGAGAGAAATGTTGGCTCTTTGTAGTGCAAGCTTTGAACACAATCTACTGAAAATTCGTTGTTTATCTTCGTGTAATGTGATATAAATTTGTAAAAATGACGCTAGTCTTACAAGAATCAGATGAGGTTTATTATTTAACCATTCAATAGAAAGAAAGAGAGAATGAAAAACAACAGCAAAAGATTAAGAATTGATATAATTTAAATTGTTTAAGAGTTGTAGGGAATTATTTTATTGTTGTTTTTCCCTATATGACTCAGACAGCCCATCACTGTTTTGGTTTGAATGTTTTACTCAACAAGTAGCTGCGAAGGTCCTGGTGACAGGGATCGAACCTGGTAAGTATATGGTGTACCAAACTGTGGATTTGCAGGTCCCACGTTCATATCCAACTTTAGAGCTATGGGTATGTTACAAGGCTGACCACATTATTCAGTCAGATAATAGTAGACAAATGCGATGAATTATATTGACTACTTTCCTTCTATGTAATCAGTCAGCTCAAAATAAAGTACAGGTAGTGCAACTAACGCTCGAATAGGTTTGTTGTGAATATCCAACGGCTTGCTAATTTAGCATTGTTAATCCGAGAATTAATGGTTCTCGTTCCATTGGCACAATATTATGTTCTGCTCTTTGGGGCTGTGGGTTCTCTGTTAAATCCCGCTATTCAGTGAATGAAGAATAGCTTGAGAGTTGGCTCTGAGCTCTTTTGACTCGTTGCTTTTCATGCAGTATATATAACTTCAAAATTAGGGTTAGCTATGCACATATAACACTTTAGTAGCTTTACGCGAGGCCTGGCATGGCCAAGCGGGTTCGCATCCCCGTTGCGCCAAACATGCTCGCCCTTTCAGCCGTGGGGGCGTTATAATATGACGGTCAATCCCACTATTCGTTGGTAAAAAAAGTAGCAAAAGAGTTTGCGGTGGGTGGTGATGACTAGCTGCCTTTCCTCTGGTCTTACACTGCTAAATTAGGGACGGCTAGTACAGTTAGCCCTCGAGTAGCTTTGTACGAAATTCAAAAAAGAAACAAATGAACAAAACAAGCTTTACGCGAACTTATTAAACTATCTTTAGAAATACTCTGCATGTTTAACACACAGACATATATATATATATATTTATTTGAAAATGTATTTTGATTTTCTACATTTCCTCGTTCTACCTTTACAGTGGTATTGTTAAACCTGTCGTTTTAATTACTGAGAAACGTTTCCTTACAACTTATAACACATTTTACAAAAAAAAACACAACAAAAACGTTTAAGTACTGAATTCTTACTGTTCAATTTAATATCATATAAACTTTTCTGTGATGATAATTCGTATTTCATAATTGGTCGTTTCACTGACAAAGAAACTTACTAAACTTATTAACAAGAGGTCCCCCAAAGCCTTGACAGCGTCATAAATCATTAAAAAGTTAAAATTCTTCTTACAATTCGTCACCATCAAGTTTTACACTGAGTTAATAAATGTGTGTATTACCTTAAGTTGTGGAAGCATTGTTCCTCTTTAAAATTTGAAAAACTGTGACGGTTATAAACTGCAATCAATACAGGCAAAACATAATTGCACATCGTTCTTTTAGCGCCATCTATCAATATGTTTTTTAGCAAAATGAGTCATTGATATTTCCCTAAGCTTTGGTGAAAACTACGCTCAAGCAATATCGACGTGGACAGAAACTACGTAACCTCTCTTGTTGGGGAAGAAAATATTTTTAAAAGTCACTTTTTAAACTACTTTAGGCTGTGTAGCATTTATTTAGTAAAAAATATATCGTAAGTTAACAATAAAATTCATTAGCGAGGTCTACAAGTCAGCAGTGATAGTCATGTTTAAGCCGTTATGAACTGCATCCAAAGATTTACAATCATTGTAAAATCAGACCCATTAGAAATAACATATATATGTATATATATTTGTGTGAGTGTGTGTGTGTGTGTATTTACAATATTTTTAACTCATTCGTGCTTGGTTTTTGGATCACTCAAAGATGAGTGAAAACTGAAGGACAACGGATGCAACATGAAACCATAGGCAGAGTAACCTTTATTTTTATGTAAAAGCATCATCACCAAGTAGCCCTCAACCATATCACAACACTCGCACTTGTAATCATAACCCTACTAATATTTTATCACTTCCTAAGCTTATACTCATAAAAGGTTATTAGAATGTGTGATAAAAAGCTAGGATGCACTCATGATTATGGCTGTGTGTTTCCATAGAGATTTGTCTGGATATTAACTAAAATAACATATTTCTGCTTTGGACTGGTTTCATGTGGAAACTACACGGCTGCGTGAGAAAATTAAATGAAAATATGAAATTGTAGCGGGATATTTAAGGCAAAACTGATGTTACCATATGGTGAGAATAGCTGAGCAAAGCCTTGCTAAATCAAAGAGTGAAGACAGAGTTTAGGAACCAGCTTAGTACGAACGTGACAAGAATCAGATGAATTTTTCTAGTTTAGCAGTGAAAATACTTTTACAGGGGTTGTCTTAGTCAACACAAAGAAAAGTTTCGTGAGAACTATCCCTGTCAAGCGGTGATAACAGTTTTACAGGGCAACGTGGGTAAGACATCGAAAACAGTTATACAGGGTTATTTTAGCCGAGATATGGAGATACTGATAAACACTGTCGAAATAAAACAGTGAAGGTAGTTTGGAATACCTCAAGTAAGTCAAGAGACTAAAATGTCTTAACAGAAACCATTCTCAGTCACGAGATGAGAGCAGTTTATGTGAATCAATAGGCAAAGGAAGTTTAACCACTGCTGCTCGCACTAAGTGATAAGTACAGTTTAACACGCATTATTCAAACCAAGCAGTAAGTACACCTTAAAACAGTGATGGGTGATGGTTTGAGAGAGCTTATCTGATTCAAAAGATGAATGTTGATTGATAGGACCGTTTGAATCAAACTACGATGACAGTTTCACAGGGGTTGTCAACTTACATGAGCTGAGCTTTGAAGTCATTTTGATGCAGAACCTATCTGAGTTTAGCAATAACAGATAGACGACATGACAGTTACAAATCGACACGTGAAAATTAGACACTGATAACAAAACAAGTCTTTACTTTGAGGTATTTTTAATTGAAATAAATATAAAAAGGCAAGACAGGTTAAGAAGAGTTACTTTATTCGAGTGACAAACATCCAAAGTAGTTGGTAAACTTAATTTAATAAAGTCAGTTGATAGCAATTAATAGAACAACAAAACAAAACACGATTTTTAAAAACGTTAACTGAGAACTAGTAAAGGAAATTACATGGAGTAACAATGTCTTGTGTCAGAAAGCAATACGTCAAGAAATACAAAAGTGGAGAACAATGACTATTGTCAGAAGACAATAAGCCAAGAAGTACAAAAGTGGAGTAACAATGTCTTATGTCAGAAGACAGTAAGCCAAGAAGTACAAAAGTAGAATAAGAATGTCTTATGTCAGAAGAGATTAAGTCAAGAAGTAGAAAAGTGGAGTAAGAATGTCTTATGTCAGAAGAGAGTAAGTCAAGAAGTACAAAAGTGGAGTAACAATGTCTTGTATCAGAAGGCAATACGTCAAGAAATACAAAAGTGGAGTGACAATGTCTTATGTTAGAAGGCAATACGTCAAGAAATTCAAAAGTGGAGTAACAATGTCTTATGTCAGAAGAGAGTAAGTCAAGAAGTACAAAAGTGGAGTAACAATGTCTTGTGTCAGAAGGCAATACGTCAAGAAATACAAAAGTGGAGTAACAATGTCTTATGTTAGAAGGCAATACGTCAAGAAATACAAAAGTAGAGTAACAATGTCTTATATCGGAAGGCATTAAAGTCTTAAACAAGTTACATCGTAAAAGTGAAGTAACAGTCTCTTCTGGTACAACATGTTTTTATTGTTCAAGTTATAAAAAACCAAAGAAGTTGGCATCCCACAAGTTACATCGTACCAAGATTAAAGTTATCTTAAATGCAGCACGTTCGACAAAAATCGCACAATTTGGTAATTATACAGAATATTGAATCAGTTGCTAAAGGAGCCAAAGCCTCAAACTCGGAGTAACAGAAAAATGTATTTATAGTCCATTCTCTATATCATGCTAGTTTCCAAAGTCTCTGAGCCGTCATTACACACACATATTCAAAATCAGCAAAAACACAAAATATGCTGACGAACTAAAAAGTGAAATACGCATTTCCTTAGAGATATCATTATTATATATTATTAACTACAGCCACTTTTTAAAAAATAGAATATTCTATTCATTAATAGTAAGTACCACGAGATGTTTTTTTCTTCTGAAAAGGCAAACTTGCTAAAATTCTCCACATAATAGATAGTTTATTTTCTCTATTCAAACAGTTAAAATATTTATTTTTCTATTACAATGAGTTAAAGTGCAAAATAGTAGATAAATAAGTAAAACATGCCAGACGATTATTACTGCAAATAGCAAGAGTATTGTTATAGGGTTAAAGCCCCCCCCCCTCCACTCCCAGTCGTTGAAATAAAATATCAGAAGAGAAAGGAAGAAAAAGTGCGTTATTAGCAAAATAGATTTAACGTAAGAAAAACTGAAACAAGGTACATGTTTAGTCAATAAGGTTTTATGAGAAATATCTGTAATTAAAGTCAATACACTTCACTTAGTGTTGAATATTACTCATGTCTCGCATATTCCAGTTCTTGTCTTTTAGTAGATAACAATTAGTGTTGAATATTACTCATGTCTCGCATATTCCAGTTCTTGTCTTCCAGCAGATAACAATTAGTGTTGAATATTACTCATGTCTCGCATATTCCAGTTCTTGTCTTCTAGCAGATAACAATTAGTGTTGAATATTACTCATGTCTCGCATATTCCAGTTCTTGTCTTCTAGCAGATAACAATTAGTGTTGAATATTACTCATGTCTCGCATATTCCAGTTCTTGTCTTCTAGCAGATAACAATTAGTGTTGAATATTACTCATGTCTCGCATATTCCAGTTCTTGTCTTCCAGCAGATAACAATTTATGTTGAATATTACTCATGTTTCGCATGTTCCAGTTCTTGTCTTCTAGCAGATAACAATTTATGTTGAATATTACTCATGTTTCGCATATTCCAGTTCTTGTCTTCCAGCAGATAACAAGTTCTCGTCTTCTAGTAGATAACAATTAGTGTTGAATATTACTCATGTCTCGCATATTCCAGTTCTTGTCTTCTACCAGATAACAATTTATGTTGAATATTACTCATGTCTCGCATATTCCAGTTCTTGTCTTCTAGCAGATAACAATTAGTGTTGAATATTACTCATGTCTCGCATATTCCAGTTCTTGTCTTCTAGTAGATAACAATTAGTGTTGAATATTACTCATGTCTCGCATATTCCAGTTCTTGTCTTCTAGCAGATAACAATTAGTGTTGAATATTACTCATGTCTCGCATATTCCAGTTCTCGTCTTCTAGCAGATAACAATTAGTGTTGAATATTACTCATGTCTCGCATATTCCAGTTCTTGTCTTCTACCAGATAACAATTTATGTTGAATATTACTCATGTCTCGCATATTCCAGTTCTTGTCTTCTAGCAGATAACAATATGTAATATATTAAACGGTGACTCACACCTTTGAATTATAATGTGTGTAGCCTTGACTTTTTACTTGTTTATACAATTTAAAATAATTAATACCTGTTTATAGCGCACGTGAGAAGAAATCTCTGTGGAAGTGGGATATGACAATCGCAATGACCTTGTGGTCTGTCTCAAAATGTATTCCATTAAATGTAATTTATGTGATGTGTTGCAATATAGCTAATAAAACATTTCCGGTTAAACTAAAATAACTGCATATTTCCTACAAGATAACTTGAAGTGAATCTGGCTTACTATATAACGTACGAAGACGCGTTTTAATGTGAGTTGTAACCAGTGCCACAAAAACATTCTTCTAAATGTCTTCGTAAAGAAACTAATTAGTTTAAACTTTCATAGTTTTGAAAATAAAATTACGGCTGTGACCAATACATCTTTTACGAGAACCCAATCTAGGTACTATAGCTGAAAACTAGTCACAAATGTCAATGAAACTGTCCAATAAAGTTTTCTTCCATAATTCTATGTCACATAACATTTACGTATTCTGGGACTGGGAGTTCTACTGATATCTAACTACGAGAACGAAGGTCGAGAAGAACAAAGAGCGTGAACTTTTTTTAGGCCTCACATCTGATAGGGCCCGGCACGGCCAGGTGGGTGGGTTAAGGCGTGCGACTCGTAATCCGAGGGTCACGGGTTTGCATCCCTGCCGCATCAAACATGCTCGCCTTTTCAGCCGTGGGGGCGTTAAAAAGTGACGGTCAATCCCACTATGCGTTGGTAAAAGAGTATCCCAAGAGTTGGCGATGGGTGGTGATGACTAGCTGCCTTCCCTCTAGTCTTGCACTGCTAAATTAGGGACGGCTAGTGCAGATAGCGAAGGTGAATCTTTGCGCGAAATTCAAAACAAACTAAACCAAGTAAAGAACTTTGAGGTTCAAAAAACAAACAAACACATAAACGCATCTGATAGAGTAACTACTGAACTTCTTGTTACTGGAATACAATAGTTCAAAATTTATCCACGTGTATCGAGAGCTCAAGACGATTCTCGTATCACGTGCATTGAAAATTTATGGCTATCTTAGAATCATTTCATGTAACTTCTAAAGTTAGAAACATGATAATATTTTAATGAATATGGAACAGGTTTATAAGTCGTCATAGAATAGCTTGGCAGGTCTTTGCGACAGAAACAAAACAGCATCGTTTCTATTGTAGTGTACCTGTAATAACACAGCAGTTGGTACTATTAACATTAATTAATAATATTGTATGTTATGCTTTCACAATTGCTTTGAATTTATTTTTGTAAATCAGAAATAAATTCCCTTAAAATACAAGCAATATAAAGAAGCATACAAACAGAAACTAAAAATATGAAATAGTCGAGTGTGTTTGTGTGGAATAAATGCTGTCATCTTTTTGGGTATCATTTATGCTTTGTCACAATAAATGTAATTTAGAATAAAAATGTTAAATAACTATATATATATATATATATATATATATAGTTAAATACTGACTCGTATAACGAAGAAAATTATTTTTTTCTCTGTACAATAACGTGTTTATCTTCTAGGAAACTCTTCAGATTTCTGATTATAGTGGATCCTGGAATCCTTATAAAATCTCAGCGCCCTTCTCCAGGGGAATCCTCTGATTCTTTGAAGAAGTCATATTGCCATGGCAACAGCGGACATTTTGGCTCTGTGAACCCGGAATCGGAAACCATATCAGTCTAACCAGATTACCCAACAAGCCCCACTAGTAATTATATTAGAGCAGCCCGAGTCAACAAAGCGGCCTCTGCTAATCACGTTATGAGCTGTGAACAAATACAGCTTTCAGAATGGGACCAGTCCAACTGAAAACAGGAGTCCCTTTAGAGACCGCCTGATCATAGAATACGTCTCATCCACTCACAAAATAGCACACGCATGTGTGCTGAGAAAAACTAAAATAAACAAACAGACTGATAGACATATAGATAGATATTGTCATTAAAACCATCTTTAGAGTTGTGATGCAGCAACGTTGAGTTTTATCTATCAACATGGCTATGAAGTTGTGATATGTAACATATCAACATTTTTTTCCTTTTAAATTAAATAGAGGGCGTGATGAATTCCTTAAAGGTTGTAAATGGAGTCACAAACATCTGATGCCGAGAATAAAAGAAATAGCCTAACTTTAACTGATTTTTTTCTTATAAAAATGGTTGAGGTACTTAGGCTTTATGAAAACATATTATGAACACATGTTTCGTGATTTTATATCACATGATATCAACAGTGTGATTATTGGTTGAACTGATAAAGTTTTATTATAAAAGTTTGCCACTAAAAGAAGCGCATGAAGCTGAAACCAGAGCTTCAGTCACAAATCCAAACTTGAAATTCAGAACGCCAGTTAAACACAACATATTAATAAACAAGGTTATCCAATCTTACATGTCGAGTCAATAATTCGTAATCTTCTTTCTCAACATGTTCTTAATATGATATAAGTGTGATGGGAGTTAGCAATGATAGGGTATAGGAGTTATAGGACTTTGGTCTAATAAGGTGCAGGCCTGATACGGTATAGGTGTATAGGGTAGAGGTCTGATACAACACAAGAGAAAGAAATTAGATATATATGTGACACTGTATCACTATAACACTGCAAATAATTTAATAGTATCGTTTCTATTATATACCACTTACGATAAGACCTTTATTTAGTACTAGAACTCATATTGTCTAAGTTACATCATTTAAAGCCTTCACTGAAATTGTTTATTTCTGTTTTTTACAAAGCGTATAGGTACATAGGCTGGTGTTTTCGGAACCCCACAACGTCGCGACAGTTCACGTTGCCTCCTCCAGTCATGCTCTATCTGACAACTGTGCACCTTGACAACTGCCCTGCAACGTAGTTTTTATTGTAAAAGGCTTCGTTGTAAGGTTGTCATGTTCAGGGCAATCTACTACTCCCTGTGACTTTACATAATCCATTTAGTATATGAGAATAATATTTTTTCCAGAGCATGTTTCAACAATTCTATCCCACAGAAATTCATACGTGCTGTATCAGGCGAGGTGACTGGAATGTCTTCATGTGGAATATCATGAGTAAGCGATTCAATGTTTAAATACTTGAGATATGTAATTGTTAAAGGGATGATTGGTAGAATAAATCTGTGAACCACCTGACTTGTGTTATTTTACCTATCGGAAATTCTGTTTGATTTTTGTAACGTTACCTGGAGCTTCAAGAAGGCTCCTGCTGCTGAATTTTGTGTTCGTGGATTTTCGCCCGTCACAAAACTTTTGCTTAGAACGGCTTGCGTAGGACTTGCTACATTCTGAATGGTTCTAGTTCCCAAATCTATACATATTTCTTTGTAGTCCGATACTTCAGCTAAAAAGGATTATACCGTTTTAAAATTTCCAAATATTCCATCTAAACATATTTTTATGATTTTATTGTACGAATATTTTGCAGTGGAAAGGGCTGTTATGTGCCCTTTTAGAAAGCAACGATTTTTTTTTATAAAATAACTATCTACACGACGCTAAAGAATAATAAAATATTCAACACGATATTATATCTGCTGTAATTATCACATCACTTGTCAATTTTAACACTTAAATTCGTTTTTGTATAATGTACACAACCTAAGCTATTTGAGTACGATCCCTTAGCAGGAACTAGGTAGACCACTAAAGAATTATCCAATTCAAATTATTATCAAATGTTGCTATGGTACACCTTTTCCATGGTAACCCCCATCCCGTTACCTCAACAATAAATATAAAAGCTTATAATGTTAAAAACCAAATTTCGACAACGTTAGGCATAGCATGAACCGCCCATAATATAGCTTTAGGCTTAGCAACAACAAAACCCAAAACAGTTTCTCTATTAACTATGGTGCTTCGCTAGTTTAGACATTATGGAATGTAGCATACTTTAAACCTTGCATGTAATGTATTCCAAATCGATTTTAAAATATTCTTAAAATATTATTCACAACAGCGAGTCATTATATGCCCGTTCTTGGGCGCACTATGTCTACACGAATACAAACTGGGTGCAATGTTGAAGAAAGTCAACTAATGTGACGTCAGGAAAATTGAAAGAAAAAAAAACTGATAATATATATTTCAAAATACTTATACCGAATACTTCACAATGTTCTAGAGACAAGATAATAAAAATTTATTTTATAAGTATTTTACAGTTCTCACAAATTAAGGCTTAAAACATGGCTACTATAACTACCAAAGCTATAGCAGTTGACCTGCTGTTGGGTGTAACATTGATAATTTTGTTTTCTACACCTTCCCTCTACTTTCATTATCGAAGTTCTAGCAGTAGGTAAGTCTCTTTAAATATCTTACCTCTCCTTGTGTTCCTGCAGTTCGTGCACAGTTCACGCCTTCCATTCCCAGACCGATTGGCTTGTATTTAAATTAATTGAAATAATAATACTTCCACATGTGGTCGTTTGATTGCAAAACTTGGTTTCCATGGCGACCTACGCCAGTTCACTTCGTTTGCCTTGGTAAGAGGCGGATCGTCTCAGGGCTTAAAGTTTGTACAATTAAATAGCAGCCCCCCTTTCATCAACTTTATATACCTACAGGCAGTAAGTTATTGTTACCATAGTCACATTTTCAATGTTTTTGTTGTTTGTTAGACGTCAAAATGTCAGCCATTATCCTTTGAAACTGTATAAAGCACACTTATGCAATATCCTATGCTTGAAATGGCACACGTAAATTCACTGCTCTTATAATGTATGAAGGAAAAACAAAAATAAATTAAATTGTTTTTTCTATTTATAAACACATTCGAAACGTGGAATTCAACAACCTTACCCGGCCAATCACAGTTAGGACTGTTCACTTCTAGCCAATCACAATCAGGGCTGTTTGCACTTTCTCTGCTTTTGCTTAGAATGCACGTTTCTCTCTTACAATGGTCATTTTTCATGCGTTTGTAACACTTCTCGTAAAATTATGCTACAAGTTGTAATATGTGATGTCAGAACTCAATAATATTAATATCGTTTTATAAGTTTCGAGAAACTATGTGTATAACAACGCTTTCAATACATGTAATGAGACAATACAATAATAATTTCTTAAACAATATCTCAATGACCATGACGAAGCAAAAATTAGGTAAATTCAGTTACACAAAACATCTCACTGTCTTACCTGCATGCGGTTTAAACTTTCTACTTATTATAACCCTTACCCTATGAGAGGTTATCCCTGTAGCGAATAAAATGGTCTGACAATAAGTAAAGGTAATAAGGTCTCACAATTATTGACACAGAAATTATAGCTTTACATGAGAAAACTAACGTCTGTTTAAGTCTGATTACGTAAATATAATAAATTTTTGTGGCTTTGTCATGGAAATACAATACCAATCTGACGTAGCTTTTAAAGTTCAAAATGAAATGTACAATTTTCGTATTACGTCATAGCTAGTACCTTCAATAAAATTACGGTGGTTTAAAACACATTATCATTGTAATATAAATGATACTGGAAGTTCCTTGGTTTCAGTAGTTTAATACAATGCTTAAGCAAATCGAAACCTTAACTGCAGAATTGCTGGGTTTTAACCAATTAACCATCTCTTAAGATACTGTCCCACAATGTGCTAAAGAAAAACCCATTAAAAACATATCCGTCATTATTTCGACTTAAGTTATATCCTTTGTAATGATGCAAACATAAATGTATTTCATTGTGAGATAAATCTTCGACTGTACACTGGTTTGTTAATTAAAGTTTCAAATATGTAGAATACTTACCTTAAAACCCGGAGGGGTTTTTTTTTCACCCTAATTAACCAAACTTACGTGAATTATGATCGTCTCCCTTCACTGGCTGTCTGTTACGTTGCTGAGTCTGGGTAAAACTGATGTCTCTCCGATCATCACGGTTGATCAGAGAGGTCGAGAGAGATAAATCAACGTCTACTGTCCACTAAATAATTGATAGAAACACTTACTGCCTTGACCACGTGTTTTCTTATTTGATCACTTACCTAAAAAGAAAAAGAAAGGAAAAAAAACCTTATTTCGCTTGCAAATCGCAGTGAAACGAACATATTTTGCAGATGAAACATTTTTTTTCTTAAACTTTTATAGCTTCCACATAACGCTGGTAGACAAATAAACATACGAATTTATCATAATAATACTCAATTTTTGCCTATTCTGAAAATTCTCGTGCACTTTACTGTCTAAATGCGAATGCACGAGCACTTTATTTTAACAAATGTTTGTTTTTTAACTTCGCGCAAAGCTACTCAAGGGCTATCTGCGCTAGCCGTCGCTAATTCAGCAGTGTAAGACTAGAGGGAAGGCAGCTAGTCACTACCATCCACCGTCAACACTTGGGCTACTCTTTACCAACGAATAGTGGGATTGACCGTCACATTATAATGCCCTCACGGCTGAAAGGGCGAGTATGTTTGGTGTGATGGGGAATCGAACCCGCGACCCTCAGGTTACCCACCTGGCTATGCCGGGCCTTTAACAAATGTAAACAGACAGCTGATGTAAATATGATTTAGTAACTGGTTTGTACAACAACACAGTAACATATTAAAAGATCAATCAAAGTTTATGAAAAAGGTCTAATTTTAGGTCTGAGAATGACATTATAGGTTTATTTATTCATAATATTACGTACGGTAAAGTTCAACTCTAAATAAATTAAAGCAAAAACTTATTTCAGTTATTATAGTGTTAGTTTTTAAATTTATCGCATGTTTGTTTGTTTGTTTTGCATTTCGCGCAAAGCTACTCGAGGGCTATCTGCGCTAGCTGTCCCTAATTTAGCAGTATAAGACTAGAGGGAAAGCAGCTAGTCATCACCACCCACCGCCAACTCTTGGGCTACTCTTGTACCAACTAACAGTGGGATTGACCGTCACATTATAACGCCCCCACGGCTGAAAGGGTGAGCGTGTTTGGTGCAACCGGTATTCGAACCCGCGACCCTCGGATTACGAGTCGAACGCCTTAACCCACCTGGCCATGCCGGGCCGAATTTATCGCATACAGGCTCGCATTCAATAAAGGTTAATGCTAGGCCTAAGACGAAAGAACTTAACAGATTTCAGTGACTGCGATTAGAATTATTTTACATTATTCTAAAAATTCTGTATTTATAAAAAGAAGTGTTATTGTAAAAATACGATAACTTGAGAGTAGATGTTTTTCGGTTCTCCACTAGTTGAAAAATAAAATACACTCATTGATTTCCGGAACGTTTCGTGGCTATTTAGAATTACAGAATTCTTCGGGACAGCTGCGAAACAACTGTTCTGTAACGTTTCCATCCTTATGGCAAGATTATTATAACAAAGTGTGCACCATAGAGCTGTAAACATTTTTAAAGATTACCTGATCCGACATTATAAACCTAAACAATTACTGAAAAATGTCGAATTAATTTCATTTGTGGGCTGAAATAGTTAAAACATGTAACCAGTAAATATGAAAATATAAATTTCTTTGTTCCCTTGTTTTTAATTATTGGAATATTAAATATCGAAGTAAATATACCTTGCTGGCCAAAATCTTAAGGCCAAGGAACATAAAGAAAAAATATGCATTTTGCGTTGTTAGACTCAACTACTTATTTAAGCAGAGCTTCGAAAGATGAAAATAAGAAAAGGGAAAATGAAAATAAAAACCTTTATTAGCATTTAATAGGGAAAATGTGAACACTATGAAATTAGCCTAAATACTAGCTGGTCAAAAGTTTAAGATCATACTAAAGGGAAGTCCTAAACAGGGTAGGAAATGCCCAACAAGAGGTCTCAGTAGTGAGTTGCACGGCCGTCATTGCGAATAACTGCAAACATTCGCTTTGGCATGGTCGGTATAAGCGTTTGCAGAAGTCTGGCTAGAATGTTATTCCAAGTGGTGAAGATGGCTTCACGAAGATCATGCACTGTTTGGAATTGACGTCCATTTCTATAGACTTTCCTTGTCATCCATCCCCAAACATCTTTAATGGGGTTCAGTTTGGGCGAACACGCTGGATGGTCCAAAAGAATCACGTTATTCGCTATGAAAACGTCCTTTGTCCTGCGGGCATTGTGGATTGCATCGTTGTTCAACTGAAAGATCCAGTCATTTCCACACAAACGAGGGCTTTCAGTCAATAAAGGTGCTTTCTCCAACATGCCAATGTAGCCAGCTGATGTTTGACGCCTCTGTATAACCTGAAGCTCCATTGTTCCATGGAAGGAGAAAGCACCCCAAATCATGATAGAACCTCCTCCACTGTGTCGTGTAGAAAATGTCTCCGGTGGGATATCCTTATCGTGCCACTAACGTTGGAAGCCATCTGGACCATCCAGGTTTAATTTTTTCTCATCAGAGAACAAAACCTTTGTCCACTTTTCTACGTCCCATGTTTGATGCTTCTCAGCAAAGTTTAACCGAGCTGTTTCGTGGTGTGGAAGGAGGCGTGGCCTTTGAAGACGTTTACGGTTTTTAAAGCCTTTCTCTCATAGATGTCGTCTTATTGTTCTTGAGCTGCATTCTGCGTCCGTAAGGGCCTTAATCTGGTTCGACGATCGGCTGGTGTCTTGCCGGACAACCCGTCGAATCCACCTGCTCAACGCCAGCGAAATTTTCTTGGCCGACCACTTGAAATTCTCGTTCCGTATCCGTCTTTTAAGAAATTTGCAACAACAGTTTTACTACGTCCAATCTCACCAGCAATGACACGTTGAAAGAGACCTTGCTTTTGCAGCTCGACAATTCTGCCACGTTCAAACTCTGTCAACTTTTAGACTTTGCCATGTTTTTACCCAATGTAACACAGGAGATGTCAGTGGGAGATGTTGACAACGCTAAAGCTTGGACAGAAATGACAAAATTTTGTTACGTGTTTACCGATTAACGCTTCGTTTTAGTATGGTCTTAAACTTTTGACCAGCTAGTATTTAGGTCGCGTGGTTCTATCTTCTGCAGTTGCATTGTGACACCTGTAGTTTACACTCAAAGCTTTGTTTTGTTTGACTTTGTATTTTAGCACAAAGCTACACAAAACTCCGTCATACTAAACGCGCTCGCCATTTCAGCCATTCTATATTTAGTTTTAGATTTAATTAATGAAGCATGCAAATCTAGAATTTAAGATAAGTGGCTCTGGCATGGGGGCGTTATAATGTGACGTTATAATGTGACGGTCAATCTCACTATTTGTTGGCAAAAGAATAGTCCAAGAGTTGGCGGTGGGTTGTGATGAGTAGTTGCCTTCCCTCTAGTCTTACACTGCTAAATTAGGGACGGCTAGCGCAGATAGCCATCGTGAATCTTTGCGCAAAATTCAAAACAAACTAAACCAAGTAAAGAACCTTGAGGTTTATTGTGTACTTATACCTAGACTTAATCAGTGAAATATTTACATCATTGAAGTTTTAAAGCTTTAATACTATATGCCACCGTTTATAATTTTGAACCACTGACCAGAGGGAAAGCAGAAAATCTATATCACCCAATCACTTATCATTCACACTTTGGTATTACCTCTCACCCACGAATAATCGCGTAGAATCTAAACTTGTTACTATAAATTCATTTTGTAAACCACTTATGTGGCGAATGGTATATTTTATACACTACTTCATTTGGTAATGGTAGTTTTTTACAAACTGCTTAAGTGGTGAATGGTATATTTTTATAAACTACTTGTGCAGTTTGTACTCTTAAGTTTCACTTGTTGCATATTTCACAATGCGCCAGTTTCAATGATAGAGATTCTTATCAAAATTCGTTAATCACGTGCAGTGTTTCACTTTCTGAAGGAAGAATGACCACCTATAATTAAGAGGGTTCTATGACAGAACTTCTAATTACAACAAAACTTCTTGTTATTTCTGCTGTTTGAACCAATGCTATTTCAGCTCTTATAAGGTGACGTCTCGACACGGTAAGCCAGCAGATGTTTAGTCTTATGAGCTGAAGGACGTAGGAAGAAAGGAAGTTGTGGGTGCAAAATATGGCTTGGTTGTTATTAGATGCAAAATTTCTCAATGTTCTTCCCACCACGAATAATGAAACCTGATTTTTAGCGCATTAAGCCTAAAGACTTACCGCTAAGGCCTCTTAATACAGAGTAGCATACAAAGGAGTAATGCTTAATGGTTGCCGATAGAGGGCTTTTGTCTTAATTGTTATTACCTTCATTATATTGTTTCTGTTGTTCAGATTTATGTTTTTCATGTTTACAAGTTTTGTTATTTTATTTGTAATTAAAACATAACTATTAAAAGACTGAGACTGCTTTTGCTAATGTATGTTGGAAATTGACGAATTAAAAAACGATAAAGATTTACCTATTATAACTTTCAAAAATAATTCAAAAACATTATCCAGCAATTCATCTTTATGCAGAAAAGTAAATTTAATGGGCCTAAAAGTCGCTGAATAAACGTAATTTTATGGCGAATTATTGTAACATTTGAGCTTAAAGTAGTATAGGAACACAGTTAATCCAAACCATGCTTGTTCCAATAAGCCTAACTTACACATTGACATTCTATCCTGTGCTAATTATTATTTTATCTATTTACTTTCTGTAATCTAGTATCACGTTATTTCACCCTAAATAGTAACAAATACTTCTATAACTTTCCAACTAAGCGTTTGATTTTTATTTTTAAAGGTATTTCAACTGATCATTTTGAATAATTGTATTCAAAGCTCTTTCAATGTACATTTATATACTCTTAGTGAAAACCTTATTTTAATACTTGTATACAACTAGGAAAGGATTTCTCCACAGCTACGATAATGACTAAAAAAGACGTATGTTTCACCAACTGTTTAATCATGTGTCATTAAATCAACGTGTTATTTTTCTGAATACATTTGAACATGCATTGAATTTTGTAAGAAAAGACACAGAAATAGAATTCTCGACCTGAAAAGCACTTTATGTGCACATGGGACAAATTGTGAGGTTAGCGACCCCCCTCTAGAGATTCACGTAGAGCCAACTCTAATTTAAGAAAACTGATTGGAGTGAGAAAAGTTACACAGCAGCACCCGGACGATCAGAGCTGTGAACCGAACATCAGCATTGAATTTCAGTATTATAAAACCCGTGGCTGTGAATCGAACACCCGCATTGACTTTCAGTACTATAAAACTCAGGACTGTGAACCGAACATCAGCACTGAATTTCAGTATTATAAAACCCGTGGCTGTGAATCGAACACCAGCAATGACTTTCAGTCTTATAAAGTATTCACAGCTGAAAGTTCAGAGTGTGTTCAGCTTCCTTGGCACCATCCTCCTCTCCCAGGATCTTCAGTCCGGCAGGCTTACCATCAGACTGTACCGTGGTCCGATTGTTTAAGTTTAACTCTGGTATTGGTAAAACACTACTGATTAAATTTAATTGTTAGTTTAAGCCCTGGTATTGGTAAAATACCACATATTAAATTTAATTGTTAGTTTAAGCCCTGATATTGGTAAAATACCACATATTAAATTTAATTGTTAGTTTAGTTCTGGTATTGGTAAAATACCACAGATTAGGCCCAGTCTTCAGTTTATTCTTCTAGAGAAACTATTCGAGATAATTGTCTTCGCTCAACACTATGTTCCGACTTATGACCACTTAATTATTTTAAATTTTAGGATAAAATGCTGCTGTGTAATATACGTTTGTTATAATCATTTGCCAGCTAGTAGCGTCACTGTCTTTCACTGTACTATGTAAATAAATAACAACATATCAGTTTTATGTCAATAATGCTTCGTATACGAAACTAATATTTTATGCAATGAATTTATGTCATAAATATATTTACGGTCTTTGTTTGTTTCGACACGGAGTTATTTATATATAGCTTTAGAATCATAACCTTAATTTTTCCTCAGTTCATATGAAACAGATTACTTACTAGAATCAGGTTTAGTTGGTTGGTTTTTGAATTTCGCGCAGAGCTACACGAGGGCTATCTGCGCTAGACATCACTAATTTAACAGCGCAAGACTAGAGGGAAGGCAGCTAGTCAACCCACCGCGAACTCTTGGGCTACTCTTTTACCAACGAATAGTGGGATTGATCGTGACATTATAACGCTTCCACGGCTAAAAGGGCGATCATGTTTGATGTGACGGGGATTTGAACCCGCGACTCTCGGATTACGAGTCGAGTGCCTTAATCATCTATCCGTGTTCGAAGGTGTATAAATATATGACCGGTTTTAGTAATCAAGTACTTTGTGGTGTTTTATTTTGATAAACATTTTTTTTAAAGAGAAGATGGAATTCTGCAAACCGTTTTAAAGTAACTTAATATAAAAGTTATACAAACAAAATATTTTATTTTGCCTTTGTTTTCGGACCCGGCATGGCCAAGGGGGTTAAGGCGTTCGACCCCTAATCCGAGGGTCGCGGATTCGAATCCCCGTCACACCAAACATGCTCGCCCTTTCAGCCATAGAGACGTTATAATGCTACGGTCAATCCCATTATTTGTTGGTAAAAGAGTAGCCCAAGAGTTGGCGGTGGGATGATGACTAGCTGCCTTCCATCTAGTCTTACCCTGCAAAATTAGGAACGGCTAGCTCTGATAGCCTTCGTGTAGCTTTGCCCGAAATTCAAAATACAAAATACTCTTTGTTTTTCCGAAAAAGTAAGAATCAGTTTAAAATATTTTTACATTTAGTTTTTTTTTTTCAGCTATATTTGAGTGTTAGGCTTATAAAGCTGTATAAATTGAGTCTAATTCATGATATCAAAAATCCACAAATCGAATTTTTGTATAAATGGACACGTATGTGTAAATTGATAACCTCTGCTACTCAAGTAAAGAAATCGCAATCTTTTGTTCTCAATACTGGACAAAAATAAATTTGGGGTATATTTATATTTATGTGTGTATTATCCCCGTACATGTACCCACATGCTTCTCTATCTAGTCCCAAGAGATTCCATACAATTTCACACCCGACTGAAGATGCCTGTTTAGGCCTAGCCCTGCGGAAAAAAATCATGTACAGAATGCTGGTATTGATCAGTTAGGCCTAATCTCCTATTGTTATCCAGCAACCTGTAGACATCTCGAAGAGGAAAAGATATTTTAAAAGACAAACTCAAAAGCGATTTTCGACGTCATACTTATGTCTCACTTATTCTTCTGGCTCTGTAAAAGGCCTGCAAAATGTTGTGTACTTTAGGAAAACTCTCTGTCTCTACTTCTGTAATTAATTACTGTGATTAGAATAAGTTGTTTACTAGAAAATAGTTGAAAATTTGGGCTTCTGCTCGTGAAATATAAGATACGATTCTTAATAAAACACAGTTGAAGAGTTTATCTCTCTACTCACAAAATACAGGATGAGGTAATTAATAAAACACAGTTGAAGGGTTTATCTCTCTACTCACAAAATACAGGATGAGGTAATTAATAAAACACAGTTGAAGAGTTTATCTCTCTACTCACAAAATACAGGATGAGGTAATTAATAAAACACAGTTGAAGGGTTTATCTCTCTACTCACAAAATACAGGATGAGGTAATTAATAAAACACAGTTGAAGAGTTTATCTCTCTACTCACAAAATACAGGATGAGGTAATTAATAAAATACAGTTGAAGAGTTTGGCTTTCTACTAACAAAATATAGGATGAGGTAATTAGTAAAAAAATACTTTAATGCGTGTATGTACGAAAAACAAAAAGGAAAACCGTGTTCTTATTTATGGTGGTTACACTTGTGACTAAAGCGAGAACAACATATAAAAATCATGACCTTAATCTGATTTGTAGTGATTTAAATGGTAAAAGTGGAAAATAAAATTAACACTTTATAAATTTAATCCAATCACACCTAAGAAGTTGTTATTCAAGCAATTGGACGATATAAATAACATCTAATATGTCACTGTATCCCAGCCGGTCCGAAGAGTCCTGGTAACACCCGAAAGGCCTCATCGATACTGGATATACCACATATAGTACAGTTTAGGTTTTATTATATACACTCGTTTTGTACTTTCACTCACAATGTCTTAACGATATCACGTTATATAAAAGTGCTTGACCAAAAATTTCATTCCAAAACGAAAAGAATCATACAGAAAAATGCTTTTCACGGATATTTTTTATCCTTTATAATTTGGTAGACAGGTAAATAGTCAATATTTTAGTGTTGAAATACAACCTTTGCATGCACTTTCACACACGTAAATCGGTTGTGTCATTACCAAGTTTCATTTTTACAGAATTGTAAAAAAAAAAAAAAAAAGATTGAGGTAATCCTACTTTGAGAAATAACTTAGGCCTGTTACCTTCATTTACAGGTGCTGATGACTAACCTTTTGTACAGCGTTGGACTTGAGTTAGCTGCTTGGGAAAATATGACCCCAGTCTGTCACTCATTATGTACTTGTAGCTAGCTTTCAGTAACACTCAGGTCCAACATGGCCAGGTGATTAAGGCACTCGACTCGTAATCTGAGGGTCGCAGATTCGAAACCACAGTCCCACTAAACATGCTCGCCCTTTCAACCGAGATGGCGTTATAATGTGATGGCCAATCCCATTATTCGCTGGTAAAAGAGTAGCCCAAGAGTTTGCAGTGGATGGTGATGACTAGCTGCCTTCCCTCTCGTCTTATACCGCTAAATTAGGGACGGCTAGCGCAAATAGTCTTCGTGTAGCTTTGCCCGAAATTCGGAAAATAAACAAACAGTAACCTCTATAATGAATCAGTAGGCTTATGTTTGCTTAATCATAATGCGTTAGTTTTTGTTGTTTTGTTTATCGTTTTCAGTAGTACGGTTACTTAGTTCACATGCTAATATAAAGATAAATATTTCGAGTTAGCGTAATTCCACGTGCGTTTTATAATCTTTAATTTTCTTCTTTTTCTTTTCGTCTTCAAGAAAAACAGCTAATCCTCAAGCATTGGCTCGTGTAATCCTTTGAATAATGCGATAGAGATGAATAATGAACAGTATTTCGAATGAATGTGAAGATACCAGTACACTCAGCTAGAACCACATCTTGTCAGAGATAGTGTTGTCTATTTCTGCTCAGACGGTCAAGGTGAGTGTATGCATTGAAATAAAATAATGACGAACTGGATTAATGTACGCATCGCTGACAAAGAAGCAATGACAACAGTGCAGGGACAGGAAAGAAAGAGCACAAACAAAACCAAGATACAGTAATCACATAACTAACCACAGTTTCCATAGCAACCGCGTCCTTAGGTAATAGTTACCACATAGTGAAGGAGCTTGAAGTATTAATAGCTGAATAAACTTGGTTAAAATGACCGTGCAGATTAACCCTAAATACCCCTAGTAGCAATGAAACCAACCTTATATGATCATGTTAATTATCGCAAGAGGCTGGAGTTATCCTAAATTAACTATAAGGATCCAAGATCACCAAATATTTATTCAAATGTCACCGTAGTTACCTTACAGGTAGCCCTTAAAAGTCACTCACTGTTGTTATGGAAACCGTAAAACTCAGTGTGAATATATAAGGTCAATAATATCATCCCGTAAATAAATAGAATTTGAAAGGCGGGATACAATAAACATAGATCACATTTCATAGATAAATAGAACTGAACTCCTTATTGGCTCGGTGTAAACTTTCTGAATGCAGTTTCACAGATGAAGAACAGCTTGTGAAAGTTAACTGAGTCTAATCAGTTAGTTATTTTACACGTGGGTATACTTTTCACATATATTCTATACGTTGATTTACAAAACCGTCAGATAAAATTCACGTGACATTTTCAGTAGTACTATATTTTTACTACGGTAAATTAAACAGATATATTTCTTGTGTTTTCTGTTGTCGCTCTTAGGAGGTTTCAAAAGCAAACACGAATATCCAATAATCCGAACAATGATTTAGGAACAGTTTTGTAAATAGATATTTTTAAAATTGTTACCTTGTATAAAGAAAGATGTCACCGAAAGCAAAAATTAGTACTAGTTGTTTAAAATGGAAGCGATAATTCTACGTTCTCGTATCAGCTATAACTTTCCGTACTAGAACGGCAACGAGTGTGTTTGTTTAGTGTTATTGATAATACTCGCTAAATACAATTAAATCAAGTGAGCACACCGGGGCCCAAAATGGCGCGCGTCTCGTTACGTAGCGTGACTGATTATACAAATGACCTCCACTAATTAATATGGCATCTTAAAATTGCCGCTTGTTTTCCATCCTCTGTTCTTGCTTTAAGTAAAGATACATAATTGTCAGCGAAGTAGCAGTTCAGTGAGACAGATTAGCGTACGTAAACATATGTTAGGCATATATATGGGTGTCTGTTTCACGTACACTGAAACAGGATTATAATGGTAATAACGGAGGCCTTGCCATGTATGTATTAAGAAGAGGTTTAAAACACAACTTTGCATAAATCATTAGTAATGTATATCGTCCATCGTTCAAGAACACATGCACAAATAGAAATGAGCAGAATGACGTGTTTTTTTTAATCTATCGATGTAGTAAACACGAATAGTTCCAAAATGGTAAAAACATCACACATATTTCGATGTGCGAAAAAAACAAAACAAAAACATTTTGCACGTTTGACACATTTTGATGGAATAATAATTAGAATCATTAATTATTTTTATCATCAAAAGTATTTCTTTTATATATTATAATTTTAATTTTACTCATTTTCACAGATACTGTGTCTATGGTCGTTATAGTAAATATACTCTGCGGAAAAGGCACTCATTTCCTAATCTTACTTACAATAAATCGTTGTCAGGGTGGCTTACTTTAACGTAGTCCTTTCTCGTTTTAGTTACAATAAATCTTTGTCAGAATAACTTATGTTTAACGTAATCTTTTCTCCTCTTAGTAACAATAACTATCTGTCAGAATAACTTGTGTTTAACGTAGTCTTTTCTCCTCTTAATAACAATAAATCTGTCAGAATAACTTGTGTTTAACGTAGTCTTTTCTCCTCTTAGCTACAATAAATCTGTCAGAATAACTTGTGTTTAACATAGTCTATCCTCGTCTTAGTTATGTACAATAAATCTCTGTCAGAATAACTTGTGTTTAACGTAGACTTTCCTCGTCCTAGTAACAATAAATCGTTGTTAGGGACAATTTGTTTTTAACTAATTTGTCAATAACTTGTCCCTCTCCTCAACAGGAATAGATGACAACAATCCTATATTTTTACTCCATCTCTTGTGTTTTACTCATAACATTACTACGACAATGAATAATTCATAAGGACGATAGGCTGAATGTTTGTTTGTTTTGAAATTGAAAGGCAGTTAGTCATCACCACCCACCACCAATTCTTGGGCTATTGTTTACCAAATATATAGTTGGATTGACTGTAACATTATAACACCCCCATGACTGAAAGGGCGAGCATTTTTCATGTGACGGGGATTCGAACCCGCGACCGTTGGATGACGAGGCGTACGCCCTAACCACCTGGTCTAGGTTGAATGCCAGAAGATCATTTTCTGGTTATCGCTCTGGGAGTTTCGTATCATAAAAAAATACAAACTCTGAAGGTGGTATATTAGAAGCTATTTTTTAATGTATAATTTTATTACAGTAAACTGTAAAAAACGTTTAAAACTTCTGTTAGTCTGGTCTTACAAACATTTTGCAAATTTCAAAACAAGCTAGTTTTCAGTTCCTAAACGTTTATTCTCAATATATATTTTCAAGAGTATAAAAACTTTATTGCCGTACAAATGTTTTTTTGTTTTGTTTTACTTGTGTGCCACTGTTACACCAAACATGCTCGCCCTTTCAGCCGTGGGGGCGTTATAATGTGACAGTCAATCCAACTATTGGTTGGTAAAGGAGTAGCCCAAGAGTTGGCGGTAAGTGGTGATGGCTAGCTGTTTTCCCTCTAGTTTAAGACTGCTAAATTAGGAACGGCCAGCGCAGATAGCTCTCGTGTAGCTTTGCGCGAATTTCAAAACCAAACAAACTCTTCATTGTTGAAACGCTTTCAGTATTATATGTGAAATTAACTTTCTCTGTGGTACTGATATTTGTGTTATCAACTTCTCTTGCTGTGGTTGCGAGATTCGTCAAATTTTGTAAAATTAATATAGAAAGAAAGAAGGAATTATATTCCGAAAGGTAAACCACTAATGGCTTTCCATGCACCTCTACCTGCGATATGGTAAGTAGTATTGAACATTTACTGCGCTATTCAGACTTTCCAGGATATTTCAGTTAGTTAAAAACCAGACCTCTCTCAATACGAGACTTTCAGTTTCCCAAAATGACAACAACTTTTAATGCTAATTAACATTTGACTGAAAGCGAAGATATTGGATTACAGCAGTTGATTTAAAAAACAAAACAAAAAACGTTCCTCTATTTAAGTTTCACTAACTCGCTAGCTGTGATAATTATAAATGAACATTAAAAGAAAAGACAAAAATCTTAATAGTTACGACAACACGACCAACATAAAAAAAAAAATTGTGTTCGTTCCTGGCTACAATTGGTTGGTTTTGAACAATACGCAAAGCTACACGATAGCTATCTGCGTTCTTAATTTAGCATAACACACTGGAGACAAGGCATCCAATCAACACCATCCAACATTAACTTTTGAGCTTATTTTTATCAACGAATATTGGGATGGGTCATAATATTATAACTCCTCCACGACTGAAAGGGCGATTATGCTCAGGGATTTAAACCCGAGATTCTCTGATGGGGAGTTGAGTATCCTACTACCAAGTCATGTCAAACTACACCACGTAATTTTATAAACGTTTTACTGGGGTTAATGGAAGTTCGTTGCAGACGTTTCTCGAACATGTAAAATGTTTTCACTGCTTGACAATAAAATACACATACATATATATACATACACTTATATATCCGTGTATTTACACGTATTTTTTAGAGAACAACAAAAAGTGTACAGTTTGTCTTGTCACATCTTCTAAGCACATTTTTGCTTTTTATTCAGAGGTATTAGCACTTAAACTAGTGTACAAAACTATAGACTTACAAGTTAAAGTGAGGAAAAATCAGAGTACTTCGTGTATATTCTATATAAAACTAGATTCTTAGCCGGCAAGTACACAATTTATAATCAAAAACTCAATGTTTTATTTGTTTTTCTTTAAATCAAAGGACATTTGTTATAGACACGCTCAATTTATACGTCTCCCGCACGTGATCTTTGTGTGAAATCGACCAGAGAAGCGTCACACGTGGTGAAGCAACATATTAAGTTAGGTGGCCAACAAACAAGAGTGTACGTGGTTGCACAGTGTATATGTGTGTAAGTAAACCAGTTTCACCACCCTTTGAGGACCAATGCCGGACTCACTAAATAGGGTTTAAATACGGGAATTTGATTCAGGACGAGTATCGTACCTTGATTTTAATGATTTGGATCTAAGCACAGTTCTTATTATTATCAAAGAAGCTTATTTTCCTATCATGTTGATGTATTCTGAATACTATACAATGGCATCTCAGTGTTAGGCAAAAAATTAGAAACTGTACTTTTACAACATTCCTAACAATATTTTCCTATAACCAAGTTTTGTTACGAACAACCATTTTCAGATTAAACAAAGTAATAACCTGTTTATTGCGAAAGATTATGTACAATGTGAAGATAATATCAAATTATATATATATATCTTTAAATCCATAAATAGCAGTTGTTAACCCATTCTCGCTTAATATATGTGTGTGTGTGCTATATAAATCAATACCACAAACATGCTATGTTTTTATGAACTTAGCTTAAATTATATAAAAAAAATGTTAGTCCATAATATATACATATATGCGTGTGAGTGTTCTTATTTATTGTATACGATGTTCATGGACCATTTAATCCCTAGTCTATCATTTAATATCGCAAGAGAACAAATCCATTACAAATACTTTCTAGTAAAATGCCTCTTACGTATAACGGTAATGCCAGCTTCGATAATGTCTGGTATATGTACAGTGCATACCATGACGAGAATGACAAACGTCAAGACAACCAGACACTGAAAGTAAGAACAAAAACTATTAAATGCCTTGAATAATATTCAAAGACTGGAAGATAAAAATTGCCCCAAGATTATTAAATTACAGTACTTAAAGAATATTCCGTATCTAATAGAATCCCCATGTTTTAAAGTAACCGGAAATTGATTACCTTTGTGCTATTGTGTTACTGATCTATTAATACAGCAATTTTGTACTCGCAATTATTAACAAAGGAGAATAGACGTGTTGGTTTTATCAGTAAACAATCATTTGTAACTGTATGACAAAACCTGGTTTTCCTGTAAATTTCCGCAAAACTATACGAGGGCTATCTGCGTTAGCCGTCTCTAACTTAGCAGTAGAAAGGGAAGGCAGCTAGTCATAAACATCCACCATCAACTCTTGGTATTTTTTTTTTACCAAGGAATAGTTGGATTGACCATCACGTTATAATACATCTACAAATGAAAGGGGGAGCACGTTTTATGAGATAGGGGATTCGAACTCGCGACCCGCAGTTTGCGAGTTGGGCGTCCTAACCAGCTGGCCATGCCAGGCCATCATAATAAAATGCAAACATAAACACATTTTACGCGTGTTTTGGATAGTTCTGTAAAATATATTTAAAGTAACAGCCTATAAGTTACAGTTTAACCAGTTCCAAATGAGAGTTTCTAGTTTCTCTATATAATGGGGAAACCCTGACTGTCATTGTCACCCTCTAGATGTGCCAGAAACTTGCTACCATGATAATAATTAAACACGTTTCAGCTACAAGGTATCTTCAGACTTTTGATATCTGAAACCGTAGTCAGAGGTTTTTGGACAAAACATAGCGCAACGCTTGAAACATGAAATGAACACATATTTATTACCAACACCATCACTAAAGTAGCCAAGAATTTGGTTAAAATGTTTACATATAATATCATTATTATTAACACTTAATACATTTAATGCTGTATCATAATATGTAATAATCTGTATAACTATACCGGTTCTATTTACATCATGAACGATTTATTAAAACAAGAAATAACTTTATAACACACCTGTAGAGAGTTGTGTGATTCGGAATTTATTAAAACAAGAAATAACTTTATAACACACCTGTAGAGAGTTTTCTGATTCGGAATTTATTAAAACAAGAAATAACTTTATAACACACCTGTAGAGAGTTGTGTGATTCGGAATTTATTGAAACAAGAAATAACTTTATAACACACCTGTAGAGAGTTGTGTGATTCGGAATTTATTAAAACAAGAAATAAATTTATAACACACCTACAGAGAGTTGTGTGATTCGGAATTTATTAAAACAAGAAATAACTTTATAACACACCTGTAGAGAGTTGTGTGATTCGGAATTTATTAAAACAAGAAATAACTTTATAACACACCTGTAGAGAGTTGTGTGATTCGGAATTTATTAAAACAAGAAATAACTTTATAACACACCTGTAGAGAGTTTTGTGATTCGGAACTTATTAAAACAAGAAATAAATTTATAACACACCTATAGAGAGTTGTGTGATTCGGAATTTATTAAAATAAGAAATAACTTTATAACACACCTGTAGAGAGTTGTGTGATTCGGAATTTATTAAAACAAGAAATAACTTTATAACACACCTGTAGAGAGTTGTGTGATTCGGAATTTATTAAAATAAGAAATAACTTTATAACACACCTGTAGAGAGTTGTGTGATTCGGAATTTATTAAAACAAGAAATAACTTTATAACACACCTGTAGAGAGTTTTGTAATTCGGAATTTATTAAAACAAGAAATAACTTTATAATACACCTGTAGAGAGTTGTGTTATAACTTTATAATACACCTGTAGAGAGTTGTGTTATAACTTTATAATACACCTGTAGAGCAAGTTGTGTTATAACTTTATAACACACCTGTAGAGAGTTTTGTGATTCGGAATGTATTAAAACAAGAAATAACTTTATAACACACCTGTAGAGAGTTGTGTTATAACTTTATAATACACCTGTAGAGAGTTGTGTTATAACTTTATAATACACCTGTAGAGAGTTGTGTTATAACTTTATAACACACCTGTAGAGAGTTGTGTGATTCGGAATTTATTAAAACAAGAAATAACTTTATAACACACCTGTAGAGAGTTGTGTGATTCGGAATTTATAAAAACAAGAAATAACTTTATAACACACCTGTAGAGAGTTGTGTTATAACTTTACAACACACCTGTAGAGAGTTGTGTTATAACTTTAGAACACACCTGTAGAGAGTTGTGTTATAACTTTAGAACACACCTGTAGAGAGTTGTGTTATAACTTTACAACACACCTGTAGAGAGTTGTGTTATAACTTTATAACACACCTGTAGAGAGTTGTGTGTTTCGGAATTTCACCTATCACATTTAGACATATGTACAAAATAAAACATCATATTATTATAAGTAGCAACTGTAACCTTATATACGTTTGTATTAAACACTTAGTAGTTGATTGGCCCTTCTCCTACTGTATTAACCTCTGATAGGTGGTGTAGCAAATTGTTGATGGGATTATTGGTATAACCCACCGTGATTTTACCCAAAGTTTCACCAGAGGAAACTTTAATTCAGCTAAAGTAACTGGTTTATGGTTGTAGTTAGCAGTTTTCCAACTTAGTATGTGTGGAAAATAATATCAACATAGAATAGTACACAACCATTTTTGCCAACAGTGTATTCCTTTTTCTTGGACGTACTACATGTGTATTAAAATCTAAAAATATCTTGTAATGTAAAGAGTGACAGATATAAAGAACATCACGCTAAGCATCACGTGTTTATTTGAAAGACATTGTATCCTTTCTTCCACGGCGCAAAGACCGCGACAAATAGAACCTGCCTATATGTGGCGACAGAAGCATACTGGATTTTTACACCTTAAGACCTACAAACTTTACGGTCAATATTTTGTATTCTTATCACGTCTCTATATAGCATGCATTTCGCACCATATCCATAACATAAACGTCCAATCAACACTTTTGTCAGCGCGTGGTCAAAACGCCTGTGAGATAAACGTTCGATAAGACGGTATTGTCATATGTGTTTTTTATTGTCTGTTGAGGCATCAACAATTGATAACAAGGTAATACTGTACCCCATCTTATAGGGATTCCGTACAACCATAGTCTCATAACAGGCGTTTCATTATTTTAATCAATTTTCAACATCACGTGTGAGAAACGTTTTGGAGTTCATGGTTGCATACCCTTTTCATGTTGACACCACCTTATCAGCCGCCTCTAATCTCATTTAGAAGACTAGACGTATTAAGAGTTGGGATCAACACGGGTCATGCATTTTACTCCTACAGGTGTCGCTGTAAATAAACACAATGATCATGAAACTGTTACAAGCTACTGATACAAGATTGATGCGAACTAAAGAACTTTGTTTTTGTCGAAATAACTCCCGTGTTTGTTCAGGAAATAAACTTTATTGTTCAAACCAAAGAGAATAGGAGAAAAACTGGTTGTATCTATATCAGTACACGTATGTAAACCAAACAGAGTAGGAGAAAAGCTGGTTGTATCTATATCAGTACACGTATGTAAACAAAACAGAGTAGGAGAAAAGCTGGTTGTATCTATATCAGTACACGTATGTAAACAAAACAGAGTAGGAGAAAAGCTGGTTGTATCTATATCAGTACACGTATGTAAACCAAACAGGGTAGGAGAAAAGCTGGTTGTATCTATATCAGTACACGTATGTAAACCAAAGTAGGAGAAAAGCTGGTTGTATCTATATCAGTACACGTATGTAAACCAAACAGAGTAGGAGAAAAGCTGGTTCTATCTATATCAGTACACGTATGTAAACCAAAGTAGGAGAAAAACTGGTTGTATCTATATCAGTACACGTATGTAAACCAAAGTAGGAGAAAAGCTGGTTGTATCTATATCAGTACACGTATGTAAACCAAACAGAGTAGGAGAAAAGCTGGTTGTATCTATATCAGTACACGTATGTAAACCAAAGTAGGAGAAAAGCTGGTTGTATCTATATCAGTACACGTATGTAAACCAAAGTAGGAGAAAAACTGGTTGTATCTATATCAGTACACGTATGTAAACCAAACAGAGTAGGAGAAAAGCTGGTTGTATCTATGTCAGTACACGTATGTAAACCAAACAGAGTAGGAGAAAAGCTGGTTGTATCTATATCAGTACACGTATGTAAACCAAACAGAGTAGGAGAAAAGCTGGTTGTATCTATATCAGTACACGTATGTAAACCAAACAGGGTAGGAGAAAAGCTGGTTGTATCTATATCAGTACACGTATGTAAACCAAAGTAGGAGAAAAGCTGGTTGTATCTATATCAGTACACGTATGTAAACCAAACAGAGTAGGAGAAAAGCTGGTTCTATCTATATCAGTACACGTATGTAAACCAAAGTAGGAGAAAAACTGGTTGTATCTATATCAGTACACGTATGTAAACCAAAGTAGGAGAAAAGCTGGTTGTATCTATATCAGTACACGTATGTAAACCAAAGTAGGAGAAAAGCTGGTTGTATCTATATCAGTACACGTATGTAAACCAAAGTAGGAGAAAAACTGGTTGTATCTATATCAGTACACGTATGTAAACCAAACAGAGTAGGAGAAAAGCTGGTTGTATCTATATCAGTACACGTATGTAAACCAAACAGAGTAGGAGAAAAGCTGGTTGTATCTATATCAGTACACGTATGTAAACCAAACAGAGTAGGAGAAAAGCTGGTTGTATCTATATCAGTACACGTATGTAAACCAAACAGGGTAGGAGAAAAGCTGGTTGTATCTATATCAGTACACGTATGTAAACCAAAGTAGGAGAAAAGCTGGTTGTATCTATATCAGTACACGTATGTAAACCAAACAGAGTAGGAGAAAAGCTGGTTCTATCTATATCAGTACACGTATGTAAACCAAAGTAGGAGAAAAACTGGTTGTATCTATATCAGTACACGTATGTAAACCAAAGTAGGAGAAAAACTGGTTGTATCTATATCAGTACACGTATGTAAACCAAAAGAGTAGGAGAAAAGCTGGTTGTATCTATATCAGTACACGTATGTAAACCAAACAGAGTAGGAGAAAAGCTGGTTGTATCTATATCTGTACACGTATGTAAACCAAACAGAGTAGGAGAAAAGCTGGTTGTATCTATATCAGTACACGTATGTAAACCAAACAGAGTAGGAGAAAAGCTGGTTGTATCTATATCAGTACACGTATGTAAACCAAACAGAGTAGGAGAAAAGCTGGTTGTATCTATATCTGTACACGTATGTAAACCAAACAGAGTAGGAGAAAAGCTGGTTGTATCTATATCAGTACACGTATGTAAACCAAACAGAGTAGGAGAAAAGCTGGTTGTATCTATATCAGTACACGTATGTAAACCAAACAGAGTAGGAGAAAAACTGGTTCTATCTATATCAGTACACGTAGGTAAACCAAACAGAGTAGGAGAAAAGCTGGTTGTATCTATATCAGTACACGTATGTAAACCAAACAGGGTAGGAGAAAAACTGGTTGTATCTATATCAGTACACGTATGCAAACCAAACAGAGTAGGAGAAAAGCTGGTTGTATCTATATCAGTACACGTATGTAAACCAAACAGTGTAGGAGAAAAGCTGGTTGTATCTATATCAGTACACGTATGTAAACCAAAGTAGGAGAAAAGCTGGTTGTATCTGTATCAGTGCATGTTTATAAACCAAACTGTGTTGGAGAAAAACTGGTTGTATCTATATCAGTACACGTAGGTAAACCAAAGTAGGAGAAAAACTGGTTGTATCTATATCAGTACACGTATGTAAACCAAACAGAGTAGGAGAAAAGCTGGTTGTATCTATATCAGTACACGTATGTAAACCAAAGTAGGAGAAAAACTGGTTGTATCTGTATCAGTACATGTTTGTAAACCAAACTGTGTTGGAGAAAAACTGGTTGTATCTACATCAGTACACGTATGCAAACCAAACAGAGTAGGAGAAAAAGCTGGTTGTATCTATATCAGTACACGTATGTAAACCAAAGTAGGAGAAAACTGGTTGTATCTGTATCAGTACACGTAGGTAAACCAAACAGAGTAGGAGAAAAGCTGGTTGTATCTATATTAGTACACGTATGTAAACCAAAGTAGGAGAAAAACTGGTTGTATCTGTATCAGTACATGTTTGTAAACCAAACTGTGTTGGAGAAAAACTGGTTGTATCTACATCAGTACACGTATGCAAACCAAACAGAGTAGGAGAAAAAGCTGGTTACATCTATATCAGGTACACGTATAGAAGGTTTCTTTAGTAGAAGGATAACGCACCGACAGATATCTGCGCTACGTTCACCGCGGTTCTCCAAACCGAACCCTAGTATTATAAGAACCAAAGTTCACCATTGAACCATAAGGGACGATATCAATATAAATATTTTTTGATGGTCTTATTTCTAAACCGATGACAAAAGTTTTTGCGATGTTTATGTTGTAATAAAATCAGTTACCTTACGTATACAAATAAAAATCGTGTTTAAACTTGATATTTAGCAAAAAGATTAAGTACACTTCAAGTAGAATAAGTGAATTATTTCTAATAATAATTAAGTATTTAAATGTTATTTGCATTATTAAAATGAGCCTTATAACGCTAGAGAAAGTGGCCACCGTCACAAAATTGTTATCTCCGGTTTGTATATTAATTTTATCTGTTTGAAACTGTGTATATAGAAAGAAACTATGACTGTTCTCGTGTACTGCAGTTTAACAAGCCAGGTTATCTATTATATAAAGGAAGGCCTGGATACCCTGAGGACGTGCGCGTGTCTCCAAAGGGACAAGACCCAGCTTTGTTAACCACAAGTTCGTTACCTAGCAGTGCTTTAGTTGGATTTTCCCCCAAGGTCCAATTATTTCCTAGGGTGAACGGTACTTCAACGCACGGTTGAAAGCCTGCAGCCTGCTGAACCAAGTTGACACGGACAGACAGACAGACCTTTTTATTACCGCCTGTACTCGAGCTGACGTTGTAGTGAGATTCTTTTGAGTTAAACAATATGTGAGCTTTTTAAATGCTCTTAACTTAAAAGCCAACTTTAGGATGTCTAGGAGCGACGGCACTGCGTGAGCACCCCCGGCTGATTGTTAAAATTGTATCTGAGGGTCCTCGTGATTTTGTTCAACTTAGAATAATTGTATACAATAACTATGTTGTCTACAGACAAAATCTGATTGGGTCTAAGCCTATCTAGCTACAGGACTGAACAAGAACCTCGAGCACAAACAACCGATTGAACTGCATGTATCTCAGTCTTTTAGTGTTTATAATAAGCAAAATTTCAACAAGAAAGGTCAGCAAACGTCGCCAAATTCTATTACTTCCTACTCCTAAATTAAAACTCCTACACATTAAAATTGTCATTTTTTATATATTACGTTTAGACTGTAATTAGTAATTAGCAGGATAAGTGTTTATGTTTTATTAGACGTATTAATAAATAACTTACTACTTTTGTTTCTATCGTTTCGCTATTTATATTTGTTTATCCACATAACGAAACAAGTCAAAGTTATATTAATCAATTATTATATTTTGATTTCGTTATGGAAACAAGAGGTTTAAAAAAATGTACCTAATTGCAGATCGTTCTCTCACTATGCAAGTTTACAGACTTACAACACTGAAATCCAGCGTTCGATCATTCATAGTGGACAGAGAGCAGATAGCTACTGTACTGATTTACGCTAACAGACAACTTACAGACTAACAAAGATGTACGAATTTACACGAACGAGCTTCAAACCCCTTTTTCTTTTCCTTCATACACTGTTCAAATTAACTGAGTTTATTTTTCATTTCAAATCTAGTTTAATTGTTCATTAACTTGTTCATTAACAAGCTGTTGACACCGCCTTAACGACAGGAAATGTTATCTACGTAGTCAAGTCATTCGTGTGAGATACCTGTTTTATGGTCATAGGTTCTAAACTACATATTCTCTGATATAAACTGTTGATTCTGTTGTTTTGACCAGAAGCTTATTCTACACATTGTTACACGTTGGCTGTTATAAGACCAAAGAACTGATTTACATATTTTTATATGTTGAGTGTTATAATAATCAAATAACTGGTTTACATATGTTTATAGGCTGGCAGTTATACTGCCCAAAGGCCTAGTTTACATATCCTTGTATTTTGGCTGTTATACTGAACAGGAGCTTACTTTAAAGATTCGCCGTTTCTGCCGTGGAAGCGTTATAATGTGACGGTCAATCCCACTATTCGTTGGTAAAAGAGTAGCCCAAGAGTTGGCAGTGGATGGTGATGACTAGCTACCTTCCTTGTAGTCTTACAATGCTAAATTAGGGACGGCTAGCGCAAATAGCCCTCGTGTAGTTTTACGCGAAATTAAAAAACAAACAATAATAAAACACACTTTACAATTTGTCATATGATGACTGTTGTACTGAATATGGTCATAGTTTAAACATTAATACATGTTTACTGTTATACTGAATATGGTCATAGTTTAAATATTATTGTGTGTTGACTGTTACATTCACATAAAGAAACAAATCAAATTATATTAATAAATCAATATATCTAGAAAGGCCTAGTTTATATATCGTATTTGATTAGAAATGGGTTCACATCATTTCGAAATGTTGTACTCAATCTTCAAACGGAGCTAACTTTCTATTTTGGAGTCGTCACCAGAGTCATCGTGACTCTTTGGATGCAATTTGTTGTTTACTGAAATGATGTATTTTTTTCTATTTGCTGGTTACGTGACCTTTTGCCTTTTGTATATTCATTAAGATGTCGAATCTGTTTTTTTACTGATATGAATCTAGTTTTATGTTTCCTTGGGCAAGCTACACAACCATTTTACTGATGTGAAATCTAGTTTTATGTTTCCTTGGGCAAGCTACTTAACCATTTTACTGATGTGAAATCTAGTTTTATGTTTCCTTGGGCAAGCTACTTAACCATTTTACTGATGTGAAATCTAGTTTTATGTTTCCTTGGGCAAGCTACATAACCATTTTACTGATGTGAAATCTAGTTTTATGTTTCCTTGGGCAAGCTACATAACCATTTTACTGATGTGAAATCTAGTTTTATGTTTCCTTGGGCAAGCTACTTAACCATTTTACTGATGTGAAATCTAGTTTTATGTTTCCTTGGGCAAGCTACTTAACCATTTTACTGATGTGAAATCTAGTTTTATGTTTCCTTGGGCAAGCTACTTAACCATTTTACTGATGTGAAATCTAGTTTTATGTTTTCTTGGGCAAGCTACTTAACCATTTTACTGATGTGAAATCTAGTTTTATGTTTCCTTGGGCAAGCTACTTAACCATTTTACTGATGTGAAATCTAGTTTTATGTTTCCTTGGGCAAGCTACTTAACCATTTTACTGATGTGAAATCTAGTTTTATGTTTTCTTGGGCAAGCTACTTAACCATTTTACTCATGTGAAATCTAGTTTTATGTTTCCTTGGGGAAGCTACTTAACCATTTTACTGATGTGGAATCTAGTTTTATGTTTCCTTGGGCAAGCTACATAACCATTTTACTGATGTGAAATCTAGTTTTATGTTTCCTTGGGCAAGCTACATAACCATTTTACTGATGTGAAATCTAGTTTTATGTTTTCTTAGCTACTTAACCATTTTACTGATGTGAAATCTAGTTTTATGTTTCCTTGGGCAAGCTACTTAACCATTTTACTGATGTGAAATCTAGTTTTATGTTTCCTTGGGCAAGCTACTTAACCATTTTACTGATGTGGAATCTAGTTTTATGTTTCCTTGGGCAAGCTACATAACCATTTTACTCATGTGAAATCTAGTTTTATGTTTCCTTGGGCAAGCTACTTAACCATTTTACTGATGTGAAATGTAGTTTTATGTTTCCTTGGGCAAGCTACTTAACCATTTTACTCATGTGAAATCTAGTTTTATGTTTCCTTGGGCAAGCTACTTAACCATTTTACTGATGTGGAATCTAGTTTTATGTTTCCTTGGGCAAGCTACATAACCATTTTACTGATGTGAAATGTAGTTTTATGTTTCCTTGGGCAAGCTACTTAACCATTTTACTGATGTGAAATCTAGTTTTATGTTTCCTTGGGCAAGCTACTTAACCATTTTACTGATGTGAAATCTAGTTTTATGTTTCCTTGGGCAAGTTGTTCATCCTTTTTCCTAACATAAGATATTGTTTCGAAGTTCGTAGTTTACTAATGTAATTTGCATTTATAATATAATGACGGTTAATCCCACTATTTGTTGGTAAAAGAGTAGCCCAAATAGTTGGTGGTGGGTGGTGATGATTAGCTGCCTTTCCTCTAGTCTTACATTGCTAAATTAGGGACGGCTAGCGCAAATAACCCTCGTGTAGCTTTGCGCGAAATTCAAAATAAACAAACAATGTGAGCCTATTAATTGAGAGAGCTTGAAATAATTAAAGCACATAAAGCGCCATCTTTTGTTTTTTATTTAATCGTACAATGCAAGTAACAATTAAGAACTGAACTTGAGATTTTTCAGAGACAGCTGGCTTATAGATACTGGACTTTTTAGAATACCTGGATTTTTATTCAGAAGCTGGGTGTTACAAAATGGTTATATTGATTTGTGTAAAATGTGAGATATAGTTAAATAAAAATCAAGCCAACTCAATAAAAAACAGATTTTAGAGAAAACAAAATCAGTCATCTGTATAAAAACAAAAATATAACGTATATTTTTGTGCTTACATCGTTTTGAATGGAGATAAAATCTGTTTCAGTAACATCGAGTTTATGTTTAGTGCACGAATTATTATGGAACTGGAGTTTCAAAACCGAACCAATGTTTGTATTAGCTCGTGCGTGCAAACACAAGCTATGTCCTAAAATAAAAGGTAACACCTGGATTGAAATGTTGATTGTAGTCTCGAATGAATGAAAGCCTGTAATCACTGCAGGCTTATCGTTGGACGTATGTGTGCAAGTGTGTATGTATTAAATAAAACTATCGAGCTACTCTGAGAATGAAAGTACTGCGAGAAATATAATATTATCAGAGTTACTTATTAAAGGAAAAGGGATAGAAAGAGTAATGAAGGTCTGACAAATTAAAGGGAGAAAGTAATCACAATAGAACAGCGTACACACAAGCACAAAGAGAGAGAAAGAGAGTCTAGACTATGGGACAATTAATAGGAAATGATAACAGGTTTGTCGTGAGCACTCCCCAACCACCACACCTGCGTAGGCAAAATTATAGGATGTCGACATAGCAAGTAATTCTACAGCTATGAAAGTTAAGTCTTCATCAACATACATAGCTTGTTTTCCTAATACTGATTAGATAAATAGTTACTAGTGCATCGTATCAACAGACGGACAGAACAGCTAACAGGCAAATATGTATACTTATGTTGTTCGATATAACGTTTTGGTCGTTTGTCACGTTTTACATATTTATTATATCCCAAGAAATTCAGACTACATCTTCGTATGTAAGTGCGTAAAACTACACGTGTTACAAATATACATCCACGTTTAATAACTTGAATTAAGTGTTTATTTTCACGTATACGTGTATATTAAGAAAGTAAAACATTGTACGACTTTCAGTTCTGTCGCACAGCACAGTTCTTTCTAATTAGACGTTTGTAGACTGCTGTTTACTGACGTGCTTGTGTAAACCCCTGGGAACGTGCCAGTGGCTCAAGCCGCTAACGACCACTAGGACGGCCAGGTCTCAGGGCGGTTGTTCCCTATATGAAGTTCTAAGGATCGGCAAATACACTTCTCAGCTAGCTTCAGAAAACAATGGCCAAGACAAATAGGGGAAAAGCTAAGCCTGCCACCAGTCTGGTTGTTTTCCCTGTCTAGTAGTATGTGTTTAGGCATGCAAAAGCACTGTACCAACGTAACCCTCTGTTTTTGTATGAAAGCGTACTCCCCTTTTTCAGTTCTTATCTGTTTTTTGTTATTACTTTTTACACAGATAATGCTTTACGTTAGATGGTTAAATCTGCCTATTGAAACTGACATTTACCGACACTATTTTTTTTTTAACTTGCAGCGTGTAATTGAGTGAAGCGACACCTCAGAGGATGGTAAACTTTAACCTTGATGTTTATTCAATCTTGAACATAGAATACATATACTTTAGTGGGTTTTAACAGCTCACTGCTACTTACACACAACCACAAAGGATGAAATGTCACATTAACGTTTCGCGATTAAGTGCGTGTGTGTTTTTCGTATAGCAAAGCCACAAAGGGCTATCTGCTCAGCCCACCGAGGGGAATCGAACCCTGATTTTAGCGTTGTAAATCCGGAGACATACCGCTGTACTAGCGGGGGGCTCGCGATTAAGTGTTTATTAAAGTTTGTGTTTTGTCTTTTGAATTTCGCGCAAAGCTACACGAAGGCTATCTGCGCTAGCTGTCCCTAATTTAGTGGTGTAAATTTAGAGGGAAGGCAGCTAGTCATCACCACCCACCGCCAACTCTTGGGCCACTTTTTTACTAACGAATAGTGGGATTGACCGTCATATTATAACGTCCCCACGGCTGAAAGGGCAACATATTTGGTGCGACAGGGACTTTATTAAAGTGTATTCTCGAAAACTACACGTTGGTAGATAAGAGACAGTTAGGTAACCAACAGCATACACCAAGACTACTTGTGTCTGGCCGAAAGTTTTTCTTAACACATGTTATCTTTGTACAACTTTAATTTCCATGGGTTTCATGGTATTCGTAATGAAGTAGCTTAAGAATAAATTACACTTTTTTCTAATTAAGAAGGCTAGAAAATCACACCAACGATTCTTAACGAAAACAACTAAGTCACCTTTCTCAGATTTTATATGTGTATCAGATACAGCTATTCCACACACATATTAAACGAGAAATTACTTAAATAATTTCTGAATAATTGGTCTCTAATGCGTAATCTTAATTGGTTATTTCTATTCTAAGTATACAGATAACTTCTTCAGTTTAGTTTCATTAAGATATGGTCCTGCTGGAAGTTAAATACTTTTATATGTATTATTTCAAACCTGCCACCCCAATTTATAAAAAAGTAAAACAATTATGAAAAATAACAATACTTAGAGCAACAAATAGTCTGATTACGGTATGAGGTAAATATATAAAAACTTAGCTGCTACTAAAATAAAAACGCTTTCAGTAAATATACTGTATCAGACGAAACTATAAGTGTTTATTATTAAAAAAAACGTGCAGTTTTCACCAATAGAACGTGCAGAACTGTCAACATTTAAAAATATTTTGTGGTAGGACTGACAAACTGGATGAAATAGAACTCAGCATTCTCATGAAGTCAAAATTTATCAATGAATCAGTGATTACTAAAACGTTAAAAGCAACTTAATACATTTGACACATGGCAAAGAGGAAAGGGTTAGATTTTTAAGCTTTAAGTATTTACCCTATAAACAGGGCTGGCATGGCCAGGTGTGTTAAGACGTTTGACTCGTAATCTGAGGGTCGCGGGTTCGAATCCTCGTCGCACCAAACATGTTCGCTGTGGGAACGTTATAATGTGACGGTCAATCCCACTATTCATTGGTAAAAAAGTAGCCCAAGAGTTGGCGGTGGGTTGTGATGACTAGTTGCCTTTCCTCTAGTCTTACACTGCTAAATTAGGGACGGCTAGGGCAGATAGCTCTCGTATGGCTTTGCGCAAAATTCGATAACAATAGTATAAATATGTATGCAATATTTTTTATGACGTAACATGTTTTATTTATTATACATATTCGTCCACTATTACAAGCACATCAGAGATGAAGTATGTTTTGAAAAGCACCAACAACAATATTTATTAAATAAAAAAAAAGATAATAAAAGTTTGGGAAAAAACTGGAATTTTATCATTAACTCTAAGAGAAAGTTCAAAAATAGCACCAAAATAAATCAAGTTTTATGTAAATAATAAGATTAATACTAATTACGTACCATAATCAATAAAGCTAGTTTACTAGCTCTCTTATAATTTGTGGTTTGATATATTATAATACCAAAATAGCAACGTACTCTAGGAGGACATGTAGTGAGTGAAACGGTCTCGAGAGCACAAGGTTACTGAGTCCGAGATGTATCTGATAACTCTGTGAAGAAGGTAAGCTAGAGAGAAAACCTGAATAAACACATGTTTACACAGGCTCCAGCTGCCATCGTGTACTCTAAGTACATCTCGTTCTGCCGTAGAAATAACATGTAAATGAGTGATGAGACTGATATAACATCTCCCCCCCTCCACTCCCCGAGATCAGCGTAAGGTGGTTACTATGGCAACACCCCCATTCTCTGGTTCGTGGTGTTGGATACCCTGCGGTCTTATTGTTTTACCTAGCTTCATCTTGGCCTATTCATTAACACGGACATTAGAAGTCTCCACAGGAGATGCGTACACAAGGCAACAAAGCTTCCTATCTGCTCTGTTTACACACGCTCAGATAAGAGGCCGTGATTGGCTATCTTATATAATTGTTTGTAACAGATGGTAAAGGTAAGATTATATTTATTTCCAGATGGCAGAGAAACTTATACGCAAAGAGAACTTGTGCAAACAGAATTAATAAAAAAAAAGACAAGTTAATAGCTTTCACAACTTCATTTATATTGTTATTTAGCTAAATCTGGAATTCAGGTTTCCAAACGAACTTTCCAAGTAGTTATTGTACACCATTGCATCTTGTGGTTTTTATTTTGAACCTGATTGTGCTTTTTCTGCAGTTTCAAACTGAATTAGTCGACCGGTACGAAAGTTTATTCATTCAGCTTGTAACATTCCATTAGTAAACTATTACAATTCACCATCACGTGATTCCAGCATAACCTAGCGTTTCGTTTCTCTGCTTCTTAATCTACTGAAACGCTTCATTTAACTACTATTCTAAAAGCAGAACCCTTGTGCTTCGATCACTAGTCTGAAAAAAAACTGACTTACACAGAAATTAATTAGGTCACTTTCGTAAACCAGTTTCTAATCTATCTTCTGTTGCTAAGACTACTTAACTAAACTAGTGACTATTCTCGCTCTTAAATTAACTTCAGTTACTGTTGTAACGGAATTATTACTTTAAATATTAACTCTGGTTTTTTGGTCACATTAAATAGAAAATTTTTACTTAATTTATTTTTTGTGACACTCTTTAAACACAAAGTGAGAAGCGTTGGAACATCAGAATACTGGTAGATTTGACTGATACAGCTAACTAATGTGCAAAGTATACTTGAATTTTAAACTTATATAAGGGTAGACTCGACAGTAAGGAACATCACCACTAGACCGAATTAAATGTGAATTATAATTCTGATCTTATGATTCAATTACTTACCTTATTCCTATAGACTGTTACATTGAACGTAAACTTTGGTATCTTTACTGACCTTATTCCTATAGACTGTTACTTTGAACCTAAACTTTGGTATCTTTGATTATTAATCTGGACAACAATTGAGAATCTTGATATGGGTAACTCATTTTGATATGTTGTGTACTACTCTGAACTTAAACTTTGGTTACTCAGGTTACTACGCTAGACTAGTTATCTGAACTTCTTTGGTTACTCAGGTTACTACACTGGACTAGTAATCTGAACCTAGACTTTGATTTAGGTAATGCAAACTACTACGCTGTACTAGTAAACTGAACCTAAACTTTAGGTTCATTAAAGTTATTAAGGTAGACTAGTAATCTGAACTTAAACTTTGGTTAGTACGTTGTACTAGTATTGTGAACCTAAACTTCAGTTATCCAGGTTACTACGCTGGATTAGTGATCTGAACCTACATTTTGGTTACTACGATGGACAACTACTTTGCATCTAATCTTTGAAAATTTCGTTACTGAAGTGATTAGTTACTACGGTGGATCGCTACTATGAACCTAGACTTTGGTTACTGAGGTTACGCTGTTCTTATAATTTTTAATTAAAACATTACCATCTTGGTTAATTAAGCCATTATAGTGATTTAATTGCCTATAGTTGTAGGCTATTTTATTCATATCAGAAATATATGTTTGATAAGGCTGATTTATACCTTTATTACAATAGGCGAGCTGTGATAATCCTAATAAGCATCATCCCCGTCACACCAAACATGCTCGTCCTTTCAGCCGTGGGGGCGTTATAATGTGACGATCAATCCCACTATTCGTTGATAAAAAGAGTAGCCCAAAAGTTGGCGGTGGGTGGTGATGACTAGTTGCCTTCCCTCTAGTCTTACACTGCTAAATTAGGGACAGCTAGCACAGATAGCCCTCGAGTGGCTTTGCGCGAAATTCAAAACAAACAAACAAACTAATAGGCATGTGATTACAATGTTTCCACTGTTAAAGTTGATACTGAAAACTAACATCTCACTTACTTTGATCAGTTATAATATAAATATAAACTTTAGTTACTTTAGGCTATAAATATAATTCAAATGTAAACTCTTTGTTTCTCAAGTACAAACAGAAATTAACATTCAGAATAAAAGTTTCTTATGAAAGTTGTGTTATCGAATCACTAACCTAATTGTAAACCTTAATTATACTAATCACCTTGTAAATTCATTTACCTAATTCAATATTATATTTACATAATCTGCTTTAAGAAATTGGTAATTTAAGTTCAGCAGTACAAACCAGATAAAAGTATACTTTTTGGTAGGAACTCAGTTATGTAATCTAACTTGTGGGTCTTGCGAGCGCGTGTCTACAACTTCCACGCCGTATCAATTAAGTGCTTTATTTTCATAAACCAATACCAAGTGTCAAGTATGTTCGTGAGGGATATTAAAGATTCACTCAGTCATATCTAAATATTAATTCCTCAAGTATTTAAGAAACGTATTTGTCTAACGATCATTTTAAGAGATTAGGTATCTCATTTGTTTGTTTTGAATTTCGCGCAAAAATACACGAGGTCTATCTGCGCTAGCAGTCCCTAATTTAGCAATGTAATACCAGAGGGAAGATAGCTAGTTACCACCACCCATCGCTAACCTTTGGGATACTCTTTTAACAACGAATACTGGGATTGACTGTAACATTATAACGCTCCCATGGCTGAAAGAGCAAGCATGTTTTGAATTTCGCGCAAAGCTACACGTGGGCTATCTGAGCTGGCCGTCCGTAATTTAGCAGTTTAATACTAGAGGGAAGACCGCCAGTCATCACCACCCACCGCTAACGTTTGGGTTGCTCTTTTACCAAGGAATACTAGGATTTACCGTAACATTATAACGCCCCCACGGCTGAAAGAGCGAGCATGTTTGTTGCAACGGGGATTCGAACCCGCGACCCTTGGGTTACGAGTCGAATGCCTTAACCCATCTGGCCACGCTGGGCCAGACATTTCATTTACCAAGAGAACCTAACAGTTGGTTAACATTGACCTCAAACCCAGAGTTCAGTTCATCCAAAATATGGTGGATGAAGTCGACAGCTTGAAATGTTTTGGTTTGAATGATCTGAATTTATGTTCTCATTATCTTTAAATTTTTCTTAGTCTCCAACATATATTAGAATTTGTCACCGAATGCAATGAACGACCTAAATGATTCACTGATTTCGAACTATGTTTCTTTCAAGCCTCGGAATGAAACATCCAAGCATAACTCAGTTTCTGTGTTCATTCTTTATTCATTTAACCGCTGGAACGACATGGCCAGGTGGTTAAGGCACTCGACTTCTAATCCGACCGTTCGCGGGTTCGAATCCCCGTCACACCAAATATGATCGCCCTTTCAGTCATGGGGGTATTATAATGTGACAGCCAATCGAACTATTATTGGTAAAAGAGTGGCCCAAGACTTGGCGGTGGGTGGTGATGACTAGCTGCCTTCTTTTTAGTCTTACACTGCTAAATTAGGGACAGCTAACACAGGTAGCTGTCGTGTAGCTTTTCGCGAAATTCAAACCAAACCTTTAACAGCTAAATCATATTTTTCCACATGGTTTTTTGGTCATGGCTAAGAATAATATTTCCTCTAGCTGACTCTTTACAAAATGGAAAAGACAAATGACAGGAAGCAAAAACGAAGGTATATTTCGAAGTTTGGTATCAGCTATTTTCGTCTACTTCTAAAACTAACAAACGCGTCATGATTTTCTGTTTATTTTTTAATGTCGAATACAGGTATACAAACGCCTGTGTTCAGACTTATTCTAAATCAATAATTTAAATGTTTATCAGATTCACCACTGATTGTGTTGATTATCCGTCATCAGTATCCAACGTGTTGCCTCTCTCCAACATAAATAAGGTTTACGTTTTGCTTAATCATTTAGACAGCAGCAGTCTAACAGGTCTTGAAAGTTTGTAGGCGAGTAGGTAATAAGATTTTACTTTTAACATTGAGAAAGAAAAAACACACAAAAAAATCTTGCATCTGTACTTATGGTCTTTACGGCAATACTCTGAGGTAGTTTTGAGACGCTTGTATAAATTGCATGATTTAATTTGAGATTTTTTCTTTCACAAACTAAATGTAATTATTAATAATCAACTAAGCTCCAGGGTGTTTCAAACAGTTACTTATTATGTTTAAACCCCATATGAATGGCTATGAAGTTCATCAAATTGTTAACAAAAGTCTTAATTGGTGAACGCTAGAACTTCACTGTATGCCATTTTTTTCAGACTTCTGAAACGCTAATAAAATCAGTAGCATCCGTATTACTAACGATCTATCCTTTCTTCCTTTTCAAAGGTGTTTCGAGTAACAATAAACTATCCCAAAGGATATAATAAAATCTTAAAATGGTGAACTTTCTTTCAGTATACAATAATTGTTTTTTTATTTTTTTTAATCTGAGGGTTGCGGGTTCGCATCCCGGTCGCGCCAAACATGCTCGCCCTTTCAGCCGTGGGGGCGTAATAATGTGACGGTCAATCCCACTATTTTTTGGTAAAAGAGTAGCCCAATAGTTGGCGGTGGGTGGTGATGACTAGCTGCCTTCTCTCTAGTCTTACACTGCTACATTCGTTGTAAATGTTGATTTGGAAGGTTAATTCAGTGAGTTAAAATGGAACAACTGTCATCGCATTGAAGGCAAAAAAAGAATAACAAGATAAGGATGACAGTAACCGGTCACGAAGTCAGATTGACAAAATAACATTTCTTTTCTGCGAGAAAATGTTCAGAACTTATTACTACTTAACAGCTCGCAATTATATGTCATCGCATTTTTTGTTTCTAAATGTAAGTAAAACGTTTAAAACGAACTCAGACTTGTTTATTTTTCAATACCAACCAAAACAAATTATAAGCTCCAAAGTCTTGTATTTTTTTATACTCTAAAACGTTATAAAGAGACTTTTATCTGTTTCAATCTAAAGATTGTTTGTTTTTTGAATTTCGCGCAGAGCTACACGAGGGCAATCTGCGCTAGCCGTCCCTAATTTAGCAGTGTAAGACTAGAGGGAAGGCAGTTAGTCATCACCATCCACCGCCAACTCTTGAACCACTTTTTTACTAACGAATAGTGGGATTGACCGTACCATTATAACGCCCCCACTGCTGAAAGGGCGAGCATATTTGGTGCGATGGGGATTCGAACCCGCGACCCTCAGATTTTGTTTGTTTGTTTTGGAATTTCGCACAAAGCTACTCGAGGGCTATCTGTGCTAGCCTTCCCTAATTTAGCAGTGTAAGACTAGAGGGAAGGCAGCTAGTCATCACCACCCACCGCCAACTCTTGGGCTACTCTGTTACCAACGAATAGTGGGATTGACCGTCACATTATAACGCCCCCACGGGGCTGAAAGGGCGAGCATGTTTGGCGCGACGGGGATGCGAACCCGCGACCCTCAGATTACGAGTCGCACGCCTTAACACGCTTGGCCATGCCGGGCCGACCCTTAGATTATAAGTCGAACGCTTTAACCCACCTGGCCATGCCGGGCCAATCTAACGACACATGAATAACTAACCCTATTCATAATAATTTTTATAAGACTTTGATAAGTGAACAGTGGTAACAGTGTAACCAAACGAACTATTTTTGTAAAAGGAAAAATTTGTTTCTCAGAAAATTCTGAAACTTCAAATTAGGTGTGAAGATATTTTTAGTTCAGTTTTTTTTACGGCTGCCTCTCGCCTGATTAACTCATTATATGCTAAATCATTAAACGAAGTTAAGATTTTCATCTGGACAATGGCCCGGCATGGCCTAGCGCGTAAGGCGTGCGACTCGTAATCCGAGGGTCGCGAGTTCGCGCCCGCGTCTCGCTAAACATGCTCGCCCTCCCAGCCGTGGGGGTGTATAATGTGACGGTCAATCCCACTATTCGTTGGTAAAAGAGTAGCCCAAGAGTTGGCGGTGGGTGGTGATGACTAGCTGCCTTCCCTCTAGTCTTACACTGCTAAATTAGGGACGGCTAGCACAGATAGCCCTCGAGTAGCTTTGTGCGAAATTCCAAAACAAAACAAAACAATCATCTGGACAAAACTGCACAACTTTGACACCGTATCAGTTATACAATGACGTAGTTAGAAAACTGTATGGCTTTAAACCAATGAGCAGGCAAGGTTAACATATGCAAATAACTCACAGCTTGAGCTCAAACTACCGAGAACAAAAATAACAATGAGAAAAAAAAACATAAAATTATAATAAATATAATTATTTTAACTGAGTACCTCTTTTTTATTTGAGTACATTTTAGACGTTTTTATATCTTACAGAAACTACACGTTTTTAAAGTCTCTACCGAGAGAATAATGTCTTCATAGCTCGACACACGTTACTTTAAACAATAATCGTAAAGGATAATTTTAACACGCGTTTAAGAACTGCCTTAAATCATACAAATGGAAAATATAATCAATCTCTCCCTTTGGTGCTATAATACGTCCTTTTATCATTCTCAGTGATCATTAAAGCAGTCACACGTACATTAAAACCCGGGCATGTTTAGACTTAACTAAACTAACGTAATCAACTTTGTATTTATTGAGATTTAACCAAACAGCATGCAGTTGGCACAGCCTTGCAACAAAAAAAAACAACTACAAACGAATTATCATGATTTAATCTCGTATAAAAACCTGTTGGGAATAAAGTTTATGGTAATTAAATAATTTATTACGTTTTTAAAGGTTCACGATAAATACGTTTTTATTCTATACATAACGACAGTATTCGCCAGGAATGTATTCTTTACAATTTCATTTTATATAACCATGTGCATGTAATTAGGCTTATCACGTTTGATTGAGTGAAACGCGTCGTCAATAATGGATATAAACGTACAAAGTGTGGTTGAAATACTGTTGATTTAGATTCTTTTAGTTTTAAAAAAAATTTCTAAGGGAGTAAATTAAAAATACTGTGTTCAAAAATATAATTAATTATAAGCAGGCTTGGTAAACTTGTAAAAGGTGTTCGCACCATAAAATACGCTGTTGTAACAAATTGTCTATATAAATAATCTTCCGGCCGCTACTATATTTGTTGTATTTCAACCGTCTAGAAGAATTCTGGATCGAGCGACACATGTGGTTGTTAATAAATATAGTACGAAATAGTGTGGTTGGAATACTATTATTACATACTCTACTGGTTCTTGAAAATCCTTAAGAGATGAGATTAAGATATTGGTGTCAAAATGTAATAGGCTTAAGGTAATTTCTTTTGTGAATTACGATTGATAAACAATAATGATTTGCCAGTTTATAAAAGGCGACTATACCATAACAATAATGTATATAGATATATATCCATATCATTTTATGTAAGTACACACGTAAACAGTCTTTCGTTCATGCCGATTATTACTTCGTTTCTCAAAATTTTAGTAGAAAAAATATTAAAATCATTAGACTATCAAACTTTTCATTAGAGAAATAATTTCGTCAGGAATGTATATTTGCTTGCTTTTGAGTTTCGCGCAAAACTACACGAGGGCTAACTACACTAGCCGTCTCTAATTTAGCAGTGTAAGACTAGAGTGAACGCAGCTAGTCATCACCACCCACCGCCAACTTTTGAGCTACTCTTTTTACTAACGAATAGTGAGATTGACTGTAACTTTATAACACCCCCACGGTTGAAAGGGCGAACATGTTTGGTGGGACGGGGATTCTTCAAACCCGCGACTCTCGGATTATGAGTCGAGTACCTTAACAACCTGGGCATGCCGGGCGTTCGTCAGGAATGTATTATGTAAGCAGTCACACACAATTAGCCATTCACGACTCAGAATAAGTCAGGATTATTTTTCATATTTTTCCTTTTTCTTGTTTATTGAAATATTTGTTTCTTACAGTTTAAGTTTCATAAGCTTTCCAGAATTACTTAGGCTAAAAGGTAAAATCACAAGAAACATTCATTAGGTGACTATAGGTTTCGAAGGTGTTCTTTTTTATATATATATATAAACTTTAAGTAGATGTGATGGAGAAAATAGGAAGTGTTGTCGTCTCGATCCAGTACTGTTCTCTTTTCCTCCATCTACTGAATCTCGACAAAGAAACAAAAAAGAGAAACTTGGACTTTCGTCATCAACGTCAACCATCAAAGCTTGATGTTCTCTTCCTTCTCCCGCATACTGGCAAACGTGAGAAATGTTGCAGCTGACATAAACGCGAAAGAGAACGTGCTAGTTCTTACTCGAAGACGAAGTATGTTTTTGAAGGACGCAACGTTATCGTTCTCTCATAAAGTTTAGAAGGACCCCTGCTGCCAGACTTTGTTATATGAAATAATGAAATATTGGAAGTCTCGTACAAAAAAATAATTCAAAAGACTTCAACAAAAATTTATATATACTGTTTGAAAAAAAAACAAGTTGTACTTGAACTCTTCGGAGAAACATAAACGACCTAAACTAAAGTCCATCAATTAGACAAGACAACTGAAGTATATACCACTAGCATTCACAAACTTTTAACCTTTCAACAATGATATATTTTATGAAACAAAAAAGGCAAACAACTAATGTGTTAAACCGGACAAAACACAAAACAACTAATGTGTTAAACCGGACAAAACACAAAACAAATAATGTGTTAAACCGAACAAAACACAAAACAACTAATGTGTTGAACCGGACAAAACACACAAAAAAAGGGTGAAAACGCATAGACGTCTTCGTGTGTCTCAAACTTTGAGTCAGTGACATAGAGGATAATACAAACTAATAGTTTAGTATTATTCCAAAGACGGTTACAGAGAGCTGCGCAATGAACAAAGCTTTATGTGAACACCAGTATCGTAAGAAATCACTTGATCAGTCAGCCTGTTAAACATTGGTGTAGGAGATAAACAATCACGTAGTCGTATAATGTTATAATAAAGGACAATAGATTTCTGTTTCTGTTCTTCGATATGGGGATGAACACATTGAGGTGTTATGCACATGACTGATATTGCTGCTGACACGTGTTTGGTTACTAACTGGATTGAACAAATGTGTTTCTATCGAAATACATCTGTAACTTAAGTCTTCCGTTAATTTTACTATGAAAGATAGATAGGTGTTTTAGATTATATTGCTCTTCACTTGGTCAAACATAATTTATATTGCGCGACCAATGGTTTTTCCTTTACAGCTTCAAAAATGACAGTTTTAATAAATAGGCCTAACTGCTGCCCACTCAGCCTCCGTGTCTGAAAAAAACACAATAAAAAACGTGTAGTTAATATTATAAAAAAGCCATGCCATATATAGCAACGGTAAGAGAAGGCCCAAGCTGTGTTTGTGTAACATCAGTAAATCGGAAAGCAACAATAAACTAATTGGGCTCTTTACAAAGTAAATGATACCCTCGTTACTAGAAGACATACAGACTCAAATGTTTTGAATAAAGCTGTATTATTCGACAGATCAAATATCCTCAACTCCAGCAAGCATCCAAAGAGAATTAGTTTACAAATAATAAAATATTATTCAGCTGAAAAAAAAATCTCGATTTTAGCGGCTCATTCTATAAAGTAATCCCCCCCCTCTAATAAAAGAAAGATGAAACCTCTCGTATGTTACTTGTATAAGTCTTCCAACTGAGTTCATGACCAGGAAACCACAGTGCTCCCTCTACAGCAAACTCATGGCTGACATGTAGATAACATACTCCAGTGAACCAGCCAACTTATCTGACTTGTCGTCACCATTTTATCTGTCCTTCCTTTCCCCTACCATCGTCCAGCTGGAACTGGCGTTCACACTTGGGCGGACGACACTCGCATGTCACTTAGGTGACAGTTCATGAAGAACACAGAATCGGCAGCCGAAATCTGAACTCAGAAGTGTTAGAAAAATGTACGAAAACGGAGGGTGAGACGAAACGGGAAAAAAAGCAAAATATAGCGAACTTCGATTTTCATACTTCGCTGGTTTTCTGTATAGTTTGATGACATTGAAGTTTTAAAAATCTAAACATTAGATGGTGGTTTTATGTTCGCCTGCCATAGCTGACAAGGGCTGTTTTCTTGACTCTGTAGGGAAGGAGGGAGGGAAGAAAAGTAATTGTTGAAATCTAACTTTTCAGATGACATAACAACGACCTTGGAATGTTTTAAATTCACTCAACATTAAAATAACACAAACAGTATTCCAGACTTTCCACCTACGCATAAAAAAACGTTATTAGCGTTTTTTTCAAAATATCAAAAATGGAGATGTCACGAGCGTTTACAAAATCTTACCTAAAGAAGTTGGAAAACTCAAAGTACTTACATCTGTGTCAGAGTTCATATCTGTTATGTACATGTGTTCATACAACACAATATATCGTACTTACGAATTAGAGAAAATGACAGAAATCTTACGTCCCAAACTTTTGGACTGGCAAACAGTTTCTTGGAGATACTGCAATCCCCAAGTAAAGGCTGGCTATCTGTTAGTTCGAAACCTTAAGACGTGTAAAATCTTTGTGTGCGTTTTTAAACTGTTTGTGTAGTACGTTGTAATTCTAGTCCGCTTGGAAAAAATCCTTAGTAAAACAAAAGTAATTAAAGTTATTATTTTATTATCTAATTATATGAACTTTTTATTAACTGATTTTAATTACAGATTTCATAAAAATGCTATTATCGGAGCTACGAGCATATGTTGCTGTGTTTAAACCGCCATATGGTTAAGACCTTATTAGAGGAGAACGAATATTTACACGTATGTCCATACTCCTAGACACGATCCTATACGTATGTCCATACTCCTAGACACGATCCTATACGTATGTCCATACTCCTAGACACGATCCTATACGTATGTCCATACTCCTAGACACGATCCTATACGTATGTCCATACTCCTAGACACGATCCTATACGTATGTCCATACTCCTAGACACCATCCTATACGTATGTCCATACTCCTAGACGCGATCCTATACGTATGTCCATACTCCTAGACACGACACGTCCATATCCTATACGTATGTCCATACTCCTAGACACCATACCTATACATCCTATACGTATCCATACTCCTAGACACGATCCTAGATGACCATCCTACACGATCCTATACGTATGTCCATACTCCTAGACACCATCCTATACGTATGTACTTAATAAACTCAAAATTAAAAGACAGTGTTGGCTCAATCTGATTTTAGTAGGATCACTCAAAAGGCTGTGGTGGGACAACATTTACGTATGGGTCAACGATGTATTCATGTAAATTTGTTTAGCAGAACAATCTAAAATCGATAACTTATGTCGTTTAAATCTAGCTAGAATCAGTGGCTGGTGATGTAGCCGGACAGCGATATTTAAGTTAGGAAGGCAATGGAGACCAGACGTGACTCAACGTTTCTAGTTAAGATTTCTACTACTTAAAGATCGTGTCCAATTTGTCATTTTCAGGGATACGGTGTTCGAGTTTGTTTGTTTTTTGTTAAAGAATCGAACTGTTTTGTAGGAGGCTACTTAGAAAAGAAAGTTGGGAAAAGAGCTAAATACTGGTTAACTAAATAAATATAATTAAGTCAGCTGAACAGAAGTTAAAAGCAGTTGAGAACATAAGAATTAATACGTGACATAAGTAGACTATATATGAACTTTTTTACAAACAAAACTGGAGTTGTAGGTTTGATGTAAAATTATATCGAAAAGTAAGTTGAATCTGGAGATATCTGGAGCTAATAGCTAATAATAGCCTATGGAAAATGTTTCTTCATTAAAGCAGTTGATTAGGGATCTATATAGAAAAGTTAAGATGTTGGTTAGAGATCTATATAGAAAAAATAAGATGTTGGCTAGGGATTTATGTAAAAAAATTAAGTTGTTGGTTAGGGATCTATATAGAAAAGTTAAGATGGTGGTTAGGGATCTATATAGAAAAGTTAAGATGGTGGTTAGGGATCTATATAGAAAAGTTAAGATGGTGGTTAGGGATCTATATAGAAAAGTTAAGATGTTGGTTAGGAATTTAGATAAAAATGTTAAGATGTTGGTTAAGGATCTATATAGAAAAGTTAAGATGGTGGCTAGGGATCTATATGGAAAATAAGATGTTGGTTAGGGATCTATATAGAAAAGTTAAGATGTTGGTTAGGGATCTATATAGAAAAGTTAAGATGGTGGTTAGGGATCTATATAGAAAAGTTAAGATGTTGGTTAGGAATCTATATAGAAAAAATAAGATGTTGGCTAGGGATTTATATAAAAAAATTAAGTTGTTGGTTAGGGATCTATATAGAAAAGTTAAGATGGTGGTTAGGGATCTATATAGAAAAGTTAAGATGGTGGTTAGGGATCTATATAGAAAAGTTAAGATGTTAGTTAGGGATCTATACAGAAAAGTTAAGATGTTGGTTAGGAATTTAGATAAAAATGTTAAGATGTTGGTTAAGGATCTATATAGAAAAGTTAAGATGTTGGCTAGGGATTTGTACAAAAAATTAAGATGTTGGTTAGGAATCTATATAGAAAAGTTAAGATGGTGGCTAGGGATCTATATAGAAAAGTTAAGATGTTGGTTAGGAATCTATACAGAAAAGTTAAGATGTTGGTTAGGAATCTGTATAGAAAAAATAAGATGTTGGCTAGGGATTTATATAAAAAAATTAAGTTGTTGGTTAGGGATCTATATAGAAAAGTTAAGATGGTGGTTAGGGATCTATATAGAAAAGTTAAGATGTTAGTGAGGGATCTATACAGAAAAGTTAAGATGTTGGTTAGGAATTTAGATAAAAATGTTAAGATGTTGGTTAAGGATCTATATAGAAAAGTTAAGATGGTGGCTAGGGATCTATATGGAAAACTTAAGATGTTGGTTAGGAATCTATACAGAAAAGTTAAGATGTTGGTCAGGAATCTATATAGAAAAATTAAAATGTTGGTTAGGGATCTATATAGAAAAGTTAAGATATTGGTTAGGGATCTATATAGAAAAGTTAAGATGGTGGTTAGGGATCTATATGGAAAAGTTAAGATGTTGGTTAGGGATCTATACAGAAAAGTTAAGATGTTGGTCAGGAATCTATATAGAAAAATTAAAATGTTGGTTAGGGATCTATACAGAAAAGTTAAGATGTTGGTCAGGAATCTATATAGAAAAATTAAAATGTTGGTTAGGGATCTATATAGAAAAGTTAAGATGTTGGTTAGGGATCTATATAGAAAAGTGAAGATGTTGGTTAGGAATCTATATAGAAAAGTTAAAATGTTTGTAAGAGATTTATACAAAAAATAAAGATGTTGGTTAGGGATCTATATAGAAAAGTTAAGATGTTGGTTAGGGATCTATACAGGAATGTTAAGATGTTGGTTGGGGATCTATACAGAAAAGTTAAGATGTTGGTTAGGGATCTGTATAAAAAAGTTAAGATGTTGGCTTGGGAATTTATATAGAAAAGTTAAGATGTTGGTTAGGAATCTATATAGAAAAGTTAAAATGTTGGTTAGGAATCCACATAGAAAAGTTAAAATGTTTGGTAGGGAAATAATGAAAAAGTTAAGATGTTGGTAAGAGATTTAGAGAAAAAATTTAAGATATTGGTTAGGGGTCTATACAGGAAAGTTAAGATGTTGGTTAGGAATCTGTATTGAAAAAATAAGATGTTGGCTAGGGATTTATATAAAAAATTAAGATATTGGTTAGGGATCTATATAGAAAAGTTAAGATGTTGGTTAGGAATCTATATAGAAAAGTTAAGATGTTGGTTAGGAATCTATGTAGAAAAGTTAAAATGTTGGCTAGGAATCTATATAGAAAAGTTAAGATGTTGGTTAGGGATTTATACAGAAAAGTTAAGATGTTGGTCAGGAATCTATATAGAAAAAATAAATGTTGGTTAGGGATCTATATACAAAAGTTAAAATGTTGGTTAGGGATCTATATAGAAAAGTTAAGATGGTGGTTAGGGATCTATATGGAAAAGTTAAGATGTTGGTTAGGGATCTATACAGAAAAGTTAAGATGTTGGTCAGGAATCTATATAGAAAAATTAAAATGTTGGTTAGGGATCTATATAGAAAAGTTAAGATGTTGGTTAGGGATCTATATAGAAAAGTTAAGATGGTGGTTAGGGATCTATATGGAAAAGTTAAGATGTTGGTTAGGGATCTATACAGAAAAGTTAAGATGTTGGTCAGGAATCTATATAGAAAAATTAAAATGTTGGTTAGGGATCTATATAGAAAAGTTAAGATGTTAGTTAGGGATCTATATAGAAAAGTGAAGATGTTGGCTAGAAATCTATATAGAAAAGTTAAAATGTTTGTAAGAGATTTATACAAAAAAATAAAGATGTTGGTTAGGGATCTATATAGAAAAGTGAAGATGTTGGCTAGGAATCTATATAGAAAAGTTAAAATGTTTGTAAGAGATTTATATAAAAAATAAAGATGTTGGTTAGGGATCTATATAGAAAAGTTAAGATGTTGGTTAGGGATCTATATAGAAAAGTTAAAATGTTGGTTAGGAATCTATATAGAAAAGTTATAATGTTGGTTAGGAATCTATATAGAAAAGTTAAAATGTTGGCTAGGAATCTATATAGAAAAGTTAAGATGTTGGTAAGAGATTTAGATAAAAAAGTTAAGATATTGGTTAGGGGTCTATACAGGAAAGTTAAGATGTTGGTTAGGAATCTGTATTGAAAAAATAAGATGTTGGCTAGGGATTTATATAAAAATATGTAGATGTTGGTTAGGGATCTATATAGAAAAGTTAAGATTTTGGTTAGGAATCTATATAGAAAAGTTAAGATGTTGGTTAGGAATCTATATAGAAAAGTTAAGATGTTGGTTAGGAATCTATACAGAAAAGTTAAGATGTTGGTCAGGAATCTATATAGAAAAATTAAAATGTTGGTTAGGGATCTATATAGAAAAGTTAAGATGTTAGTTAGGGATCTATATAGAAAGTTAAGATGGTGGTTAGGGATCTATATGGAAAAGTTAAAATGTTGGTTAGGGATCTATACAGAAAAGTTAAGATGTTGGTCAGGAATCTATATAGAAAAATTAAAATGTTGGTTAGGGATCTATATAGAAAAGTAAAGATGGTTGTTAGGGATCTATATAGAAAAGTTAAGATGTTGGTTAGGGATCTATACAGAAAAGTTAAGATGTTGGTCAGGAATCTATATAGAAAAATTAAAATGTTGGTTAGGGATCTATATAGAAAAGTTAAGATGTTGGTTAGGGATCTATATAGAAAAGTTAAGATGTTGGCTAGGAATCTATATAGAAAAGTTAAAATGTTTGTAAGAGATTTATACAAAAAATAAAGATGTTGGTTAGGGATCTATATAGAAAAGTTAAGATGTTGGTTAGGGATCTGTATAGGAAAGTTAAGATGTTGGTTAGGGATCTATACAGAAAAGTTAAAATGTTGGTTAGGAATCTATATAGAAAAGTTAAGATGTTGGCTAGGAATCTATATAGAAAAGTTAAGATGTTGGTAAGAGATTTAGATAAAAAAGTTAAGATATTGGTTAGGGATCTATACAGAAAAGTTAAGATGTTGGTAAGAGATTTAGAGAAAAAATTTAAGATATTGGTTAGGGGTCTATACAGGAAAGTTAAGATGTTGGTTAGGAAACTGTATTGAAAAAATAAGATGTTGGCTAGGGATTTATATAAAAATATTTAGATGTTGGTTAGGAATCTGTATAGAAAAGTTAAAATGTTGGTTAGGAATCCACATAGAAAAGTTAAAATGTTTGGTAGGGAAATAATGAAAAAGTTAAGATGTTGGTAAGAGATTTAGATAAAAAAGTTAAGATATTGGTTAGGGATCTATACAGAAAAGTTAAGATGTTGGTTAGGGATCTATACAGAAAAGTTAAAATGTTGGTTAGGAATCTATATAGAAAAGTTAAGATATTGGTTAGGGATCTATACAGAAAAGGTAAGATGTTGGTAAGAGATTTAGAGAAAAAATTAAGATATTGGTTAGGGGTCTATACAGGAAAGTTAAGATGTTGGTTAGGAATCTGTATTGAAAAAATAAGATGTTGGCTAGGGATTTATATAAAAATATTTAGATGTTGGTTAGGGATCTATATAGAAAAGTTAAGATTTTGGTTAGGAATCTATATAGAAAAGTTAAGATGTTGGTTAGGGATCTATATAGGAAAGTTAAGATGTTGGTTAGGGATCTATACAGAAAAGTTAAAATGTTGGTTAGGAATCCATATAGAAAAGTTAAAATGTTTGGTAGGGAAATAATGAAAAAGTTAAGATGTTGGTAAGAGATTCAGATAAAAAAGTTAAGATATTGGTTAGGGATCCATACAGAAAAGTTAAGATGTTGGTAAGAGATTTAGAGAAAAAATTTAAGATATTGGTTAGGGGTCTATACAGGAAAGTTAAGATGTTGGTTAGGAATCTGTATTGAAAAAATAAGATGTTGGCTAGGGATTTATATAAAAATATTTAGATGTTGGTTAGGGATCTATATAGAAAAGTTAAGATTTTGGTTAGGAATCTATATAGAAAAGTTAAGATGTTGGTTAGGAATCTATATAGAAAAGTTAAGATGTTGGCTTGGGAATTTATATAGAAAAGTTAAGATGTTGGTTAGGAATCTATATAGAAAAGTTAAAATGTTGGTTAGGAATCCATATAGAAAAGTTAAAATGTTTGGTAGGGAAATAATGAAAAAGTTAAGATGTTGGTAAGAGATTCAGATAAAAAAGTTAAGATATTGGTTAGGAATCTGTATTGAAAAAATAAGATGTTGGGCAGGGATTTATATAAAAAAATTAAGATGTTGGTTAGGGATTTATATAGAAAAGTTAAGATGTTGGTTAGGAATCTATATAGAAAAGTTAAGATGTTGGTTAGGAATCTATATAGAAACGTTAAGATGTTGGTTAGGAATCTATATAGAAAAGTTAAGATGTTGGCTAGGAATCTATATAGAAAAGTTAAGATGTTGGTTAGGGTTTTATACAAAAAAATTAAGATATTTTTAAGAAATACAATTTTTTTTTTTCAAATGATGAAATTAATTTGGAGAAACGTTAAGTATTTTTGAGAGATTCAAATAATTTGACGAAACATTTATATTACATGTCTTTACTTATACCTGATGACGTAACATCGCCTTGACGAAACATTAAGGATTAAGGAACTCCTCATGGAAGTCAATAACTTGACGAAGTATTTATGTTGCGTGTCTTCAGTTACGCCTGATGGCCTCAAATTACTTCAGAGTTCTGAGCGATGTTTTTTTCATATCATATTCAGATATTTTTATAAAAGGTTTTAGACTTAAACTCGAGTTTTTTAAACAAGTGATTTAAATAGAAAAGATAAAAATCGATTATCAAAATAAGCAAAACAAAACGTTGTCACTTTTTGTCCATTTATTGCATAACTCGATTTGAAAACACTTTCTCATGATTTCATTACATTGAACTACGTATACTGAATAAATAAGTACATAAATATGTAACTGCGGTGAATCCAACGTGGATGTAAGCCCACACCGAAACAGAGGTTATAACGAAGAAATAATTGGACAATATAAAGAATAACATTAAAACCTTGGCAGTCCTAATTATTATTAATAACTAGCATTAGAAGTGTTAAGACAATGCCTCAAAACCGGTTTGGGCCCGGCATGGCCAAGCGTGTTAAGGCGTTCGACTCGTAATCCGAGGGTCGCGGGTTCGAGTCCCGGTTGCACCAAACATGCTCGCCCTCCCAGCCGTGGTGGCGTTATATGTGATGGTCAATCCCACTATTCGTTGGTAAAAAGTAGCCCAAAAGTTGACGGTGGGTGGTGATGACTAGCTGCCTTCCCTCTCGTCTTACACTGCTAAATTAGGGACGGCTAGCGCAGATAGCCCTCGAGTAGCATCGCACGAAATTAAAAAAAAACAACAAACAAACAATTCCCAGATTTAAGAAAGAATGGCTTCTGATTACCAAGCTGAACACTTTGGTACACTAATCTGACGACGTGATACTTGTTTACAGCACAGATTAATAAAACTGTAAAAATTCGTATCTACACGTGGTTATTTCTGCTCTTCCTTACATTACGCTAACACACTATTCAAATTCTTAATGTTATTTAAACCGGCATTTTGTTACTATTAGCCATTGGCTCAGGTGTAATGAACGTTTGATACATTACACTTATTACAATAAAAATAACTGACTTCGACCCCCAAAATAAAAGTTTAGCTAAAGTAGTTTTTCATATTTTGCAAGACTAAGGCATTTCTGAAAATGCACGCGATTCTATAATTACAAGTTTCCTCAGAAAGCAAACACTAGAGTTCTGTTTAACTCGTGCATTCTTTAGCACGAGACTCACTTAACCAGGTAGCAGTTAATATGCTGACGTCATTATTAGGTAAGAATTAAATAGTATTTTTTAAAAAATGCACAATATGATAAGGACAAGCATTATTTAAATCTCAGGCTGTCCGTCCTCCTTTACTTTGTGGAGGTTTTATTGTGATTCACAGTTTCTCCACAAGGGCTAACAACATATGTTTTTGTTAGTTAAGGCCAAGCCGTGTAATAGTTATTTTGACTGTAATGTCAAAATTAAATACCTTCTAGTTTCATCTAGTAAGAACCTGTGGAATGAGGTTAAGTTACAAGTCTTAGAGCAGCAGTACGGGAATTATATATTTTGTTGTTTTATGACTAAAACTACAAAATACGGTTGTTTCTTGTGGGTTAAGATCAAGTTATATTTCTTATAAGAGCAGTGTTAAAATTAAGTTCGTTCGAGTTTCATCACTAAGTCTGGAAAATACAATTGTGTAAGGTTGTTCTTTGCTAACAGTCTCGGCTGGAATATCTATATTTCCCAGAATTATAACTGTTCTCTCTTTCTAGTATCTTATGACAAGAGTTCTTATTCCCAACCGACTTTATTCTGCACTTCTTACCTCATACAGGCTTAATTCTACACTTCTTACCTCATACAGGCTTTATTGTACAGTTCTTACTTTACTTCATACAGGCTTTATTCCACAGTTCGTATTCCATACATGATTTATTTTACAGTTCTCAGCAGTATATCCTTTTAAGCTACACTTGAAATAAAATTTTCTTGTGGTATATTTTTCCATTTTAATTAATAATTTCAGTTCTTCTGTGTTAACTGTGACTTTAATGGATTCTAGTTTCATCACCAACTTTAATATTTCTTCAGCCGGATTCTTATATCCTTATGTGCTGAAGCATCTGTAATTTGGTCACTTGCCAAAGAATCTATCACTTAACAAGGAGAGTCCAGGAAAATAGTTGTGAAATCTTTCTAAATCTTCTGCACGTTTGGCTAAGACATCTTTCCTTCCTACACTGTTACTGAACTTTATTCTAGAAATTCCTTATAGGACAGCCAGTTGCTACGACTCTCAGCCAGAAGGCTACTTATTGTCGTTAAAACTAGATATTTTAATAAAGGTAAGTAGTTGAATAGTTTGTGTTTTCTTAAACTATTCCATGATTACACTTTGGAACTGATTTCGAACTGAGCCCGAAATGACTTCTACGATACATTCAAATTACAACCCTTTGATTTTATTTATTTGGCTGATGCTGAAGTGGCCAGCTAAATTCTGAAACTGGATTTGGTAATGATATAGCTGGAGTAGTCCAGGAGAGTCCCAAAGTAACAAATAGCAGGTCAGTAGTGGTAACGGATTAGGGGATGAATAGATTCTCCCACTTTATATTTTGTAGAAAATGGTGTTTCGGCTTGGAATTCTTGAACATTTGCAAAATGAAAAGTAGCTGGTATGATATTTGCAGAAGTGAAAGTAGCTGGTATGACATTTGCAGAAGAGAAAGTGGCTGGTATAACATTTACAAAAGGGAAAGTGGGTTGTATGACATTTGCAGAAGAGAAAGTGACTGGTATAACATTTGCAGAAGGGAAAGTAGCTGGTATGACATTTGCAGAAAAGAAAGTGGCTGATATAACATTTACAAAAGGGAAAGTGGGTTGTATTACATTGGCAAAAGAGAAAGTGACTGGTATAACATTTGCAGAAGGGAAAGTGGCTGGTATAGCATTTGCAGAAGGAAAGTAGCTGGTATGACATTTGCAGAAGAGAAAGTGGCTGATATAACATTTACAAAAGGGAAAGTGGGTTGTATTACATTGGCAAAAGAGAAAGTGACTGGCATAACATTTGCAGAAGGGGAAGTGGGTTGTATGACATTTGCAGAAGAGAAAGTGGCTGGTATGACATTTGCAGAAGGGAAAGTGGGTTGCATGACATTGACAGAAGAGAAAGTGGCTGGTATAACATTTGCAGAAGGGAAAGTAGCTGGTATGACATTTGCAGAAGGGAAAGTGGCTGGTATAACATTTGCAGAAGGGAGAGTGGCTGGTATAACATTTACCATTTCGTCCTTCCGTTAACGATGTTTATTTCTACTTCATTAATCTTGTTTTTATCATCCTTCCATACTTCGTAGATTTCTTTCTGTACTTCGCGTTTGACATCATCGATGCCGTTTCTCTTCTTCAATCATATAATTACAGTCTTTTCACATTTCCTCAGCTGTTGTTGTAATCTCTCTGTACATCTCAATAGCTTCTTGATCATTTCTTTTCTAAAAATCCCATTTCAAATCTGGATCAGCTTCCAATTTGCTCAAAATGTCTTCTTGTTTTCGTCTTTTTTTATTTCTAATTTTCCTTCTTTTTTTTTTGCTCAATTATCGGTAATTTTTTCATATCTTTCTTCTAATTTTTTGTCTGACTCTTCATGATTTCATTAGCTCCAACAAATCTCCGATATTGCGTCGTGAGGTCAAGGTTGAACTTTACCCAGAGTTCTATTTTGTTTCTGCTAAAATAATGCCACTTCTGACACAATTATCGTGACGTTGTTCTTTCATTGAAGAGATTCTTTTAAATTATTTTGTTAAAATAAATTGATATACAGTACACGTAACGATAACTATTTATTTTATGTTTTCTTTAACGTTTCTACGTTTCACTTTACACTTTTTAAACTTGTAGATACGAGAAGAACATCGCTAGTTACATTACGTAAAAAATAAACTTACTCTTACAACTTCGCGGCGAATCGATCAGGTAACTCAATATACATGATAACATTGATTCAAATACGACACTAACACTAAATATGACTGCCACTTTACCAACAAAACTAACTGATTAATTACTAGCTTACTAAGTGATTGACCCACTAGTATTTGCATATGATATTTCACTAGTATATATCTATCAAAGTTTCTAGATTTTTGTGATGTTATTTAGAATATTTTCTGTATTAATCACCTGATTTTATAAACTTTTTGAGCTTAACGTCATGCGACCTTTTTTTGATATTCAAGTTAAGTCATTGAAATGATCACTTGTAGCAACATATTCTTGTAGAGAAAAGCCAAATTATGGTTCTTGTAATATTGTTAATATTGGGTTTGTTTAATTTGATTGTTGAGACTAGGCCTGGCATGGCCAAGCACGTAAGGCGTGCGACTCGTAATCCGAGTCGCGCCAAACATGCTCGCCCTCCCAGCCGTGGGGGCGTTATAATGTGACGGTCAATCCCACTATTCGTTGGTACAAGAGTAGCCCAAGAGTTGGCGGTGGGTGGTGATGACTAGCTGCCTTCCCTCTAGTCTTACACTGCTAAATTAGGGACGACTAGCACAGATAGCCCTCGAATAGCAAAAAAAAAAAAAAAAAAAAAAAAATTGTTGAGACTAGAAAACACATTAGGTTCGTGTGGAATAAATCCAAGTTATGGTTCTCATCAGGGTTATGCTAGTATAATGTTCGTTCTAGTTTCCCAACGAAGAGTAGGAAATATAATACATTCCTGTAAAGTTCAAGTGTGTCAAAGATTATAACCTCTAAATTTCTTGGTAAATTATGCTTTGTTAATAACACACACATTATGCCCCACTGAATTTTACGATTTCTCTCAATATGAAGCATCAGTTCTTATCATTCCCTATTTTACACAACGTGTCTCATGGGAACTGTTATTAATGTATTTTAACATGATACATGCTCTGATACGTATCTCAGTTACACAATATAGTGTATTGAAACTAGACATTTCAAATGAAAACCGTGGGTGTATCCTATGCTTTCCTTATATAATAACATCGTGGGTCTATCCCATGTTGTCATGATATAATAATACAGTGGGTCTGTCTAATGTTGTCCTTATATAAAAATACAATGAGTTACCTTATGTTGTCCTTATATAAAAATACAATGAGTTACCTTATGTTGTCCTTATGTTTTAGTACCGCGAGTCTATCTTATATTGTCTTTATGTAATAATGCTTGGGTCTATCCCATTATTATTATATAAAGACAACATTAGATATACCCACTGTATTATTGTATAAGGACGACATCGAATAGACCCAAGATATTATGACATAACAAAAATGCCATGGAGCTATCCCATGTTGTCCTTATATCATAATACCATGGATTTATCCCTGTTGTACTTATATAATAATACAATGAGTCTATCTAACGTTGTCCTTATATAATAATACAATGAGTCTATCTAATGTTGTCCTTATGTAATAATACAATGAGTCTATCTAATGTTGTCCTTATATGATATTGCAGTGGATTTATCTCGTGTTGTTTATCTGTATTAATACCGTGGGTCTATCTCATGTTGTCCTAATATAATAATACAATGGATCTCTCTCATGTTGTACTTATATCATAATACCGTGGGTTTATTCCATGTTGCCCTTATTTAATAATACAGTGGGTCTATCTAATTTTGTTCATATATAATAATACAGCAGGTCTAGTTAATGTTGTCGTTACACAGTAATACAGTGGGTTTATCTCATATTGTCCTTATATATTAATACCGTGGGTTTATCTTACTTTGTTCTTATGTATCATAATCTAAAGTTTTGTAGTTCGCAGTGCTTGTCTGAATAACACAAAAATATGTTTCATTTATCTTGTTTTTGTATGTTTTACCTTTTGTAAAGGAATCGCTCTCTTTTATTGTTTAAATAAATAGTGAATGGACAAAATATCCACACTGCATCTTATGTTGTTATGAAAGAAAAGTTACTTTGGTCAGAAATGATGAAATATTGACTTAACATCATTTGGTTTAAGCGAAACGGTTTTAATTAGTAAGTTATTTCCTTTTGAATTTCGAAACTTAGAGTCGCAGCTAATAATCCATGATATGTAAATACTATAAGTTTTAGTTAAAGCTCTAACTCTCTCACGCTTATCATTCTAAAAAGAAAAGAAGAAACCTGGAATTTTTCAAAAATAAAAATGTATAATGTCTGTTTCTCGCAAAATACATGTTGAATTTTTATTTATATTCTAAACAAAGCTTGCTGTACAAATGTTGGTTGAACGAATTAATATCATGAAAATTCTCTTCCAATCCTAGTAAAACCTACGTCATAGCAAACATTTGGTAGTTGTACCTTTAAAGTTTCGTAACCAGAACAAAACTAAGATACGTGATAAGCTTGACTTTATTACACGAACAGTTCCAGATACACACAGTGTTGTGAAGAGTTATCCAAACACTTCATAATAAACATCATTCATTTCTATATGGTATGTAACTATTTACATGAAGTTTTATTTCAATCCCCGAGCTATGTAAAAAGTAGTAAAGAAAAGAGTAACCTATTTTATATTAGTTCAGTGGTATTATTTCATTATTTGAAAGGCACACTCTTAAAGCTTTTCTTGTGGGTTTTGTACCAAAAGGAGATCTGCTCTTTGATGTGGTTACTATTTACATCCATCGATGTGGATCACTAATCCTTCACCTAGCAGTATTTATTCCAAATCCTCTTGTCATAATTTGCACCCGTCTATGTGGATCACTAATAATTTAAGTACCCATATTTGTACTAACTCTTACTGTCACACTTACAAATATCCATGTGGGCCCCTACCACTTTGGTATCTGTATTTCTATTCAATCTTGTCGTAATCACTTACATACATTCATGTGGATCATTATCCTTTTCATACCTGTATTTCTATTCAATCTTGTCGTATCACTTACATACATTCATGTGGATCATTATCCTTTTCATACCTGTATTTCTGTTCAATCTTGTCGTATCACTTACATACATTCATGTGGATCATTATCCTTCTCATACCTGTATTTCTGTTCAATCTTATATGAAATCACTTACATACATTCATGTGGATCATTATCCTTTTCATACCTGTATTTCTATTCAATCTTGTCATATCACTTACATACATTCATGTGGATCATTATCCTTTTCATATATGTATTTCTATTCAATCTTGTCGTATCACTTACATACATTCATGTGGATCATTATCCTTCTCATACCTGTATTTCTGTTCAATCTTATGTGAAATCACTTACATACATTCATGTGGATCATTATCCTTTTCATACCTATATTTCTATTCAATCTTGTCGTAATCACTTACAGATGTTAACCTATAAGACTTTCATTAATCTGAAAAACTATTATTTCGCCTTTATGAAATTGCTTTATTACTTAAATACGTCCCAGTTGATTAACAAATGTATTAATATAATACGATCAACTACTTTATTCGTTTAACAACATTGTGTACATGTTGATATTATAGTCAACATTTAACGATCCACAGTAGGACGTTGGTCAATCCCTTAAACGTCTTCCATTTGAACAAATCAATATTTAATCTCGCTATTGAAAAAAGAAAAGACCACATAAAAAATTCTATTAACTCCCATTAAAACGAATGTGGGTGACACGGGCCACAGTGTTACCATTTAGCTACTGACAAATTCTCAGCAGAATAGTTTGCCAAGTTTTAGTAATTTTTCCACACGGACTTCAATGTTCATTGAATAATAACAAGTCAATTCATTGGACGAACTGCAACCTATGTATGTATAACAACCAATGTATTTGAGTTTCTTACTGTATGAAACACTAAATGTTGAGTATTTTTACTATTTTATGTTTTTTACTCTTAGTTGGTGTGACTTTTTATTCTTATTTAACAATCGTTTTTCTTTTGTTCATTCTCCAGCTCGGTCTCCATGCGAAGTATTATCCAGAAAATTATCTCAAATTATGGTTTTATCAGGTTATTTTACTTTACAAACCCAGCTAAAACTTTCCGAGAATGGAAGCTATATTTAAAAGACATTACAGTTGCATTACTAATGTAATTTATTTTAAGATATACAGAAAAAGAACAATATAACTATAATTTTCTACCCGGAAATTGTGGTGTTGCACCCAGTTTTAGTTTTACCAAGCAGAAGCACTTTTCTGTTCCTTTCGATTTTTTTTTTCCATATACTTTGACGGTCAGCTTTGAACCTATTATTTCCTACCAGAAAGCTGCCGATCTACAAGCCAGGTTTAGGGATGTTTGTTAGTAGCCATGGCAACGAACACGCACCCCACCTCCTCCAAGCAATCTCTTGATGAAACGCATGCGCGAATGTCTACAATGTTCTACACGTCGTTGACAAAAGCTGTTTCATCATTAATTTTTATTTTTAGTTGCTATTTTGACATATTTGCATAATCTCAAGGTATAAAGTCTTACATCTACAGGTACGTGTACGAAGTGGTGTCTTCATCCCTGGAGAACCATTACTAAACTTTTACAAGGAATAAGGGCTACTTATCGTTGTTGAAAGTACACGAGAAAGCAGATTAGAAATATCAGATAAATGTTATTACGGACAAGAACTGGAAATTATATTAATAAATCATTAGCATGCGTACTTTAACTTTCAGGTAGATGTGCATTTTAGCAATATAAAGCTTTACAGCAGGAAAAGTTTCTTAGGACACTTTCTGGTAAAAGCAATCGATTAACCCTTTTTTCAACAATTATAAGAAAGAAAATCAAACTCTCACTATAGAAAATTCAAAATATCTTTTATACATTGAGACAGATGCTATCTCATATAACGATTACACATAACATAATGAATTAATGTTTTTAGATTACATTGCTTATAATTTTGTTATATCTCCACGTGTCTTTGTTGTTTAACTTAACCACCTAGACTAGTGAGTGTTTGTTTGTTTAGTTCAGAGCAAAGGGCGACTAGAGAGTAAACATGTACGAGCGTTGGTTTAGGGTGATTTTCAAAATACTAAAGGAATCAAAGTGGCGCTAAGAATTTGTTTGTTTTGCTTGTGGTAAAACTACTAAGATTGTCTGCTGAAACGAAGGAAAGAAACCAACTAGAACCGCTCACTGCCAACTCTTTAGCTATTCTTTTACAGACGAATAATAGGATTGATCATCACTTTATAACACTCCTATGGATGGAATGGCGAGCATGTATGGTGCCCTGTTTCGATCTCGTTACGAATCATTTTACTCTAAGCACCAGGACATCATAATAGTTACATCTTACGAAAGTATTATATACTATTTTTCTCTTGAACGAACATATGTTTTGTTTTGTAACGAAACTGACATAAAATGTATCGTTAATCACGTGAGTTAGAAAACTTATTGAAAGTTATTTAAAGTTGCTTGCTTCACAGTTACGGTTGTGATTACTAATTAGGCCTAATATTTTTAGTGTTTGTGTTATTGTTTTTTTTTTTAAGTTAAATGCCTCATATTTTATTATCCCTTATTGTGTTCTGAGTGTGTGTGTGTTTTTTTATGGCAAAGCCACAATGGGCTATCTGCTGATTCCATCGACGGGAATTGAACCCCTGATTTTTGCGATTCTTATTATGAACATTTTTTTTCTAAATAGGCCAATTAAGAACGAAATCGAAGCTATTAATTATTGCTGTAACTTTTTTTTAAGAATGGTACAAATGAGATGTAGTCGTCAAACTTAGCCTGCTTACGTAACTACGAAACAAACAATATGGTACAAATGAGATGTAGTCGTCAAACTTAGCCTGCTTACGTAACTACGAAACAAACAATATGGTGTTAAACACGAGCCAGTAGAGGTGTCTAAAAAAATACGAAAAAGCTCAAATAAAAAGTAGCTAAAAAAAACTTTTCACTGTATATTATTACTGAGAAGAGGAACGACTCTGTACGGATGAATAGTTTCTTTCATACATCTAATCTCATAAATTTATCCATTCTACAGTTTGTGAACGTTGCGGCTGAATTCTCACGGACAGATTACATTTCTATCAAGATAATTGTGTGGTGCTGTCACTTCCTCTATTAATCACAGCACGAAGAAGACCTCTCTGTTCTTAACTTATATCCTCGTTTTCGTCAAGATGCGAGGTTAGAGATATAGTTTGTTACTTTTATTGTGCGAACAAAAGTCTAAGTTCAGCGTTTAAACCAATGTAGATGTAATGCTAATGACTACCAGTTTACTCTGGTCTTGTTCAAATGGTTTTATTATAATTATTATTCAACGTTCCTTTAAATTTAAATTCTCTGTGTTTATATAAAACAAGTTGGATATGGTGATGTATATAAAATTTCATAAGTTTTAAAAAAAAATCATCTTAAAATGTTACTTATTATTTTTGTACAGCCCGGCATGGCCAGGTGGATTAAGGCGCTCGACTCGTAATCTGAGGGTCGCGGGTTCGAATCCCCGCCGCACAAAATATGCTCGCCCTTTCAGCCGAGAGGGTGTTATAATATGACGGACAATCCCACTATTCGTTGATAAAAGAGTAGCCCAAGAGTTGACGGTGGGTGGTGATGACTAGCTACCTTCCCTCTAGTCTTACACTGCTAAATTAGGGACGGCTAGCACAGATAGCCCTCGTGTAGCTTTGCGCGAAATTCAAAACAAACAAACAAACTGTCACATTGTAATACCTCCACTGCTTGATGAGCAGCCATGTTTGATGACAGGTTTCGATCTCACTACAGCATATTTTGGGTTGAAAATCCCAACCACCAGTTCATGACAGGACAAGAGAGATTCTTAATGTTGCCCAAGAGTTGCACTTTAATGATCTAAGCATATGTTTCAGTTTACGAAATGTAAGTTTATTCAGCCATATATATGTGATATGCTACTTCGAGCTACGCTTTTATTAGCTTTAAAAGTAAAACCAAGTCAACAGTGCTACTTTCAAAAGAATTAAAACCCATTACATTATAGAACAAGCAAGTAATATTTCTAGTTGAAAACCTTTTGCAAAAAAGTGTCGGGAGTTAGTTGTAACATATTAAGTTCAACCGAACGTAGGCTGCGAAAAGGAGATAGACGAAACTAAATATAGCTAATGTATCTAATACATAATCTTACAACGCCAAAAACCGGGTTTCGATACCCGTGGTGGGCAGAGCACAGATAGCCCATTGTGTAGCTTTGTGCTTATTTTACAACAACTAATACATAATCAGATATTCTAAATCTATATAATTCCCCCTCCATATATCTGTTCCTCTAAATGTGAGAAATATCGTACTCTATTTTATATGTAACTGCCCATTTAAGTACTCATATAAAATTCACTAAGATAACGCAATAAATAAATTATATTTCAAAAGAAGGACGTGTAACATCTCCCTTCCTCAACTTAAAGATCCAACTGATGTAAGCCTCAGACTTAAACAAAGGCAATAACAAATTAGTCCTTAAAACGTTATCATAAAATAATATAAATTATAATAATTCATAAATTGTTGTTTCTTCTAAACGATTTTTAAATAAATACAAAATAATGGATAACTTTAACATATCTAAGGAAATTGTATATGTTACTAAAAACAATGCAATAATAAAAAATTATATATCTTACTGAAAAACAATGCAATAAACAAAAATTATATATCTTACTGAAAAACAATGCAATAAACAAAAATTATATATCTTACTGAAAAACAATGCAATGAACAAAAATTATATATCTTACTGAAAAAAACAATGCAATGGACAAAAATTATATCTTACTGAAAAACAATGTAATGAACAAAAATTGAGCACAACATCAGGATGTAAATAAAATATATATGCACATTTATCTCTAGCTATTGCTTACGCCTAACTCACTGTTAGAAACCAATGTAAGCTGTGTTATTTCAACATCTTCCCTTAAAAAATACCACAGTTTAGCTTCTTTCACTCATAAAAGACAAACCATACTTTAAATTGGCTTCTCTGAATGAATTACCTTTTTATCCTTTACCAATAACATAAACTATAGTTTAGAGAGTTTGGTTTTTTTTTAGTTTTGCGCAAAGCTACACGAGGGCTATCTGCGCTAGCCGTCCCTAATTTAGCAGTGTAAGACGAGAGGGAAGGCAGCCAGTCATCATCACCCACCGCCAATTCCTGGGCTACTCTTTAACAAACGAATAGTGGGATTGGCCGTCACATTATAACGCCCCACGGTTGAGGGGGCGAGCATATTTGTTTGACGGGGATTCGAACCCGCGACCCTCAGATTACGAGTCGAGTGCCTTAACTACCTGGCCATGCCGGGTCGGCGTTAAAGAGGCTTTTCTGGATTATTGGTTCCTATCCCTTTATAACCCGTGCAATACTAGACTAAACCAAATAGTTGAATGTACAACTTTGGGTACATTGCTGGTGTGGATTACTAAAACTGATGTGTGTGGTGTTTTTTTCTTGTTTTTCAAGAAAATCACATTTTAAAAGATCTCAGTTTTTTTTTAATTCCTGGTTCTCATAAAGAAAAAGAAAATAAATTATGATTTTTAAACTTCCAACACTCTCAGAATATTTTCTCGTGAACAAGTATTTACGTTTCTCTTGTTTGCACACATATATACAGTGCCTTACCAGATACATATTGATATGAAGTCTCACCTTAGAATCCCACGATTTCTGTTCAAAACACTATATTACTGCCCACGGACAAAATAAATATGTTGTAGTGCAAAGAATATCTCAATGAGACACTTTACAAGATGCCTTTTTTAAAGTTCAACCAGCTACACATTTCCAGTAATTTCATTTACAATTTACCAGACTGCTTGTTTGTTTTGGAATTTCGCACAAAGCTACTCGAGGGCTATCTGTGCTAGCCGTCCCTAATTTAGCAGTGTAAGACTAGAAGGAAGGCAGCTAGTCATCACCACCAACCGCCAACTCTTGGGCTACTCTTTTACCAACGAATAGTGGGATTAACCGTAACATTTTTAACGCCCCCACGGCTGAAAGGGCGAGCATGTTTAGGCGTGACGGGGATGCGAACCCGCGACCCTCAGATTATGAGTCGCACGCCTTAACACGCTTGTCCATGCCGGACCTACCAGACTGCTTTAGTATGCTGATTGAATTGGGGTGGACGATTCTGTTATCTGACGATTAACAGAAGTGCCAATAAGACAAAGAACGCCGAATATAAAATAAATACTTTAAAACAAACAAAATTGCGTTATAAACAAAGGTGCTTCCAATAAAAGCTATGAAGTAATGATGAACAACCCAAACACTAACTGGCCCATTTAAGTCTTTTCTGTGTGTGTGTGTGAGTAGACCACATTCGTTTTACATCACCCAATCTCGAAAAGTCATCATGCCACGCCTCTGCTGCGCTCACTTTGTACTCGTGCATCAGTTTGCAACAGATGAAAAATCAAAAAGAATTTCGATACTGCCCTTTGTCCACTAATGTTTAGAATATGTTATGTACTGAACGCAATAATTAAAAAAAAATGCATATTTTTTTTATTTTAACAAACGTTTTACAGGTTGCTAATTAAAAGAATAAAAATGAAACAGAAAATTATGTTTTGATTTTGTTCTGGCATAACAGTCTCTAGTCTAGCAACCTGGCACGCGCGCCAGCTCGTGCAACACACGACAGCCACGGCCCAGTGTAGCCAATTACCTCCAGCTGTTAAAGGCAATTAATTCTGAAGACTGCAAATCAGTCGAAACTTCAGTGCGGTTGGCCTTGCGCCTCCATGTTTGTTACTCGCTTGATAGTCAATGACATTTCTGTATAAATCTTCTGTCCAAGACATTAACATTCCGCACGAAGCAATGATACTGTTAAATTCGCAACTTAAGCTAAAGGTTGGTTACCTTATTCTGAATTGATACAAATTAAAACTTAATCTACAATCTGATAACTTGTATCCAGAACTTTTCTCTTTTAATTTCGGCAGAACATCTGAAATCCAGAAAGAAAGAAAATACACTTGTCATTTCTTTTTTAGGCGTATAGTCGGAATATTTTAAAATTTCTTTATTCTAAAACATCAAAAGAGAACCTGATGATACGGCTCGGCATGGCCAAGCGTGTTAAGGAGTTCGACTCGTAATCCGAGGGTCGCGGGTTCGAATCCTGGTCGCACCAAACATGCTCGCCCTCCCAGTCGTGGGAGCGTTATAATGTGACGGTCAATCCCACTATTCGTTGGTAAAAGAGTAGCCCAAGAGTTGGCGGTGGGTGGTGATGACTAGCTGCCTTCCCTCTAGTCTTACACTACAAAATTAGGGACGGCTAGCACAGATAGCCCTCGAGCAGCTTTGTGCGAAATTCCAAAAAACAAACAAACAAACGTTGGTAAAAGAGTAGCCCAAGAGTTGGCGGTGGGTGGTGATGACTAGCTGCTAAATTAGGAACGGCTAGCGCAGATAGTCCTCGAGTAGCTTTGCGCGAAATTCAAGAACAAACAAACCTGATGATACATAAATACGCATTCTTCAGGATTTCGTTTTTTACCCGGTAACAAAGTCTTCCTCACAGTATTACGCTCATGTTTGAGAAGACCCAGTCTCACAGTATATTGAAAACCACTACAAGCAAACGGCACCTCTTTTGTGACCTAATAAATCGGAATTGCCAAGAAATTCAAAACGTAGTAGCTTGATTTCGGCCTGTATGAAAGAAACGGTAACCCACTAAAAATTGCTGAGAAAACCGGCACTGAGTTTTCACGAGGGTCAAAAGAATCGTATTTCTGGTTTATAATCATACAATAATTTTTATTTCTAAAATATGAGCTGTATATATATATGTGTGTGTGTGTATTTTATTATAGCAAAGCCACATCGGGCTATATGCTGATCCCACGGAAGGAAATCGAACCTCTGGTTTTAGCGTTGTAAATCCGTAGACTTACCGCTGTACCAGCGGTGGACCATATACATATATATATTACACATTGCTCGTCGCAATATCTCAGTCTTTGAAGATTTAACTTTTGAAGCCAATATACTTTAATGCAAATAATATGTTTTATATTTCACGTCATTCTGTTTAACTAATATACGAAATGTTTGGGTCCGGCATCGCCAGACGGTTAAGGCACTCGACTCGTAATCCCAGGTTCGAATCCCAGTCACACCAGATATGCTGGCCCTTCCAGTTCTGAGGGCATTATAATGTGTCGATCAATACGCTATTCGTTGGTAAAAGAGTAGCACAAATGTTGACAGTAGATGGTAATGACTAGCTAGCTGCTTTTCCTCTAGTCTTACACTGCTAAATTAGGAACGGCTACCGCAGATAGCCCTGGTGTAACTTTGCGCGAAATTCAAAACAAGCCAAACGAAATGTTTGTTTGATTATAAATACTTGTTATTAATCAACAATTTTACGCTGTAATTTTGTTTTCAATCAGTCCAGTTTGTGACATCCTGATCAAAAAACAAACAAAAAAAATATTTATTGTGATTCTCTCGCTTGTTAACTACGACTTAAAATTTATTTATTCATGTGGAACCCAGTACAGTATTATGGGGGTGGGGGCGGTAATTAATGTTATATTCATAACAAAACCATATTAAAATATAACTTAAGGGTAAGAATTTTTGAATAAACATTAAAAGTTTAAAGACACTCTAATTTCTTAGTGTTTCTGCCTGCACTTTTAAAGTTTCTGTGATCCTACTAAAATGCTAAATGGCACCCTGTTCTTTAATGTAATATACATAGTAAGTCTGGGTGGAAAACGTAGGCACCCTAGTTCTTTAGTGTAATATACATGGTAATTCTGGGTGGAAAATGTAGGCACCCTAGTTCTTTAGTGTAATATACATAGTAATTCTGGGTTGAAAATGTAGGCACCCTAGTTCTTTTGTGTAATATACATAGTAATTCTGGGTGGAAAACGTAGGCACCCTAGTTCTTTAGTGTAATATACATAGTAATTTAAGGATTAATTCGTCTAAGATTTCTTGAAGTGACCCAAAGGGTTTTAACGCTCATACGTTCACATATATGTATTTATTAAAGTTAGTTACAAAACATATGACAGATAGATTACGTTAGAATGAAAGATACGTCAATATTTATTGCACAGCGTATCAAAACCTCAGATGAAGTATAGTTTATTTTTATAAAAATGGAAAAAAAACAACATTTCTCTCTTTCATTTACTATGAAATTATATGTATGTTTATATGTACTTATCAACCCCTTGAATTTTATTAACTGTAGGAAAAACGTGAAACAGTTATATGTATAAGTTTACAAGGTTACGTCCCATAGGTGGTTATTGTGTTTTTAACTCAAACAATCTACATAGCAAGAGTGAAATGGATGAATTTCAATTCACTTCTTTTTGTTTTTATTTTATGGATTTGAGTAATTACAAACAGTGATTAATTTCATATTTAAAATTAAAACCATTTCCAGCCCTCCCAAGCTGATAAATACGAGAAAGTGAGTAAATTACATATCTTTAATACTTTTCTCTTTTAGTAGAATAGAAGTGAAGTCCTTAACCTCTGTTTAGTCATATCCTAAATATGAAGTATATACATATATATCGTTTCTTTTTATCCCCTGCCTAAGAAAGATATGTCTTTAACCTCTGTTTAGTGAAATATATGTCTTTTATCTCTTGTGCCGTGAAGTGTATAATTATATAATATTTTTTATCGCGTCCTTTGAGAAATGTCTTTAACCCTGTTTAGTGAAATGGTAAAAAAACTACAGCTTTTAACTAGTGGTTGAATGTTATTCTTGCACCAACACTAACAGACTTGTAGATTATTTTCTTTTCTTTTTTATATCGGATATAATACGTGATATTCCAGATACAACGGGTAAAGTAATCGTGGTGATTCGCGAACTGAAAACATTTTATTTGTCAAGAAGCACGTGGTTTTAAAATCATGAAGGTTTTCTAATGAAGGAGTTGATTACATGCAGCGTTTAATTAAACCTTTGAGAATGTTTTACATCAGTCCGGCATGTCATGTAACCTATTGACAACTAAAACTGTAAGAAACACATGAAAGAACAAGAACTGTATTAATAAAGTATGTCATAAATAAATTCTGGATCTAACTTTTAACCGTTAATTTATTTTCTTACCGAAACGTAAATAAAAGTGGAGAAAAAGTAAAGTAAAAGCCTAAGGTAGTCATTGATTCGCTATTTCTGTAACAACAGACTAGTTTCGCGGATTTCACAGCTCACCTGTGCTGTTTGGAAGAGAGAAACAAACAAAGTTAAACCTTATATAGCAGTAGCACTTTTGGAAGTTCTGTCCACTGTGCTTCCTAATTAATGACTAAATACAGGAATTACAATTTTCTCTCAATTTATTGGTTAGTTATGTAAAACTAGACTAATTAGTTTGAGTTTAATCATGTTATAAAAAACCACTTAGCGACTTCTAATATTTACGGTTCAGTCCGCCATTTCTGAAAGTGTACGAGATGCATTTTGTGTTAGGTTAATCAATATAGGTTTTAAACTGTTAACGTTATGATCAGATGCATGGAACACGTAACTTCTATCGTGTTCATTGCTCTGTTTGAAACTTTTTTGAATTGTAACAATACACACAATAATTACAAACCGTTTTAGTTTTGAGAATTCAAAAGAACTTAACACTGATCAAAGACCTGGACAAATAATATAGAAAACAGATGAGTGCATAAATGGTATTTTTTGAAGTTAGAACGTTAAGAAAGCAGTGTATTACAATACCTAAAGCAAACTAATGTAAATTATTCGTGATATGTCATATTTAATGAAAACACCTTAGGTGTGAGAGAGGTGTGGCCAAAAAAAAACCAAAAACAACCTTGACAATGAGACTTAAAAGAATTAAATCAAAACTGGCGGCCAAACTGGTAACTACACTTACAGCAATGATAATCATTCTACAGCAAGAATTCATTTATTAGTTAGAAAATACTCGGTCTCGCTAAGTAGTGAATAAATATTTTTATAAAATTTTTAACAAGTATAGCTACAAGTTTGGTCACCAAGTTTGAATTAATTCCTTTAAATCGCTCGCTTAATGATTTATTTGGCTACACCTTCTTTTTCACAATTAAGGTGTTTATGATTAGGTGTTATGACTTTTTGTTAATACACACTAACAAACCACAATGAGTAAAAAGTGACACCAGATGATAACCAACACTAACTTTAGGATCGTAACCCTTTTATTTTGAACGGAACTTTACTTTACAGAACAAATCAGATTCTTAAAATATATGGTGACAGTTTTTCTCTTTAAAACAGTGTTAATAGCTTCCTTTTACAGTAACACCATGGAATTTAAATTAACAGTTTCTTGTCATCACCGCCTGCAACTGGTAGAGTCGTATCAAGCATCATTATTTATGCTACTTGCTTAAGTTAGTATCATGTGATGTTGAAAGCTCTTTAATTAAAATAATTTCATGAAATATGGTAAATTTGCTGGTACATTCGGCAATGAATAATCATTAATAACAGGAAACCCGTATGATTATTTTGAAAACTTGAGCTAAAAATTTCTAATCTAGTTTCTCTAAACAACGTAACTGCACGTTCTTTTACCTTGTAGTTTTGCTGCTATAAATCAGACGTCTTTAGTCCGAATAACAACAAAACGAAAAAAGATTCCCTTTTTCTCTTAAGTGGAGTTGTAGTAAATATGCTAGACCGATAGCTCACATGCCGTTTTGTATAGGCGTGCACAAAAATATTCGTCAAATGTGAGCGGTTTTTGTCGAATAACTTTTCGCATGTGGCTTACATCAAACGCGACTCTTAACTGAAGATTGAAAATATCTATCAGTGCACGAAATTTGAAAAAAAAGTCCACAAAAGCTGAATATGTGTTTCTATCAAATACATTTTCGAAAGAAAGAAGCTCAATCCAAATTCAAGATGTTATATCTCAGTTATTTTTAATAAATTGCATTAAAAAATCTGGTATGCGAAGTAAGAGTTTCATAGCTAATATCCACTGAAAATATGTGATAGTTTGTGTTAACGTAGTCTGAGGTACATAAGACCAAAAATATCTAAACTGTCACTCTTTAATAACACACACAGTGTCCTGCAGAAGGTATTTTTGGCCGTACGACACACTACCTTGTGTCTTAATAGGGCAAAGAGACGTAAAAGAATCGTTTATGTGACATCTCGTTTTAAGGTGTTTTATACTATAGTCTTGTTACTTAAAAGTACCAGAATTATGGCCGTAAATGTAGATTGGAATAAGCATATGACAATCATTGCATTACGTTATGATATCTCGAGGATCAGGAGCACCCGCACGAGATAATCAGGATGAATTAGAGTAAATGTATCACAAAGAATTAATGTAGTGTTCTGATTAATCTGAAAAACTCGGAATATATGATATTATGATCGTGAATCAGGCGAAACCGAAACGATCGCGTGGAAAGCACTGACTCTAAAATGGGTTATTGTTGTGATTGTTTTCTTATAGCAAAGCCACATCGAGCTATCTGCTGAGCCCACCGAGGGGAATCGAACTCCTAATTTTAGCGTTGTAAATCCGTAGACTTATCGCTATACTAGTAGGGGGGGGGCTCTCTAAAATGATGAAAATGCAGTTGTGCTACAATTATCCAACAAATTCACGATAATCTTATACACGAAGATGAATTTTAGTAACCGTAATAATGAATAATCAAATGTCGAGAAAAAAAATTAAATTTAATTGCAGTAGCTCAAGATGAACTATATTAGTCAACAAGCTGGAGTACCCGTCCCTGGGACGGAAAACATGTAAATTCGTGATTAATGAATGGTTATCTTAGGACGTGAAAAGTTACTTGTTTTATATGTGATTGTAAAAAACGCCCATCAGAAAACAGCAGAATACAAAGCTGGAACATTGCATGTTTCTCCGCACGGACCCAATTTATTTTCATACCAATTTTGGTGAAGACCCATAAAGACCCATCTACAGGAGGCAACAGATAATAATGGAGTGGCTGAAATAAATAAACAGTAATCAGGATAACCTACGTAAGTTTAATCAAATTCGATAGTAATAAATTATAGAATGACTTTAGAGGGCCTGGCATGGCCAAGCGCGTAAGGCGTCCGACTCGTAATTCGAGGGTCGCGGGTTCGTACCCGCGTCGCGCCAAACATGCTCGCCCTCCAAGCCGTGGGGGCGTTATAATGTGACGGTCAATCCCACTATTCGTTGGTAAAAGAGTAGCCCAAGAGTTGGCGGTGGGTGGTGATGACTAGCTGCGTTCCCTCTAGTCTTACACTGCTAAATTAGGGACGGCTAGCACAGATAGCCCTCGAGTAGCTTTGTGCGAAATTCCAAAAAACAAACACACAAACAAGAATGACTTTAGAAGTTGTAACATATGTCTAAATACCAACAAAACAAAGTATGTGATTATTCTTAACCGAAATGCGGAAATGACTACCACGATAAGAATGCCCGTACAAATAAACGTGCGGGGCGTATTCACCAGCACATCACGGCTCGAACCTTGGACTTTCCAATTCGCAGCTTGGCACGCTAATCCCTTGGCCATGTCACGTTTCTGCCATTTACTATTATGACGTTTCCAATTCTATATTGTGTTTTGTGAGAAAGGACAAAAGTTTCAATAAGATAATGGTGTACTAAACTTGAATAACATAGGACTGGATTCAGGGAAAACTATAACAAAAACTCCAAAGATAATGGCGTACAGAATTTAAGGGAAACGGAAGACAAAACTGTGATAAAAATTCCAAATGTAGGGGTACACCGAATTTAAAGGAAAGAGGATTTGATCCAGATACAACTGTAATAAAAATATAATGATTCCCATGAATAGCTAGTGTTAACTTTAAATAATAATATTAAGCGACGATAACTTATATACGTGAACGAAGGGGAGGGGGGGGGGCTGGCGAGTATCCTATAAAATGTTTGATGTTTTTTTTTTCTTCTTTTAATCCCCTTGTAGTAGAAGCTACATCAATATCGCACGTACTATGTAAACAGAAGCACGTGGTTTAGTTTTACAAGAATGTAAGTTGTTCCGCTAACTTGTGCGTGACCTGCAATGTATCGTAGAAAAGTATTTAGCACGTTTTACACTAGTCTCTTAATTTACAGCTCAGAGTAGCATACGTCTTAAAGAGTGGTTTGGTCAAAACGTCTCTCGCTGGTTAACAAACAAACTGGCAATCACAAAATCCTAATTACTATAAGAACTAATGTCTTGATTAAACTTTGTAGAATGGACGGTAACTGTGGAGACAGAAGTGTAGAGGACGACGTTTAGAAAGTATTTCGTCTTTAGGTCAGTTGCCGTCCATTTGACAAAGTCTCATCATGAATACTCTCTCTAAACAAAGAACAACCAATATCTTAGTTTATATCCCTATCTCTCTTACCGCTTCATAGCTTAAATAGTTTTTGTACTTTTATTCTGTAGCCTTTCTCCGACTGGTAGTTTCAACAAATTTTAACGCCACTTACAAAATGTACTTTGTTTTAAAAATCATCCACACAAAAAAAACACATAAAAAGTTTCCTATTATTTGCTTCAGTCACATTCATATGTTATGTGTGGTGATTTCTTTGTTGTTTTAAGATCATTTAGAACTAAACATACAGACGTATCTCATAACGGCTGGTACGAGTATTAACTCTTGTTAACCTGAAGATGACCTAGGAAGGTCGAGACGTTGTTCTCTGCTTAACAATAAATGTGTTAATACCCATACCAGCCGTTCTGAGATACATTTTAATTTAAAATGGCTTTCTTGTCATCAAGAACTAAACACATAGACGTTTTGTATTGTTTACATAAACCATGTTTGTACGTCACGTAGAGAAGTTCCTTCGATATTTCTACGTTAAATTACCAAAAACGCGTAAACCACTTCCGGTTATTTGTTTAAACAATATCTGTATGTCACATATGGAACTTTTCATTTTTGAACACATTGTGTTTTTATACGACTCATACGTATTAGGCCCACCGCTAGTACAGCAGTAAGTCTACAGATTTACAACGCTAAATCTGGGATTTGATTCCTCTCGGTGGGATCACCAGATATACCGAAGTGGCTTTTCTATAAGAAAACACACATACATATCAGGATTCTGTAACCAACAAAGTCATGTATCCAACAACCATTTGGTAAATAAATAATTATTTTTAAAAGGCAGTAGAGAAGGGAGCACAAGTCATGTCAACATTTTCAACATGCCAACTTTTAACATTTTCAGGTATTTAAGTATCTCTAATTGCACCCTGCACGTAGGCTACAGTGGTAGCGAACATAAATCATAGGCTTGGCGGGACACAAGTAAAGTAACTGATACTACATTTTGCTCAGAATTCATCCTCCGAATATCTCGGTAGTCAGGGATTGAATTACCATCCAGTATTCTAAAAATTCTAAAAGGATCATTATATATTCTGATTCATTTTCAATAAACACTCGACTTACACATTCTTTCTGTAAAATAATTCACGTTTTTGGAGAAACAGTCCGAACTTTGCAGCTCTGACTACATCTCTCTTGGACCCTCACTAGTATAGCGGTAAGCCTAAGGACTAACAACGCTAAAATCAGGGTTCGATTCTCCTCGGTGGCCTCAGCAGATAGTCGGATGTGGCTTTGCTATAAGAAAAAACACACACACACACGTGTCTCTTGGACATTACCACTGCCTTTATTTTTTCTTTTCGAAATCACAATAATTTCCAAAATTGGTTTTTAGTTATATTTTGGGCATGAGTCACGTCTTGGTCAAAAATATACTGGCCTCTATTATTATTTTATAATTAAGTATTTCAAAACGTTCTTCACAAACAGATGGTAGTGAATGAATTCATTATTTTGTGAACGTGGAAATGTTTATTTGCTTGTTTTTGAATTTCGCACAAAGCTACTCGAGGGCTATCTGTGCTAGCCGACCCTTGTTTTTGCTTGTTTTTGTTTTTGAATTTCGCACAAAGCTACTCGAGGGTTATCTGCGCTAGCCGTCCCTAATTTAGCAGTGAACGACTAGAGGGAAGGCAGCTAGTCATCACCGCCCACCGTCAACTCTTGGGCTACTCTTTTACCAACGAATAGTGGGATTGACCGTCACATTGTAACGCTCCCACGGCTGAAAGGGCGAGCATGTTTGGCGCGACGGGGATGCGAACCCGCGACCCTCAGATTACGAGTCGCACGCCTTAACACGCTTGGCTATGCCGGGCCACGTGGAAATGTATCGATATTATTTGGTCAAAAAATTAGTAAATATCGATTATATTTTTAACTCACTTCAAACCCAAGATTGGTGTACAAGAATGTTTTAAATAAACTAATGTATACAAACGGTTTGTAGAGGGCTGATAACGCACTAAGTGTTTACCTTAAGACTATTTTCTTTTTTTCTTGTTAGGAAGAGAGAAAAGAGTACAAACAACGTGTTGTTTTTAAATAATTTGTTATGCAGAAATGATTTAATTTGCCTAATATTGATTGTACTGTAAGCCTACTTTTTTCTACAGTAATGCGTTCGTGATGCTATCTTATTACTTACACTTGATAACACTGCGAAATACACAGCCAATAAACGTGTATTATAAATAAGTATTCTGGTAGTAAATGTTGTTGGTGAGTGTTACGGCAGAGGGATGCGTGAGTAAAGATAACAGCCTCTTTGATAGTTATTTCTCTTACTAGTAAATGAACAGATAAAATAATAATTAAACTTCAAAACAAGACTTAGAAATTCTTTCAAGCCGTCTCCAGGAGAACCGTGAAAAGAATGAGACACTCGGTTAAGTTACAGCATTTTATGTACAAGTTTTTATAATTTAACTGGGAAAAAAAAAATCTTTCAGGCGATGGATATACTAATAGCAACCTTGGGAGTAAATAAACCTCTGAGGGTTTATTTTACATCCATACAGTTTTATGCATCTGAACTATCTACTTTTCTAGCCCCCGAATGTTAGTCACGATCCTTTACAACCCAAGCCTCCTTTCCCGTCTGATTATGCAGACGTGTATTGAATGAGCATTGTGCTAGTCCTAAGTGGGATTGGCTCTGTTGGAGGTGTCTCTCCCACACTTTTCACGTGACACTTTCTTTCCCTCTCTACTACCCCATTTTAGCTGAAGAAACAGCTGCCAGCACATACCCTAAGGCCCTTTAATCACGGTGGCAGAATATTCCTGATGATTCACGAAATGGTAGAAGAACAAATCTTTCATGGAAACTTGTTAAATGGAATGAAAGTCTGATTTGTCGAGTTAAAAAATGAACATTTAAAATAAGTGATTTAGTTATTTAACAAATACCAAGAGTTCAAATAGTTGTAAAATGAGTTACGTTTTTGTATTGCATTAATGTTTGAAATAATATTTTTAGAAGAAATTTGTTGGGTTTTGTTTTTTTCTAGCCTTATAGTAAACAGTGGTTCATATAACTTTTTTAGAAAGTTTGGTTGGGTTTGTTTTGAATTTCGCGTAAAGCTACACGAAGGCTATCTGCGCTAGCCGTCGCTAATTTAGAAGTGTAAGACTAGAGGAAAGGCAGCTAGTTAACATCACCAACCGCCAACTCTTGGGCTACTCTTTTGCCAACGAATAGTGGATTGACAGTCACATTATAACGACCCCACGGCTGAAAGGGTGAGCATGTTTGGTGCGACGGGGATTCGACCCCACGACTCTCAGTTTACAAGTCGAGTGCCTTAACCACCTGGCCATGCCGGGCCTCGTATTTAAATAAAAGAACCGTGATGACAAGAAAACCCACTTGTAGAGAAAAATATATATGTAAAAAAATATATGTAAAAATATATATATGTAAAAAAAAATATGTAAATATATATATATATATATAAATATATATGTAAAAATATATGTGTAAAAATATATATATGTAGAAACGGCTGATTTGGGTTGAGAAAATTTTTATGTAGAGGTTCGAACAACATTTCAATCTTCTTCGGTCATCGTCAGGTTCACAAAGAATGAAAAAGGTAACTGACCAATAGCTGACCACATGTTTGAAGGGGGTTGTGTAACTGAGTGTAGGAATGAAGAGGGCGTGCTTAGATGTTTGATTATATTTATTAATACAAGTATAAAGGTGTTCCTTTGTAGTGGTTTATTTAGGGCTTAAGTTGTTGTATAAGTAAGGACTGTTTAATTTTGACCGTCACATTATAACGCCCCCACTGCTGAAAGGGCGAGCATGTTTGGTGTGACGGGGGATTTGAACCCGCGATCATCATATTACGAGTCGAACGCCTTAACCCGCAACAAACAGAACAGGATATTAGTAGTATACAGTGAAATTGTGACCGAAACTTTGAACTTCATAAAAGTAATGCTACCAAACGGTATTAAAATATATTTAGTTGTTAGTTATAGCTCTAAGCCTGTGAAAGATTTAGGCTTTTTTTTTACTTCTATCATCATTAGGTAACTGTTATATTTATTTTGTTTTTTACGAGTTGAGCATTTAATAAGATTAATGAATACAAGAAATGACTACAGGCTAGTAAAACTTGCTGTAATAATAAACAAGGCGTATTTCACGATCTTCCAATTGCCCCTCGGCCCCATTACCGCCTGGCTAGCTTGATGTCAGAACGGTAATATCTCTCTGCACCGTCATCTGCTGCCCTACGCTTTACCACTGGGCAAATAATATATCACTACGGGTGACAGGTTGTAATGAAGCATGCGCAGAACGACCAAGTACGGTCCTGTGCACCAGTTTGTGATCCAAGATATATTTTTTCCACAAATCGTTGTTTGTGCACGACGATAAGATATAACCAATAAGAAGTTACTTCTTCAGGAACTGGTGTTGGAAATATATCCAACAAACGAAGGATGCCCACGTTGTTCCGACCGATCTCATCATCCGAGTAGACTTTGTTTCGAAGACTATGTAACTTAGAGGGACGATAAGTGACTAGACCTGAATCATGAAGTAACACACTCTTGTAAGTATGGGTTCTGTGGAGTATAGACAATAGGAGGGTAGACCTCTATCATAAAGTAACACAGTCTTGTAAGTGTAGCTACTCTGGAGAAGAGGGACGATAAGTGGATAGACCTCTATCATAAAGTAACGCAATCTTGTAAGTGTAGCTACTCTGGAGAAGAGGGACGATAAGTGGATAGACCTCTATTCTAAAGTAACACAGTCTTGCAAGTGTAGCTACTGTGGAGAAGAGGGACGATAAGTGGATAGACCTCTATTCTAAAGTAACACAGTCTTGCAAGTGTAGCTACTGTGGAGAAGAGGGACGATAAGTGGATAGACCTCTATTCTAAAATAACACAATCTTGTAAGTGTAGCTACTGTGGAGAAGAGGGACGATAAGTGGATAGACCTCTATTCTAAAATAACACAATCTTGTAAGTGTAGCTACTGTGGAGAAGAGGGACGATAAGTGGATAGACCTCTATTCTAAAGTAACACAGTCTGTAAGTGTAGCTACTCTGGAGAAGAGGGACGATAAGTGGATAGACCTCTATTCTAAAATAACACAGTCTTGTAAGTGTAGCTACTGTGGAGAAGAGGGACGATAAGTGGATAGACCTCTGTTCTAAAGTAACACAATCTTGTAAGTGTAGCTACTGTGGAGAAGAGGGACGACAAGTGGATAGACCTCTATCATAAAGTAACACAATCTTGTAAATGTAGCTACTGTAGAGTATAGGATCGTAGGGTCGATAAGTGGGAAGACCCCTATCACGAAGTAACGCAGTCCTGTAAGTGGGGGCTCTGTGGAGTATAGGGATGATAAATAGATAGACCTCTCTTATGAAGTAATACAGTTTTGTAAGTGTAGGTACTGTGGAGAATAGGAACGATAAGTGAATAGATCTTTATCATGAAGTAACACAGTCTTATAAGTACGGGTTCTGTGGTGTATGGAGAAGATCAGTGGGTTGACCTGTATCATAAAGTATCAGGAGTTTGGTTTAGTGGGTGCTGCACATACAATGATCCAAACAAATAGTAGAATCAAATTATACACATGAATTGTATAATTTTGCTATTACAGGATTTAATGTATATATAAAACACATGCACATATATTTATCTAGTTTCATAACCAAGCGATATTTATTACTTTTGATAATACGTTCATTTTATAATTGTCCAATTGAGAACAATCTCCCGTCATATGATTTTGCTTTGCCTAATATTACGTGTTTGTATTTTAAATAAAAAAATCCTGTAAATAATACCGTGCTAATCGAACATTAAGATATCGGTAGATGAATAATACCCTGCATATAATTTTTAACAACGACCTACCATTATTAGAGATACCATATGTAGAAATCTGATATTCAACAAATTACGATTCATTTATTTTATTTAATGTTTATCATGTTGTTTACGATAACATGATTTCGTAAAATGAAATAAAAGTAATCGTTATAATTTGTACGCTATAATGTAAGACAGAGAACAGGTTTCTACGCAAGTATGCAAATCATGTAAACATAGAAACCCGTCTTTAGTGAGATACTTCGATATTGCTTAAGAAAGATAATTAACGCCCCTAACGGCAAGTCTACACACTTAATAGCGTTAAAAACCGGATTTTGGTAGGCACAACACAGATCGCTTATTGCGTAGTTTTGTGCTTAACTACTTAACTATAGACAAGCAATAGTTTTAACCTGAAATATCTTATTCGTGATGACTAGAAACCCAGTTGAAGTATCCTTGTATCTCAAGACGGCTGGTATGGGTATTAATACTTTTATTAAAATAAAGTAGAGAACAATGTTTCGACCTTCTTAGGTTATTTTCAGGTTAACCAAGAGAGTTTGCAATTGACGTCTTAGAGACGAGAGTGTAATCGGGTACGGGACTGTAGGGGGCGTTGCAGAATATTTAGGTTATTAATTAGTATAGGAATAAAGGTGTTCCTTTATGTTAGTTTAATATCTTACTCTACAAATTAAGAATTCTATATTCATTCCATCTATAATTACACTAAATGTAACACTAATCAAATGTAATTCTGATAAGCATTTCTAATTTGAAACACGTTCTGTATCAGTTCGTATATATATATGTTTTTCTAATATTAATCTGTAAAACAAATCTTGTCGCTAGTTGTTATGGTTTACTTAAAGATATCCGAAAACTTTAGTTATAGACTATTTACCGTCTCAGCACATACTAAGTTGTTTAACAGCCTTTTATCACCATGTCAGTAATCAACATTGGACACAAAACGACTGATTCCAGTTGGAAAAAACATCGTTATAAATTGTACCGAGACTTTTAGCTATCGTTATTCTGTACTCGGGGCCTGTCTGTAAATATGATTCTGAGCCTCTCATACGTGACAAGTAAGTTTACATTCGTCGTCTGCCTTGTGTACTTTTAAAGATGTGAAAGATTCAGTAACAATGGCAGAACTATAATTTACCTTACCGAAAGAAAACAAACAAACAAAAACCAAGTACGTTAATTTATCACAGCTTGTAAATCTCTCCCACACTTCAGTATTAGATGTTCGAAAGTAAGTCATTAAAGAAGAGAATGGGAAGGACTTAATACGCACGAGCGGATGCTATAAGAGAGCTACTCTCTCGCGTCTTATTCTCTTAAAGAAGGCTCTTTGCTCGCAAGAGAGGAGCATCGTCACGAGCCAGCGAGGAGGAAATATTTGGTTAACTGACGTCAAGTGCAGTAGTAATCACTTCCTTATTTTCTAAGCGGACACTAAACATTGAAAGATGAGAGACTGGACTCAGTGAGTTTACAGATTCAAGACATTGTCATTAATGTTATTCATTTATTATTGAAATAGTAAAAATAAAATATGTTTATAAGAACAGTTAAATCTAAAAATAGTTTGAAAAAAATTGGGTTTACCTCAGTACACTGGAAATGTAAGGAGAAAGACGTTTCACAGGGGCCCGCTACTAGCGAGCTAAAATTTGGTTTTAATGGGAACTACTTGACACTTGGATGTACACGGTTAAAATGCCAGAGTTCGTGTCACTATAAGTAATATCTTGCTTACTTTCAAGAACCTTATTAATGTTATTCATTTATTATTGAAATAGTAAAAATAAAATATGTTTATAAGAACAGTTAAATCTAAAAATAGTGTGAAAAATAAATGAGTTTACCTCGGTACACTGGAAATGTAAGGAGAAAGACGTTTTACAGGGGCCCGTTACTAGCTAGCTAAAATTTGGTTTTAATGGGAACAACGAGACACTTGGATGTATATGGTTTAAATGCCAGAGATCGTGTCACTATAAGTAATATTTTATTTACTTTCAAGAACCAACTCAGAAGTTAAAGTTGTTTGTAGTTTTCTTTTGCATTTAGAATAAATTTTTTTAAAGTTTTCAATTAGTTGTGGAAAATGATACATTTGTCAGCTGATTTCAGTTATAGCGAAAATGACACTCCTATTCGACAACTACAAACACAAAACATTATTTTCCGGTTCTAATTCAGTTTAGTTTGATCATTATTAGTTATTTGCAATAGGTTTATTCCACACGTTTTCATTCTCACCTGTGAAAATGCTTCCACGTTATCAGTAAGAAAAACGTGAATACAATAGAAAAACAAACAAATTCGTGTTTAGAAAATAATTAGTAAATTTTAAGGCGTGAACAAGGTCAAACTAAAAGAAATGTTAAATGTTAAAAAAATAGATACTCTCTCTCGAGCGAAGATGTCATTATAACACAGCACATGATTCAATTGGAAAAATGGTATTAACTCAACCAAAAAATGAAGATATAGGAAATAACATGTATTGTTGCAGATGCTTCAATTTAATATAATAAAGTATCAAACACGGATGTTTGTGTAGATTGTGTGTATATGGTGCAATATTGTGTAAGGAACATTTAAATTAAGATGTCACGTAATTGAATAGAAGACATAATTTTCTGACGATTTACACGCTTTAATACAACACGATGAAAAGCGTTGAAACATGCGGAGTGTGCTCTAGACTGGAGACCAGTTGACAAAAATATTTTATTGAGTAAAAAAATAAGTTATATTTTATAAATGTATTTTTCTGTTTCACACAGATGAACAAAAATTTTATTCCTATTACATATTTATATGTGTGTGTACTTGTACGCGTATCTTAACACACATTCATTTATTTTTGTATTTATAAATATAAATTACTTGAAAGAAGAAAATGGAGTTAGTATATTATCTGTATGATATATAAACTTAGCGTATTTGATCCGAAGATAGAAAAAAGTTACACTTTGTGTTCTTAAGTTATATCTTTCTTTTTAAATCGACTCGGTGACTCACCGGCATTTCGCTTAAAACCGAGTTTCGATACCCACGGCGGGAAGAACATTGTAGATCTCTGCGCTCAACAACAAACAAACAAATCGTTTATATGCCTGTTTTTATTTGTTATATCTTGTTTAATTCGCTAAAGGTTGAACACGTTCTGCAGATTGTTGGTTGAACGAAATGGGTGCAAAGTTTCTAATTAATTCTCTTTGTGAATATTTCTGCAAACGCAGTTCCATTTATTTTCTCTTTTATTTACGACATTGTTAACAATTCAGTTTTCGTATGTCTGTCCAACTTTAATGGAAAGTAAATTAGCAGTTGGGATGGAATTTTCACCGAAGTTAGCTTGTCATTACGAACACACAAACAATGTCGACATAACCCGATAGTTAGCGTTCCTATTTATACCTCATTTGTCAATTCTTCAGCATAGCGAAACGGTTGGCGTCTGAGAATCTATATCTTCCGAAGTCAAGTGCAACTTCTTTTGTATAGCATCGTTATAACCTAAACCGTACAATCTAGCTTCACGTGATTAATGTGAAAGTTCGCATCAGAGATTTCCATTCCTGTTTGGTAGCGAGTATGCACGATAGCAAGGTCTTAATTACTGAATAAATATATACATATATACGCACACGTGTAGAAACAATATATGTAGTAGGACGGTTTTAACAACTTCTGTCGATTTTATCTCCAGTTATTTTGTACTTTAACGTCACTTCTCTTCAACTGATATGGAAACATTGGATATAGCTAAATTAATACAAATTAAATATACTACATTCTGTGGACCGAACCTAAAAGCCGACTTAGGGTGTGTTTTAATAAGCCTAAACAGTGGCCTATCTGCGGTAAGTCTGCTGCTGGAATTAAACACCGAATTTAAGAATCATAAACTCTTAAACTTACCACTTATTTGTCTAAAAATACTAAAAATGCGATCAGAAATGGCGTTATGACAAATAAATTCGGAAATAGCTTTGTTCAAGGACTGACTAACCAAACAAAATTTTAAAATTAAAATCAATAGAATTACCTTTATCCATATAAAGAGGTTAATAAGTTCAAGCTTTATCTAACAATAATGATTTTGGGGGAAGACTACGGTACTGTGTTGTTTCTACCAGAATTTAGTTTGGAAATTCGTTTGTCAAAATTTTCTTAATATTCAAAATGGCTAAATTATTATGTTTTAAATCCCCGCTCACTGTAATTAGTGCGGGTGCGATGAGTAAGTTTGATATTTGCGAGTTGTCACAAGCATTTACAAAATAAATTAATAATGCATTTGTGTGTCCGTGGATAAGCGACTAAAACAACTGTTAAAATATTCTTTAAACATAAAATAAATTCTGTTTGCTTTGCAATCTTAATGTCTGCCATACAGCTCTTCTGTTGATACAAACACAATCTCACCTGCTAATCTCAAAGCTGACATCCGTTGGAACTCTGGCTCTTCCAACCACTTGTACATCCTGCGAAACGTCTCTCTGCCGGACTTCAGCTTGCTCCAAGGCTTGGGGTTCCTCAGTAGATCGGAGAGGGTTCCTTGGGACCGGCACAGCACCCGCTGGGCGAAGATGGCTTGAGGAATACTATAGCGCTTCAACTCTGCACTTATTCGCTGGGCCAGTTCTTTCGTGTTGATCTCTTCCACTTCGTCGGCTGCTCCACTCTTAGAGCTGTTAGGAGTCTGGCACCCCGAGTTTTTTAACGTAATCCCAGCTTGGGCAGCGGAAGAGACAGCGTTAACCCCTGTGTTGTGAACTGAAACTGGGCTCAGACTGACCATGGGCTGAGAAAGGAGGGATTCCTAAATTGATATTAGACACGCACGTCTGGGCGGTCAGGGCTGCCACGTTTACGGGTTTGATGTCCTGGTGCTCCGGTGGTGTTACCGGGCCTTGCAGGTGCATCGAGGGGGGAGTGTGGGGTGCATTAAGTCCGTTCAGTGTAGGCATCATGTTTGTGGGAGAATGGAGGCTCACAGTGGGGCTTTGAGGAAAACCCAAGCCACGTGATAAGTCCCGATGATGTGTATAGGAGTCATATGTGTTTGGAGATATAGCTTTGTCTGGAGAATGCAAACCATTCTGAAGATACGGAGGCGAGGGAATCCCTGTCTGCTGGGCCATCGTCCCAAGTCCATTACTGGTCATCATTGACATGGCAGATGGGTGAGCTGCCCCAAGAGTGGGGCCCATGTTCATAGGAGCCATCCCTCCCACATGGCTTAACTTATCATATTGATAGCTATTCATGCTCACACCCAAAGCATTGTTTTGCATCAAGGAAAAGCCACCGCTGACGTTACCAGTATGGCCATAGTGGCTAAATTTGTCGGACATGGTAGAAATGGGTGGCAGGGGCTGAAGTGGGGTGAGAGTAGCATAACTGTTAGCTACTGACAGTCCAGGTGACATCCGGCCATTCAAGCTTTGGTAGCTGGGCTCAGTCAGGCCTCGAAAGTCCGAGGCGTCGATCATCGTAGAGGTTACTGTTTCTTCGTCCGAGTCTGAACGCGGAATGTCCGAGGTGATCTCGTGGCCCGGGAGTAGTTCGGGCGGACCTGTCACGGGATCGACACTGGTTATACTACCAACCGTCTCAACCGAATCGACAGCTTTCTCTGACTCCACTGATCCGACCACTGGCACGGCTGCTTCACCGACGCTTGGCTCGCTGCTGATTTGTTGCTCACCTAACTCTCCCATGTTTTCCATGATTTGCGCGTTTTAATGACAATCCAAATTCATTGAACGTTCCTGTGACACTCCTAGCTTTGCCGTAGATGGATTTTAACGATCGGTGATTAGAGTTTTGGGCGTAGTTACAGCCTGGGAATGGGCAAGCTGCTAGTAAACCTGTACACTACCGCCATGTTTACACTCTGATAACTGCACATCAACATCTGCGCAATCCTTGGGGCAAATAGCGCACGCGCTCTGTCGCTATTGTGCGTTTTTGTTCGTCTGCTTTTGTCTCACAGCCATGCAGGAGTGAGGACTCAGTCTGTAGTAACTCCAAATGTCTCATCATTCATTTGTTGAAAAGGGCAGAAAACATACAAACATTTCTCAGCTATAAGCACTTTTCATTGTCTCTTCCAATAATCTCAATTTTCCAGACATTCTGCCAAATAACATGTCTTCTCAGAGACCTCGCACGTGCTGCTGGCACGAGTATTTAGAAGCAGACGAATTTCCAATACCTCGGAACGCAAGGTCGATATCAATTATCCTCTTTTGTAGATCTTGAGGTCTAAGAAGCATTATAAGCTACTTCTGCGCTTCGTCCATGCCACCTTTTCACGTGGTTAATCGGTACAAAACGTTTCGAATTAACATACCCAAGAAAAACGTTTCACTAATATGTAAGAGCTTTAACGCAACGACATCTAAGGTTCACGAGTGAAAAGAGCTCTCACACATTACCAGATATTCTACCCCGCTTCGAACAGGTATGTAATTGAATAAACTTCCTCAGCAACAGAAAAATAATGTTTTCATTTTGTATTTTGAAGACACCTTTTGGCAAATTGTTTTTGTTAGACGAAAGTATGTACGAAAAATATTCGGTAGACCTTAAATTAATACAGCTAATGGAGCGAAAATATTCATTGTACACCAATACGAAAATAGCTAAATCACAACCATGAAAACGTAAAGTTATAAAATGCATCTTTGGCATATATAATCATTGAGATCCCTTGAATTTTGTTTAAATATGAAAGGATTGGTTGGTGAAAATCTTTTTAAGTTTCATTTTTGTTTTTTAACCCTTTGTTTTATGTAACTGCATTCTCATCCGGGTATTTCAGGGACTATATAGGCTTAATTGATAATGTTTTTCGTATCGAATCCGGTGATATGTGGTTTGTAAATCCTTTAAACAATAAAGATTGCTTGTTTGTTACACGATAGCTATCTGCGTTAGCCGTCCCTAATTTTGCAGTGTAAGACTAGAGGGAATTCAAATAGTCATCACCACCCACTGCCAATTCTTGGGCTACTCTTTCAGCAACAAATAGTGGGATTGACTGTATTATTATAATGCTCCCAAGGCTAGAAGGGCAAGCATGTTTGATGCAAGGAGGATTCAAGCTCGCGACCCTCAGATTACGAGTTGAGTGTCCTAACCGCCTGACCATGCCGGGTATAATAACACCTTATTCACATATAACACGTTTGATATTTTTTGCCCTATTTCCCTGTTTTTCGTGATTTCAACGAACATAGAAGGTCTGTTCGCGAAAGAGTTAAAAATGAGTCCAACATCTGTATTATCATCCATTACCTTTTATCAGTTAGAAAAACTAAACAACTTTAGCAGAAAGGCTCAATTTCTGAAAAAGGAAGTAACAATATTTGCATGAGAAGAAGTTATGTGACCTTAAAGTGACCAAAATCTACTAAATAGTTTCCAGTTTCCTCCGAAGAACTTGTAATACTTGAACGTACAGCCTATAAGATCTTCTGTTACAAGAAAAAGTCATTTTCTGTTTCCATCAGAAATTCGGGAACGCACTTATGATACTTTGGCCTAGTATATATTACGAACTGTATGAGTGGGCCTTGAAATTATAAAGACGTCTTTAAGTTATTGTAAGTTATGCAAACATACGTAAGGGTTCACAGACTGACAGTGAAGAATCCTTTGGTTTATTTTAAGTTCTGCGTTAAAAATACAGGTTTCTTTAAGTTAACTTACAAAGTAACTTCTGCGTTAAGGAAGAAATATCCCAATGAACTACTTTAACCGTATTCTTTCAAAACAACAAATACTGTTACACAATTTGCCAAAAGAAATCTATATGATGATTTTCTTCAATAAAAGATTTTAAAGTTAATCTAATACAGAAAAAGATCTTATTTCTATACGTGAATGCGTGTTTAAGTGTCTAAATTTGTACTTCTATATCTAAATGTGTGTTTCCGTTCTGGTGTCTCACCACATTGTAAGAGTCCATTTCGCTACGTCCGGTCTTTTTCTATCATACGATCCTGCATCTTCATAAAAACTATACAGCGTACTTACCATTGCAGAAAGCTTCATCGTAAGGCTGTCTTGACCAAAGCACACTATTCCTCAAATTAGCGTTTCATAATTCGTTTAGCTTATGAGGAGAAAGATTTTCCAGTATCGTTTCAGCAACACACAGAAATCCTTAGTCTGCTTTATTAGATTATCATGCATTCCTGTTTCACTTTTCAACTCTTTGAGGTACATCACTGTTGAAATGATGTATTGTGGAAGCAACTTACGTCACCACTTACGTCACCTTTTCACTTTCTATCAGCTTTAGTTGAATCTTAATATGTCATATTAAAAACATTTTATTGTAACTTTTGTTTGTTTGCTTGTAATTAAGCGCAAAGCTACACAACGGGTTATCTGTGCTGTGCCCAGAATTTCACATGGTGATTCAAAAGAATTCATAACAATTAAACATTTGAGTTTTATATGAATCAAATGAATCTGTTTATGTCTAGCATGTAAAGGACTGGGTTTGTTTGATGAATCAAACGTTTTGACACGTAAAGTTCAATGATTGTTTCGTACGACGATTCATTATTTAAAATAAAAGATAAAAGTTAACTTATTCTGTATACTTTCGTGTATCAGTTTACTGTCTTTGAAAACCACAAGCTTTCTAAATTCTCGATTTTATTAACTCAATGCTGCAAAAATTCTGCGTGCATTTGAAGCAGCTGCAGTCAAAAGGATTAAACCCTTATACGAGGGCTGTTCAAAAAATACGCGGACTGCTTGAATTGCGCGGCTCCAGTTGGTTCCAGGGGAATCCGCTTGGTGTCGCTAGGTTCGCACAAATCAGCTTATTACGACGCCATTTCCCGATTGCAGATATCTTCATTTGTGTATTAGCTACGCGGTTTTAAGTGAAGTGCGATTTTTTCGTTTGGCGGATTTCAGAATGAATGACCTGAAGGAGCAACGACTTGCTGTGAAATTTTGTGTTAAACTTGGAAAATCTGCAACTGAAACTTTTGCTATGCTTAACACAGCTTACGGTGATGTTGCTATGAAGCGTACGGCATGTTTCAAGTGGCATGAACGTTTTAAGGATGGTCGAAAGTCCATTGAAGATGATGAGCGTCCTGGACGTCCTTCCACGTCAACTGACGACCCACACGTCGACAAAATCAACACCTTGGTGCGGGCAAATCGACGTCTAACTGTCAGGGAGCTTGCTGAAGAGTGTGAGATATCAGTTGGATCTTGTTACGAGATTTTGATCGAAAAATTGAAGATGCACCGCGTTGCTGCAAAATTCAGCCCTCAGAGCTCGTGAGTTTTTGGCCAAACACTCGATCACTGTTCTTCCCCACCACTCCCTACTCACCTGACCTTACTCCTTGCGATTTTTCATGTTCCCCAAACTCAAAAGACCCTTGAAAGGAAGAAGATTTGAGACGATTCCCGAGATTAAGGCAAATGCGACGAAGGAGCTGGAGGACATTACAAAAGAAGCGAACCAGGACTGTTTCAACAAGTGGAAACACCGTTGCGATAAGTGTGTGCGTTGGGGAGGAGAGTACTTTGAAGGGGTCCCAAACCTGTAACTTCTAAATAAAGTACATTTTGTTTTATGACGTCAGTCCGCGTATTTTTGAACAGACCTCGTACGATGAAACAATTTCACACTTTACCAATCCTATCAACGCCGTCAGTTTAAATAAATACTGTTTAAAATACTAGCGCCATCTTCTATTTTACTAGTTTGTCACAGATAGTTTAAAATTACAATAAACTTTCTTCTTAGATCTTAGGAAGGGGACCCAGCATGGCCAGGTGGGTTAAGGCGTTCGATTCGTAATCTGAGGGTCGCGGATTCGAATCCACGTCGCACCAAACATGCTCACCCTTTCAGCCGTGAAGGCGATATAATGTGATGGTCAATCCCAGTATTACTTGGTAAAAAAGTAGCTTAAGAGTTGGCGATGGGTGGTGATGACTAGCTGTCTTTCCTTTAGTCTTACACTGCTAAATTAGCCCTGAGTAGCTTTGCGCGAAATTCATAAAACAAACAAACTTAGATTTTAGGAGACTGCTAGAAGAACTGCTAGAATTTATTTTGCACCAAATATCATAATTTTTTGTTTTTATTTTACTTTTTCATTACTGAGAATTCTACTGTTCTTCATAATTAATTACCATTCGTATTTCTTAGATGGCGCTTTATGTTGAAAATGTTGCAGACGATAGCGGTTTAACTCTCTTTAGGCGCACAATGACAATCCTGAAACAGTTCTTTCCTATCTCAGCGATCGCAAGGAGATTAAAGAACGCTTTTCACACAGTTTCAAGTACTAATAACAATACGTTCTTAATGCTGTATGTTCAATAGTTACTTACTGTCATTTACAATAGTTTGTTTGAAAACGTACAGAATTTCTGGAACTAATCGGTATCTTGTGAGATAAATTTTTAACCTTCCTTTTTTTTTGCTAATTATTTATTTTTTTATTCTGATATTAATATTATAATGTTGCGTGACAGTCACGACGTAAACAAAAATAGATAAATGAAATTACTAAAATAGAAACAAAAGCTGTTATCTAGTGAATCAAATTATTTTTATAGCATTCTATATTTAAATTTCTAAATCACGCTACTTAACTAATTCCTAGCACCAATTTCAGTTCTGTGAAACATGGAATATAACAATATGCTTTGTCTTGATAATTTCGATATATTCTTATTTTATGATTTCAAAAAAAACTTTAAATAAAATTCCATTGATCTATGACATGATTTACAGCTCAATAATCTGGAGTCTCTGTCGTGACCCTGGGGATTTTAAATCCCAAATTGTATTAATCTATCAAATTGTTTACAGCAAAGTAATACAGGTTCGTTCTTGTGATTCTGAGGATTTTGAATCTCACATCCCATTAATCTATAGCATACTTTGCAGCTAATTAATACAGTTTTTCTCTCATGATCATTATGATTTGGGATCTCAGATTTTATTAATCTATAACATGGTTTACAGCTTAGTAATTCAGGTTTCCTGTCATGATTTTTTAGGATTTTTTATCCCAGATTGCATTAATCTATAATTACAGTTACCTTTAGCATGGTTTTTAAGTTTCCTGTAGCGTTATTCAGAACCAAAAATTCCAGATTACATCAATCTATAGCAGGTTTTCAGCCCAATAATACACATTTTCTTTCCTGTTAATGTATTCCTACTCCTTTGCTGTTGAAGTACTGTCAATATGCACTTGTTCCTTTGTTGTAGAAATACAGTCAGTTTACTCCCATTATTTAATTGTTGGAATATAATAAATAAGCTTTTATTGTTGTAGAGTTGAAATTACGTTAACGTATTTTTGTGTAGTCCAAAGACAGTTAACATATTACTATTCCGGTATTATTTAAATTCTATTAATGCATTCTTACATCTCTTGCTGATTAAGCCTGACATTGGTGGTCAGTAGTAAAGTATTAACCTTTGTGATAATGTCATTAAGATGTATTTAATAATGTTAGGAAAATATTTCTCAAAATTATGGAATTTATAAATACAGATACACGGTACTGATTGCTAAGGTGCTAAATATCCTTCTTACGGCTACATAACTCGAAGTTACGAACTCCGAGTGCAATATTTTGATATTATTTCTAATACACTATTACAATTTGGAGTATAGCGGCAGTAGAGAGACACTAAGATTCAGGATAAAACGTTATTTGTTACTATTATCAATACAAAATAATATAATAAATGAGTGAAGGGAAAGTTTAACTATTTCAACAGAGAAGAAAAGCTCAAGTGTTACTAGATTTAGTTTCGTTTCCTCTACTATTTCAGTTCAACATCAGTCACTGTGTGAAATTCTGAAGCGAACGGTTTCAATCTCTGTTACCTGAAAAACTCAAAGTACATCTTTCGTTGACGTTAGCCCGGCATCACCAAGTGGGTTAAGGCGTTCGAATCGTAATCCGAGGGTCGCGGATTCAAATCCCCGTTGCATCAAACATGCTCGCCCTCTCAGCCGTGGAAGCGTTATAATGTGACGGTCAATCCCACTATTCGTTGGTTAAAGAGTAGCCCAAGAGTTGGCGATGGGTGGTGATGACTAGCTGCCTTCCCTCTAGTCTCACACTGCTAAATTAGGGACGGCTAGCACAGTTAGTCCTTGTGTAGCTTTGCGCGAAATTCAAAAATAAACAAAAACAATCTTTGACGTTATTTTCAAATTTAAATAAAGCTCGTGAGAAACTCAAAGTACATCTTTCTTTGGCGTTATTTTCAAATTTAAATAAAGTTTAACCAGTTGCATTTTCATATAGTTAACTTAGGCTAATTTAAGATTATATTAGGAAAGTATATCATAATTTTAAACTGTTAAATGTTTTAGTCGTCCGCGGCTAATATTTTAATCAGTACGCCAGCCTCACAAAACCATTGCTTCTGCACTAGCTTACGACATTTACCGAAAATGATCTTAAAACACATGAAAACATTTAAATATTTACTCAGGGGAAGTCTCAGGATAGTTGAAATTATTCTAAAAATTATAGATAATTACTGAAACGTGGTTTTAAGCGACAGACTCGTTTTGTCGTCTTTCAGAAAATGAAAAATGAAACATTAACTGCCGTAGTTATGTTTGTAAGACCCTACCTGATTAACGCTGTTTCTGAGATGAGAAATCATGTTTTAGCTGGTGTAAGTGTGAGTACCTATAAATTTTAATGTAATTAACTTTGTTTCTGAAAATGAGAAATCTTACAGTAGCTACTATGGGAGTATATTGCAAAGGATTTTGTTGGTTTATTGTTAAGAGCAAAGCTAAACACGAAATTATATGTGCTGCTTTTACCGACAGTATGGAACCTCAATTTATAGCGTGATCAGACCTCAGACTTACTGATGTCCGTATTGTAAAGGTAATAAAATATTTCATATTTTTTGAAGTTTGAGCATTTTAGTATCTATTTCTGTCTTCTTAACTCGAAACACAATGTTTACATGAGAAAACATACGATATAATGCAATCTTGGCACAAAGAGCAACACATTAAGGTTACAAGTATTAGCTTACGATGCTTAATAAGTGTGATTTAAAAAAAAAAAGCAAAAGTTACGTTTCAACAAAGTAACTTACGTCATCTACTGTACGTATGCTACATAAAGTACAATAAATAAACTCACCTTTCGACAGAGCAGCTAACTTCATCAAGAACACCGTATTACATCACAAAATGTACTAATATCACTTTATCTTCTGCGTACTAAACACCTTTTATTCAAGTTTACGATTAAACAATAAACATAACCGTTCCGAATGTCTTTTTTGGACATAGTGTTAGGTACACTATGGTTTGTTTATTTTCGCTTGTGATTTTCGAGTTCCTTAGAGATGAACTCCTTAGTAACAAGAGAAAATTTATTTTCTGGAAAGTTGATCGCCGAAAGTAAAAATCTTCGGTCGTTCTGTGCAAAACGTCACAACCGATCGCCTGAAAGCTGTTTTATATACTCCAGTAAGTCTTGTATAATTTTATTTTGAAAAATCGTTTTTTAAATAAAATATATTTATGATTATATAAATTTATATGACGACTTTGTTTATTACTTTCTATAGTTTATTTCCTGTTTTATGCAAACCATATAAAAATGCCAACATGTAAGTTCGGTTTGGTTTGTTTTGAATTTCGCGCAAAGCTACACGAGGGCGCTCTGTGCTAGCCGTCTCTAATTTAGCAGCGTAAGGCTAGAGCGATGGCAGTTAGTCATCACCACCCACCGCCAATTCTTGGACTATTCTTTTACCAAGAAATAGTAGAGCTGACCGTAACTTTATAACGATTCCACGGTTGAAATGGCGAGCATGTTTGGGGTGACGGAAATTCGAACCCGCGACCCTCGGATTACGAGTTGAGTGCTTTAACCACCTGGCCATGCCGGGCCTGTCAGTTCGGAAAGAAATCATTATATTGATACTACCATAAAATACCCTTTGTTTCTAGCCTTTACAACAATTCATAATGTTTTATTTAAGAAATTGTAATAGCCATGTTTGTCGTGTGGTCGTATGGCATTTAGGTAAAATATGAACACTTTCAAGTTCTAATAGAAAACTTAGATTATAGTTAGATCCTCGTGGATAGTTTTTGGTTTAAACAAAGCAAACGGAAAACGTTGTATACGACATTTACTCGAACAAAGGCATTCTTTGTTCCATAATATTGAACACAAAACCTAAACCCTGGCACTCATTTTTACATAATATATGTATATAGAAATAACACTTCAATAAAACATGAACATACCCGCTCTTGTTCTCTTTATACTGAAAAAAGAAACTTAACTACAACTACTCTTCTTCCCACGATATGGAACACAGAAAATTAAACACAACTACTCTTCTTCCCACGATATGGAACACAGAAAATTAAACACAACTACTCTTCTTCCCACGATATGGAACACAGAAAATTAAACACAACTACTCTTCTTCCCACGATATGGAACACAAAAACTTAAATACAACTGCATTTGTTCTCACAATATCGAACACAGAAACTTAAATAGAACTACTTTTGCTCTCACGACAGAGAACACAGAAACTTAAATAGAACTACTTTTGTTCTCACGATAGAGAACACAGAATCTTAAATAGAACTACTTTTGTTCTCACGACAGAGAACACAGAATCTTAAATAGAACTACTTTTGTTCTCACGATAGGGAACACAGAAACTTAAATAGAACTACTTTTGTTCTCACGACAGAGAACACAGAAACATAAATAGAACTACTTTTGTTCTCACGACAGAGAACACAGAAACTTAAATAGAACTACTTTTGTTCTCACGATAGAGAACACAGAAACTTAAATAGAACTACTTTTGTTCTCACGACAGAGAACACAGAAACTTAAATAGAACTACTTTTGTTCTCACGACAGAGAACACAGAAACTTAAATAGAACTACTTTTGTTCTCACGACAGAGAACACAGAAACTTAAATAGAACTACTTTTGTTCTCACGACAGAGAACACAGAAACTTAAGCACAACTTCTTTTATTTTCACAATATACTGAATATAAAAACTGAACACAAGTTTTCTTTTCACAATATTGAAAACCTAAACGCGAATACTTAGAAACTTCACTAATGCTAAAACAATATTGGTAAAAAAAGTATAAATGGTTTGTAGATCTAACAAATAAAAAATCACTTTTTGTTCTACACTTTTCTCATGATTGATAACAACTGTTTGCGAACTGTTGTTTCTCTGTCGTCTTTAATTTGACGATAGCGTTCAGTTCGTGTCGGTTAATCTACCAAACAGTTATAACTGTTATCCTTTTATTAAAACTAAATCTCAGCGTTTTTTGTTCGTTATTTGATTATTAGTTGAAATTATGTTATTTGTTAGAATGGAAACAACGTATACAAACAGTTTGTAACCTTACTAACACGAAATAACGCCAATATTTTAAATAGGCAGCCATCTGCTCAAACGTATGTAACAATGTTAAGTGATTTGTGTCTTATCAAATTTTTGATAATTTTAATGTTTTTAACAACAAGTCCGATGTGAACTTCCTTGTAGAGAAAAACCAAAAAAATTGTATTAATAGCTTGTAAGTAATAGCATGCTAGTCGTATGTCGTTGTCGACGAACAAATAATGACAGAGTTAACATCTTCAATCGCACTGTGATGTAATATTACACATAGTAATAAAATAAAGTACCATGTACTGCCTTCTCAAGTGTTATACATTATTAAACTTCATAGATTCCGAGTTTCGCTTGCGTATTAGCGTTTCAGCAGCATGAATTCAATGGTTCGAATTTCGCGACCCGTTGTCGTAAAAACACGCTCCGTACTTTTGGAATACTTTTATTAGCTAACAATAATAATTAGAGAAAATAAAGAAATGTAAGAGTTATCGTAAAGCTATTGATTAATTATTTATCTTCCCTCTTGGCCATCAGTTTTGACAACTTTACGTAAATATTTTTCTATAGCTTGGCGGGAAAGTCTTAGATAAACAAAGACATTACATATATATATATATATATATATATTTACATACAGCCATACGATTCGGCAGTTTCGTTTCTAAAGTTTTTGCTGTACATTATTGATAATAATAATTGTATTCAGTTTTTTAAATAGATTTCAAATAATGTTTAGTAAGGCTGGAGCTACGTAGGAAAGCACTCCAGGCTCATAGTTTGTAGAAACAGAACTGCTCAAGGGCTGTTTCATTGACACCAGAATCAGAACTGTTCAGAGTTCTGTCTGTGACACAAAAATTATAGCCGTTCAGTGCTCTTCCATCACACGAAAATCAGAACATTTTAATGCTCTGTTCGCGATGCCAAAATTTGAACTGTTCAGCGCTCTGTTTGTGACACAAAAATCAGAGTTCTTCAGTGCTCTGTCTGTGACACATAAAACTGAACTGGTAAGTGCTCCTTCCGTGATACGAAAATCAGAACTGTTCAATGCTCTATTCGTGACATCTTGTGTCTTCCCGGCCCAGCATGGCCAGATGGATAAGGCACTCGACACATAATCTGAGGGTCACGGGTTCGAATCCCCGTCACACCAAACATGCTCGCCCTTTCAGCTGTGGGGGCGTTATAAAGTGACGATCAATCCCACTATTTATTTATAGAAGAGTACTCCGAGAGTTGGCGGTGGGCGGTGATGACTAGCTGCCTTCCTCCTAGTCTTACACTGCTAAATTAGGGACGGCTAGCGCAGATAGCCCTCGTGTTGTTTTGCGTGAAATTCAAAACCAACCAAACCAATCGCGACTGATTCCACAAATATTCACAACTATAGAGCAGTACAATTACTTACATTAAAAATACCTGATATCGTTCAAGAGACCAGAGCTCAAAAATGTCACAGTAGTATCAGAAGTGTCATGTACTTTTCATCATCAGGATTTAACCATTTCTTGCTAGAAATGTTCATACCATTAATAAGTGGCAGCGATAGTAAGCACTTCATGTTTAGAGCAAATATTGGCATAAACGTATCCCTTGCTAATAAAGAAAATTAATGACCAAATTAATTAAACTGCTATTATAACATAAAGTGATTAAATAATTAGATGCTTATATGAAGCATACCCTTCTTACAAGCCAGCTGTGAGCTTAAATATGTGCATACATAGTTAGCTTACAAACTTGAAACAATTTCGCCATTGCGAGATGGTTAGAGCGCTCTACTCCTAAGCTAAAGGTCGCGAGTTCGAATCCCCGTCACATCAAAACATACTCAACTCTTTACCCGAGAGGGCGTTATAATGTGTCAATGACAAGAGAGTAGCACAAGAGCTAGCGGTGATGACTAGCTGCCTTCTCTCTAGTCTTATGTCGTTAAATTAGGAACAGTTAGCTGAGACAGTCCTCGTGTACCTTTGCGCGAAATTAAGAACAAACAAAATGGAAGTACGTTTTGAAATCAACGCAAAAAGTTAGCAACGGTTGAAAAAAAGTTGTTGACAGTGCGATTCTAAAATCGCAACGTTCAGTTAGTTTTTAAAAGTTTCATTTTAATTATTTTGAATATATTTTTCTTTTTATATTTTTTGCGTTTTCTGCTGGAATTATTTTACTCATGTTCTAATAGTTATCACGCACATCATAATGTCCTGTAAAAATAATTTATTTAGACTGACTTTTCAGTTACATTTAGACCCGACATGGCCAGTTGGGTAGGGCACTCGACTTCTAATCCGAGGGTCGCGGGTTCGAATCCCTATTACATTAAACATCCTCGTCCTTTCAGCCGTGGGGGCGTTATTATGTACGTTCAATTCCACTCTTCGTTGGTAAAAAGAGTTGGCGGTGATAACTAGCTGCCTTCCCTCTAGTTTTGCACTGCTAAATTAGGGACGGCTAGCGCAGATAGCCCTCGTGTAGCTTTGCAGGAAATTCAAAAACAAACAAACAAACAGTTACATTTAAAAACATAATTTGATATAGAATGTGCGTATTTCTTACCAACCGTTGAGCTATTATTAGTACTTAGGTTTGAGTTATATAGGTAGTTGTTTGCTTTCTTTTAGCGTAGAGCTACGTAATGAGATATATGCGCTCTATACACCACAAAGAGACGAACCTCGGATTTTAGTGTTACAATTTTCTACGTTGATTGTTTACTCACAGAGATAATATTTTCTTGACTTGAGGGTATAAAATTATTAAACAATGTTTCTTTCTTTACGAAATGTAATAGTTAGATTTGTAAGTTAACCAATAATGCCTAGCGCGCTGAGCTCTGAAGATGAGGTTCCAGGTTTGAGTCCTGATATCGTTAAAAAACAGGGAGAGCTTCTCATAGTGGATGCATTATGAGAGTAAAGGCTGATTAATTTTCATCGTTAGGGCTGACAAGTGTAGACCAAGATATGGTGATAAGTGTTTATTAGCTATCTTTCCTCTAGTTTATCAGTTCACAATTAGGTACAGGCTCTGCCCGGCATGGTCAGATCATCAGGGCACTTGACTCGGAACCTGAGAGTCGCGTATTTAAATTTCTCGTCCCACCAAACATGCTCGTACTTTTAGCCAGGGGTGTTATATATTCAGGGTCAATCCCGCTATTCGTTGGTAAAAGAGTAGCTCAAGAGTTGGCGGTAGGTGGTGTTGACTATCTGCCTTCTCACAAGTCTTTTAGTGCTAAGTTAGAGACGGCTAGTGAAGATAGCCATTGTGTAGCTTTACACAAAATTCAAAACAAACCAAAGTACGAGCAGCTACATAAATAATCCTCGAGTAGCTTTGCAATTAGGCATAAAGCTAGATACAGGACTATCTGCCCACTACGGGTATGGAAACCCGGTTTGTAAGGTGGAACCCTAAGTAATTTTGCACGAGTATGTGTTGTACGTGTTTTTCTTATAGCAAATTCACGTCAGGCTATCAGCTGAACCCACCGAGGGGAATTGAACCCCTGATTTTGGCGTTGTAAATCCGTAGACTTACCGCTGTACTAGCGGGGGGCTATATTCTTCTGTGTGTGTGTTTGTGTGCGTTTTCTTATAGCAAAGCCACGCCAGGCTATCAGCTGAACCCACTGAGGGGAATCGAACCCCCGATTTTAGCATTGTAACTCCGTAGACTTACCGCTGTACTAGCGGGGGGCTATATTCTTCTGTGTGTGTGTTTGTGTGCGTTTTCTTATAGCAAAGCCACGCCAGGCTATCAGTTGAACCCACTGAGGGGAATCGAACCCCCGATTTTAGCATTGTAAATCCGTAGACTTACCGCTGTACAAGCGGGGGGCTATATTCTTCTGTGTGTGTGTTTGTGTGCGTTTTCTTACAGTAAAGCCACGTCAGGCTATCAGCTGAACCCACTGAGGGGAATCGAACCCTTGATTCTAGCGTTGTAAATCCGCAGACTTACCGCTGTACTAGCGTCAGGCTGATTTTGCACGAAGTCCATCAAGTAAGACAAAAAGCACTTTTGAACTTACGCTATATTTTAATTATATTTGAAATACTTCTAACAGAATACCTGCAAACAACAATAAAACAATTTCTCAATTTACTTTAATAATTGTGTTACACCACCTTTTATTATAATTTATATTCACTATTTAATGTCCGTACACGCGAACAACGTGGTTATGTTATTCCTTCATCTTTCTTCTTGTTTGTTCTTAAATATTTCATTTGTAAAACCAGCAGATAGACCGATGTGGCTTTGCTATAAAAAAACATACACGAACGAAAACCAGTTTTCGTATATACTCTAGTAAAAAATAAACCAGTAATTCTATACATTATCCTACGTTATTAAATTTAATTATTCAATTACTTTATTTTTCCTTGTCCTTCAGTGTCTCAGCGGTAAGTCGGTGGACTAATAATGCTGAAACTTGGGTTTCCATACCCGTGTTGGACACGTCACAGATAGTTACGTAGGTTCGCGCTTAACAACGAATAAACAGTTTTTTCCGTCTCTCTTGACGCTGTTCTTATAACTTTAAATTATTATTTTAATCATTTCATGTAATAAAACAACTATTTTTAATTATTAGATGGCGCTTCTACAGTTTTTCATCACTCAGTATATCGTGAGCTTCACACGTTGTTGTGGCAAACTTGTTGTAGTGCACTTGAAATTATAATTGTAATTTTCTTTTCGTTCTTATTCTCAAATCATCACAAACTTACACATAAGAAACAAATAATCTAATTTAAGTAAGACATTACTTTAACTTAAAAATTGCTCAGGTGTTACTCGAGGAAAATAAATTTCTTTAACCGTAATGAAAGTTAGATTAGAGCTACGAAAAGGATTAAATAATTACTTAAAAATATTAATTTATTCAGAAATCTTGTTTGGTTTGGAATTTCGCACAAAGCTACTCGAGGGCTATCTGTGCTAGCCGTCCCTAATTTAGCAGTGTAAGACTAGAGGGAAGGCAGCTAGTCATCACCACCCATCGCCAACGCTTGGGCTACTGTTTTACCAACGAAGAGTGGGATTGACCGTCACATTATAACGCCCCCACGGCTGAAAGGGCTAGCATGTTTGGTGCGACGGGGATTCGAACTCGCGACCCTCAGATTACGAAGCGCACGCCTTAACGCGCTAGGCCATGCCGGGCTAGGTGTAGGTTCGTATCATTACTTACTCATGTACAGGAGTGTTGCTTGTTTCAGTATCATCTAGGTGTAGGTTCGTATCATTACTTACACATGTATAGGAGTGTTGTTTGTTTCAGTATCATCTAGGTCTAGGTTCGTATCATTACTTACTCATGTACAGGAGTGTTGCTTGTTTCAGTATCATCTAGGTGTAGGTTCGTATCATTACTTACACATGTATAGGAGTGTTGTTTGTTTCAGTATCATCTAGGTGTAGGTTCGTATCATTACTTACACATGTACAGGAGTGTTGCTTGTTTCAGTATCATCTAGGTGTAGGCCCGTAACATTACTTACACATGTATAGGAGTGTTGTTTGTTTCAGTATCATCTAGGTGTAGGTTCGTATCATTACTTACACATGTATAGGAGTGTTGCTTGTTTCAGTATCATCTAGGTGTAGGTTCGTATCATTACTTACACATGTACAGGGGTGTTGCTTGTTTCAGTATCATCTAGGTGTAGGTTCGTATCATTACTTACACATGTACAGGAGTGTTGCTTGTTTCAGTATCATCTAGGTGTAGGTTCGTATCATTACTTACACATGTACAGGAGTGTTGCTTGTTTCAGTATCATCTAGGTGTAGGCCCGTAACATTACTTACACATGTACAGGAGTGTTGCTTGTTTCACTGCTGTAAATGTAAGGAAGTAATTTTTCGCAGCAGGAACATTGTAGAGTAACTGAACAATGATACTGCTGATGTACAATACGAAGTGAACTTGATGTTATTCTATCGATGCTGTAACGCACGTATAATTACAAAATAATGCATTTAAAGACTTATATTGTAAAAATTACGCTAGGAATACCACTACCTTGACAATACCGTTACATTGACAATAATACAAATAAACGTGTTTATAACAATAAACTGCCGTTACCGGAGAAGGGAAATAAGCTATTTGTTTAAGAGTATGACAACTGATATAATTGAACTATTACGTGGTATCAGCCAAATATGCCTTTTATATATCACCAACCTTACCACTGAGCTCGAAGTATCTTTGCATGGTACGTGGCGTATGACATGGATAGCGGATTTTCACCACCCAGTAACTTACGTTATACAATTTAGGTTTAAGGGTGTAGTGAAAAATAAAAAACACTTTTGAACAATTATATCGCTTTAGTTAACACGTATTTTGAAAGTTCAAAGTACGTTAATATTTTATAAAGCTACACATGCACTTCGATAAAAACTATATTTTGTTTATAAGTTTGTTTGTTTTAGAGCAAGACATCAGACTATCTGTTGTGCCTAATATGGGGTATTGAACCTTGAATGTTTGCGATGTAAGTCCGCAAATTTACCTTTCATCTACTAGGGGACGTTTTGACACAGAAGAGGGAATGTTTATAATAGTTGACATTTTCTGTAAAGCCAGAAATGCAGTATAGACCGATTATCAGTAAAGATATGATTTGCATATTTCTGGAAACCTAGCTTTTCGAATTTCAAGGAAAAGCTACATGGGGCCATCTGCTTTAGCCATCCTTAAGTTAGCAGTGATAGACTAGAGGAAAGACAGACAGTCAGCACCACCCACCGCCAACTTTTGGGCTACTCTTTTACCAACGGATAGTGAGACTGGCCGTGACATATAACGCTCCAATGGCTGATACAATGAGCATGTTCGGAGATTGTTTTCCGAACCTGCGACTCTCAGATTTCGAGTCGAACGAATTAGCCACCAGAACAGCTTTTTTTTTTTTTTTTTTTTTTTTTTTTTTAGTATCGAGTCTGTTAACGTGAGGTTAGGTAATTGATCGCCAGGGAATATTTTGTTCCAAACTTTTAAAGAGAAAAGTTTCTCCAACAATAATAAAAATATATATATATAAATATAAAGATGCTGACTTTGTAAGTAAACTACCGTGTGACGAACTCTATTTAGGACAGCGAGGAGATCCAATGCCATCTAATTTAATATCGTAAAATATTACGCTGTCTGACACATCCTGTTCCATAGGAACCAGTGAGTCTGGTGCAAGCAACATCCATACGTTTCTCAAATTTACGGAAAAAAAATAAAGTAAACAGAAGCTAGAATATTAGGCTTAACTGAAGAACATGTAATTGTTGTAAGAATAAACGTAAATTTGTTCTGAATTCTATACAGTCGTTTATTCGATGACATATTTTGCGCAGTCTCTAATATTTCTTTCGCTATTCTGGTAGTAATGTCGTTAATGCACGTTATGGTTCGGGTAATTTAAAGTTCCTGCATGACTTTTCTAAAATGGTTCGTTCTGAATTTCATCTAAAGTTTAGATGAAGTCGGTATCTCTTACATATCATGTATATGTGTGTGTGTGTGTATTTGTTTGTTTTTGAAATTCGCATAAAGCTACTCGAGGGCTATCTGTGCTAGCCGTCCTTAATTTAATAGTGTAAGACTAGAGGGAAGGCAGCTAGTCATCACCACCCACCGCCAACTCTTGGACTACTCTTTTACCAACGAATAGTGGGATTGACCGTCACATTATAACGCCCCCACGGCTGAAAGGGCGAGCATGTTTAGGCGTGACGGGGATGCGAACCCGCGACCCTCAGATTACGAGTCGCACGCCTTAACACGCTTGGCCATGCCGGGCCGTGTGTGTGTGTGTGTGTGATATATTTATGCATGTTTTTTATATATATATATATGTAAAAATATATACGCACGTATATATTTACTGTTTCTTAATTGTCAATATTTTAATTGGACGTTCTGAAAATTCACTTACACGTAACCAAAAACTAGTTTTGGAAAACAAAAATTCATCTCTTTGCATACATACGTTTTAAACACGTAACTAATGTTGTTTTTTCATGTAATACCTCAGTCATCATGGGATGTCTTTGTTCGTGATTCAGATATTCATATTGTAATTCTTTTTACCAGCTAGAAAATATCTTCAAAAACCATTAATTTTCGCTCGATTCTTTCTTTTGGTTATATGTAAAATTTACTCCCCCCCCCAAAAAAAAAAGATTTTTTTTTTGTAGATTTCTTCTTTCTCCAGATAATTAACTTCCCAAACTAAGAAATATCTCTTTATTTTCCTGTTGGATTACAGCGAAAACTGACGAGACTTAAAAAGAACCCAAAAAACTTATCACCAGCCATGCAAAACGTTTTCTTGTAAACATAGGTGGCAGTGCTGTGTTTTACGTCACTTGAACTAGCTTTCTTATAAGTTGAAATTTCAGCTACAACTGCCAGTCCTGCCCTTTTTACTGGCTCAGCGAGAAGTCTCATAGTTTTACAACTCTAAAATTTGTGCTTCGATATTCATGGCGGACAGAGTACAGACGACCCATCGTATAATTTTTGCTTAATAATTAAAAACAAACAAACTATCAAAGGTTACAGTTTTTTTGCAATTACTGTTATACAATAACCGCATATTATACACAGTTTTATTTATTATGCCGTGATAGACAGTCTAAGATTAATTTCCAAGTTGTTTCATATAGTTTTTTGGTTCCAGTTGATGACGATAGTCCAATTAAAATAATCTGTAAATGTATTTATTTTAAGAATTAGAGGTTTATCTAAGTGTATTGAAACCTGAAGTATGTATAAACTCAGTTACTTTCATGTATTTTGCTTGTTTATAGGTGAGCACAAAGTTACTCAAAATGCTGTGTGTTGGTGCTCACAACGTGTGTCGAAATCTGGTTTCTAACATTATAAGTTTGTAGACTTACCACTGTGTCACTATGGGAATGAGGGAGGGTACGTCAACGTATGTAAAATACTTAAAATTTTTCATACCTCTACTATAATTTCGTAGTTACGGCCATGGTAGCTCGTTTCATATATAATAGATTGTTGGTTATATCTGTTGTGTTGTTTACAATAAATTTATTTTACTCTAAAAATACTACAAAGTTATTGGTTTACATACTGGCATATTTAATGTCCCTGTGTCAAAATAATTCCCTCTCCCGTGGGTCAGCGGTAAGTTTACCAACTTACAATGTTAAAATTTGGAATTCGATTCTTGCGTGGAACACAAATCAGGAAAAGCAACTGTGTAGCTCTGTGGTGAAATGAAGTAAGTAACAAAATCCTATTGAAACAAGGCAAGAAAACATGAATCATGAAGTAAGTAACAAAATCCTATTGAAACAAGGGAGGAAAACATGAATCATGAAGTAAGTAACAAAATCCTATTGAAACAAGGCAGGAAAACATGAATCATGAAGTAAGTAACAAAATCCTATTGAAACTAGGCAGAAAAACATGAATCATGAAGTAAGTAACACAATCCTATTGAAACAAGGCAGGAAAACATGAATCAGTTAAAAGGTTAAGGAGTTCGCTGATGAAGTAAAACTCCAGTTTCCCTAACTTTTGAGCCCGGCATGACCCGGTGGTTAAGGCACTCGACTCGTAATCTGAGGGTCGCGGGTTCGCATCCCCGTCACGCCCAAACATGCTCGCCCTTTCAGCCGTGGGGGCGTTATAATGTTGCGGTCAATCCCACTATTCGTTGGTAAAAGAATAGCTCAAGAGTTGGCGGTGGGTGATGATGACTAGCTGCCTTTCCTCTAGTCTTACACTGCTAAATTAGAGATGACTAACGCAAATGGTCCTCGTGTAGCTTTGCACGAAATTCAAAACAAACCAACTCTAACTTTTGAAGATTCGTTGGTACATTAACTAAAGAAATGGTAAATGATAAAAACAACTATAATTATTTTCTTACCTGTAGTTTTATAATCGAGAGTAAAATTGATTATTATTTAAAGTTTATAAAACCTTCTAATCTGAAATTGATAGATTACACCTAGAGCTTTGTTTAATTCCCTTTCTACCTGCGATGGTCTGGTGTCAAGAGTAAAATTCCTCTTTATTCAGGTTAAAATCTTTTAAGGAACTGTACTTTGCAGGAAAAAAAAATTAATTTGAACTTTTTATAATTTAGTTTCTACCTGTGGTGGCCTGATGGCTATGGCATTAGTATCGTATTTCGTGGTTCGTGAGTTTGAATGTCATCACTGAACATGCTCGTGGGGACGTTGTAATGCGATTGTTAAGCCCACTATTCAATTAGAGTATCCTAATGATTGGTAATGAATAATGTTGACTAATTTCCTTTCATTTACTAAATAAGTTCGAAGTAACTTTGTGTTGTTGTTCGTTGGGATATCAATTGTGTCCACTTTGGGAAACTGATCCCCTGATTTTAGCATTTGTAAGTCCTTAGGCTTAGCACTATCCTAATGGAGGACGAGTAGCTTTGTGCGAGACAAAATTCAACAAACAAGCAGGGCTGTGGTTCCATTAGCAACAGTAAAATCGATCATTGTTCGACCTAAAATCTTGGTTTGAGCTTTGTTTAATTAGTTACTTATCTGTGGTTCTGTTTAAGCAAGTACAATTGTTGGTGATTAGGCAGCCAAGTTCTGTAAGAACCGACGACTCATATAAAAGGTTCATTTCACCACAAACTCACTGCTTCTATTTTCGAAATTCAATTTCCCAAGCGTCTCCCGTTGGGACAGCGGTAAATCTTCGGATTTACGGTGCTAAAATCGAGGGTTCGATCCATCTATGTGGACACAACAGATAGCCCGATGTGGGTTTACTGGAAGAAAGCATGCATTTTACAAGGCCTCAGTCTCGAGTTTGAATTATAAACAGTTTTAAAACTGGTTATTTTAATTTTATGCATTTCAATCATTTGTTGTTCTTTTCATTAATCGGGCCCGACATGGCCTAGCGCGTTAAGGCGTGTACTTCGTAATCTGAGGGTCGCGGGTTCGCGCCCGAGTCGCGCCAAACATGCTCGCCCTCCCAGCCGTGGGGGCGTTATAATGTTACGGTCAATCCCACTTTTCTTTGGTAAAAGAGTAGCCCAAGAGTTGGCGGTGGGTGGTGATGACTAGCTGCCTTCCCTCTAGTCTCACACTGCTAAATTAAGGACGGCTAGCACAGATAGCCCTCGAGTAGCTTTGTGCAAAATTCCAAAACAAACAAACAAATCTTTTCATTAAACCTTTTTTTTTCCCAATAACTAATTTTCACCGTTATCTCACTCGTTTATTTCCTTTTCAAATCTTTCATTATTTTAAATGATACATAAAGCAATTGATCTTTTAACATTATATCTTTTTATTTTTTTAACTATTCCTTTTGTTAATTTTCTCGGTCCTGAGAAATGTTTTATCATCATGTTCGTAACATAAATGGAATATCAATTCGTTTTGCAGGAAGTCGGCAATGAAAGAACTCTATTACATCTGATAAGTTATAATATAACCTGGGATACACATTCTGATAAGTTATAATATAACATACTCATTTAACGCAGAGTGAAGACACAGCGAGTCATGTCGAATTCCAAACCCAATCTGCTACATATACGTGTATTCCAGGTTCTAGGTTTGATTCTCCAGTTGCAAGAAAAAACAAAGCATAGGGAAGAAACGCGGATTCAGTTGGGTTACGTAGCGACAAGATTCGAACACCGACTTTCTTCCCTATGTTAATGATGGGATGGTTCTAAAATTACATGGCAAATTTGGTAACAATCGGTCTAGAGGTTCGCCAATAACTCACAAGAACACATAGACTTTAGTCAAATAAAGTTTTACATAAATATACATATATGTATATGAACATAATATAAAAAAAAATTATTCATTTGCAAAAAAATTAAAATGATTAAACAGAAATCATAAAACAATCATACATGTGAAACGAGATACATAAAAATCAAACAACTGATTCCATATTTTCTCTGCTACATAACATATTGACTGTTGATCTACTGGCTTTTTGAATAACAATATAGGTAAATTTGTAATAGTCCTTGTTTCGTAAGGAGGAGTTTATTTACTGTGTTTGAATAGGGTTAAAACTCTGGGTATATTATTGTATTTTTATCATATAGATAAAAATATTTCATGAATGTTTAAAATATTAATTTTATAGAACAACTACAAAACATTATCCTTATAATTTAAACCTAGTATTCTTTTTACGTTTTCTTTTCCAAGAGAAACAAGGTGTTTAAATCGATTTCAGATTATTTTCACCAAGAAATATTTCTATATATCAAATGAAGGTATATAATACTAAAGTACAATTAAACGTAATCTTTTAAACAAATATATTAATTTATTTATTACGCTTATATATTTGGCCATAGTTTTCTGACAAGTATAATATATTCATAACAATTTAATTTATCCTCAATGAATACACCTAAATACTTCGTAATGACGAGAAACCCACTTGAAGTGACAATGTATCTCAGGACGGCTGGTGTAGGTATTGACATTCCTACCAAAATAAGACAGAGAATAACTTTTCGAACTTCGTAGGTTGTCTTTATTAACCTGAAGATGACCGAAGAAAGTCGAAACGTTGTTCTCTGCTTTATTATGGTACAAGTGTTAATACACATACTAGCCGTCTGAGATACACCCAAATATTGTACTGTGGAATATCTCTTAAGTCTTACTCCATATATATATACATATAAATGTATTTATTTCATAATAATGTATAATATTATTATAAAAGAGATACATTTAGTCTTAACAAGATTCTCAAATAAATCAAGAGACAAGCGTGTGTGTTTTTCTTATAGCAAAGCCACATCGGGCTATCTGCTCAGCCCACCGAAGGGAATCGAACCCCTGATTTTAGCTTTATAAATCCGGAGACATATCGCTGTACTAGCGGGGGGCAATTTAATTTCTATCATTCTTTATTAGTCTGTCATTACTAATTTAATTTCTACCATCATTTATTGGTCTGTAATTACTAATTTAATTTCTATCATCCTTTATTAGTCTGTAATTACTAATTTAATTTCTATCATCCTTTATTGGTCTGTCATTACTAATTTAATTTCTATCATCCTTTATTAGTCTGTAATTACCGATTTAATTTCTATCATCCTTTATTGGTCTGTCATTACTAATTTAATTTCTATCATCCTTTATTAGTCTGTAATTACTAATTTAATTTCTATCATCCTTTATTAGTCTGTAATTACTAATTTAATTTCTATCATCCTTTATTGGTCTGTCATTACTAATTTAATTTCTATCATCCTTTATTAGTCTGTAATTACCGATTTAATTTCTATCATCCTTTATTGGTCTGTCATTACTAATTTAATTTCTATCATCCTTTATTAGTCTGTAATTACTAATTTAATTTCTATCATCCTTTATTGGTCTGTCATTACTAATTTAATTTCTATCATCCTTTATTAGTCTGTAATTACTAATTTAATTTCTATCATCCTTTATTGGTCTGTCATTACTAATTTAATTTCTATCATCCTTTATTAGTCTGTAATTACTAATTTAATTTCTATCATCCTTTATTAGTCTGTAATTACTAATTTAATTTCTATCATCCTTTATTGGTCTGTAATTACTAATTTAATTTCTATCATCCTTTATTGGTCTGTCATTACTAATTTAATTTCTATCATCCTTTTTCATCTATTGTTCATTTCTATCGATTTTAACTTTTGTTTTAAATACTACATTACTTGTAACTTTAGGTAACTGTATATTCCATATTTACATTCAGGATCCCAATTTACAACATTTAGTTTATTCTCTAATTTTCTTTTATTGATGTTCTTAATTTTCATATAAGTTATTTTTAGCGTCTGATATATTTACAAGAATAAATTAAGTAAAATGTTATATAATGATCATTACAAAATACAATATTCATATCACTCTTTCCAATATCACATATATATATCATATCCTATTAATGTACTACTTATCTCTGTTATTTTTGTTTGCAAGTTGAAATTAGTTTTTTTTATATTTTGATTGCAATAGACTAAATCAAATAGCTCATTTACTTATACACTTTGCTCATTTAAGATGTTAATTTTGAAATTCTAATTATAACAAATGAAGTGTAATTCTTATTTAGCATAATTAAAACATTTTGAAATGTGTTTATAGCTATTTTCATAGCATCTATAAGTGTTCAGTATAGACAACTCAAATAGTAATTTTCAATTTGTATCACCATAACTTCAATATTTTCATTATTATTAAAATTTTTGACGAACATCAAACGAAATTTCATCTTTAATATAAACTACTTTTCTGCCACTTATTAAAAAGAAAGGAAAATAGCCTCGAATATCGAACATAAATCAACATCTTTGACTCAAGTTTCTATAAATACCAAACAAGTACAATCATAATCTGTATTCTGTAATTCACAAACAATTTCATCTAAATTCGTTCTTGAACTTTCAGCAATCATATAACAGACCGATGAACCAGACAAGACGCTTGCTTTTGTTGTTATTCAATTTGATCAACACCACTATCGACGCGTATTATTTTAGGATCTATTTCTATAAAACTAATCCTATTTGGATTGCTAAACATCGTTGAACATAAAATTACGGCCCAGTATGTTAAGGCGTTCGACTCGTAATCTCAGGGTCGCGAGTTCGAATCTCCATCGCACTAAACATGCTCGGCCTTACAGCCGTGGGGGCGTTATAACGTGATAGTTAATCCCACTATTCGTCGGTAAAAGAGTAGCTCAAGAATTGGCGGTGGGTGGTGATGACTAGCTGCCTTCCCTCTAATCTTACACTGCTAAATCAGGGACGGCTAGCGCAGATAGCCCTCGTGTATTTTTGCGCGAAAATTAAAAAAACAAAACAAACACAAAACAACAAATAATAAGATAATATTAGCTCACGAGCTACATTGTATTGCATTAATATTTTTACAAGTAGTTTATTTTAATACATTTTAACCAGTATCAAAGTAGCAACCATAACATCAAGTTCTATTTTCTTTCTACCAAACTTGTTAGGTTACTGATTGTGATAAAAATGCAATTTTTAAACTTCATTTTCAGTCCTTACAAATATAATATTCGTTGATTCATTTTTTATTAAATGGAATCTACAAAGGTTAATCCTTCTTTTAATTGCTTTGCTACACGAAACACATTTCTAAAAAATCATGGCGAATATTCATTTATATGAACACTATCTGGTTCATAAATTACCAAGCCTTGAATCTTTCTTTGTTCATTTATTTTATTCTTTGCACGTAATAAAAATATTTTCTTGAAAAGGTTTGCTGCTTAGTGTTATAGTTATGCTTTTGGGTATTTTGTGAATCAGTCATTTCCTCCAAATTTGTGTGTTTTGTTTGTTTGTTTGTTTGTTTTGGAATTTCGCACAAAGCTACTCGAGGGCTATCTGTGCTAGCCGTCCCTAATTTAGCAGTGTAAGACTAGAGGGAAGGCAGCTAGTCATCACCACCCACCGCCAACTTTTGGGCTACTCTTTTATCAACGAATAGTGGGATTGATCGTCACATTATACACCCCCACGGCTGGGAGGGCGAGCATGTTTAGCGCGACGCGGGCGCGAACCCGCGACCCTCGGATTACGAGTCGCACGCCTCACGCGCTAGGCCCCAAATTTGTGTGATATTTTTAAACTACAGCCCGGAATGGCCAGAGTGCTAGGTCCCTCGACTCAAATTCTGAGGGTCGCGGATTCGAATTCTCACCATCCCAGACATGCTTGCCTTTTCAGCCGTAAGGGGCGTTATATGTGACGGTCACTCCCACTATTCGTTGGTGAAGGAGTAGCCGAAGAGTTGGCGGCGGATGGTGATGACTAGCTGCCTTCCCTCTAGTCTTACACTGCAAAATTAGAAACGGCTAGCCCAGATAGCCCTCGTGTAGTTTTGCGCGAAATTCACACCAAACCAAAACAAACAAACAACTAAGTTGCTCAATTCCATCTAGTATAGATGTGGGGTCTTCCATCTATGTAGATAGAAGTACCCTTTTGGTTTTCAATTTTTCGACTTCATTTTTATATTCTTTTAATTCTCTATGGGTTAATTGCACTTGTCTTATCTGTTCGTCTTGTTTGAGAAAACGAAAGCGTACAGTTCCCGACAATCATTTTTGGTTTCTTTAATTTGCAACAACAACAAGCCTAAAATAAGCTTACCCGAGTCTATGTCACTGCTACTTGACCACTGACTATCTTCGTTCTGACATTTGTTTCGTCTCCTCTTGAGTCTATTTAGTTTGGAAAATTTACGAAAACTTTGTTCTGTGAACCTAAAACATTCATCACTACATTTTATTATATCAATTGCATTACGGATATCTTATTTACATTATACGCATTTGTTGAAAGATTCATTGGATACCATATTAGGCTTCACATTGATGTATGTGCGTTACACTTAACTTCAGTTTAATTATTTACAGCAGTAAGTTGGCGGTTAAAGGTTTCTTGGTCACTGACTTACGCGTTTCACTCAAAACATTTTAGTTTGGTTTCAGTAAAGTACTGTTTAATATTCACATTATCTTATTACTCTATAAATTGTTTCTTTCTAACTCGAGGATCGAGTCTTAGGACTTCTTTTGTGTCTCGCCATCTTTGATTTTGAGCCATCATTAAACAAAGCCGTTATAAAGTAAAAGTATGTGAACATAACGAAATAAAACCATATTCTGTGTGTTTTTTTATAGAAAAGCCACATCTGGTTATCTGCTGAGTCCACAGAGAGGAATCGAACCTCTAAGTTTAGTGTTGTAAATCCTTAGACTTACCGCTCTAACATTGGTGGACGAAACTATACTAAACACAACTTTTTATCCCCTTGTATCATTTCAATAAGATAAGCATAATTTGTTAGAAGGTAAGTGTTTTTTTCGTGATGGTTTTGTAAACTTACAATATTTTTTTTTAAAAAGGTAATAATTCCTTTTAACCACTAACCAAAACTGAACTTTTTCTAATAACACCTTTCACATTAAATACACTAGTCATTCATAAGTTATTAATATAACAAAAAAATCTAATATTTCTTAAGCTCTAAATCCTCTTAATCTATGGATTATTTTTAAATTAATAAAATAAGCGCATAACCTTTCCTGCCAGCTGGAACCAAAGCTCTCACTGCCTCAGATCATTTTGCGTTATGTGCAAAATCCTTAAGTTTTATCATAGTAAAATTACACGATAAAGAATGTTGGTTGATACATTTTTGTAAATCATGCAGGAAATTCCCTTCCTACACAGATGTTTTTTGTTTGTTTTTTTCAAATTGCCTGAGTAAAACCATCCCCAAAAGATATGAAAGCAAACTTATCTTTGAAAATATCAAATAGAATAATACGTCCCTCAAGTTAATTGTTTGTATAAGCGGAGAAAGTCAATATAAATTGTATTTAATTTTATCAATTTGAAAACTCTGTTCTCTTGATAAAACACTGCATGGATTAGATTTCAGTTTTGAGCCTATCTATTTAGGTCAAGCTAATCGAGTGGTTTGTATGAGACAACTTAATTTATATTTAATAGAAAATATTAATAACTTTATAATAAAACATATATCAGTAATTCATTGTTCTAGCTGTTATTTAAACATATTCCAAAAAAAAAAAACAACAGGGTTTGTTACAATTCAGTAAAAATATATTTGTAAGAAATTTTCCACTCGTGCATAGAATATTTTCAGATGGATGAATCATCATGCTTTGGAAGAATGGTTTCAGTTTCTTTTTTTTTTTTTCAAAGCACTATGTTGTCCTGATAGTGAATTAAACAATGAATTTAAAAATTGATGTTGTAAACCGGGTCATAAATATATTCAGATAAGATAAGGTTTTCATGCAGAAGCACAATAAAAGTTCAAAAAGATGATAAGAAGGCCTAGCCTCATCAGTTACCAATATATCCGCTTTCTTATTCTTTTCTCTTTTAATTTTACCCCGGAGACAAGTCGGTACATTATCTTGGTCTATCAATCATCGTTAATATCTGCAACATTTCCTAGATGGCGCTAGCTATCAAGGTAACTTTATGGGAATGAGTTTTCTCAGCTTTCTCTCCCTCGTTTCAATAAATTTCAGTGCTAATGTTTGAATTTCTACTCATACTCTGAATATAGATTCCTTTTAAGTAAGTTTATAAATTACGTTTAAAGATGTAGCTGTGTCTGAAAAATTAATGTCTTTAAGCTAATTGAAAAGTTGGTACTTGTATAGTTTAAATACTGAAAGATCTGCGTTAGACACGTCGCCTAATTAATAACAGCCTTTACACATCTAGGACACACAAGTAAACGCTATTAAATTATATTCATAACGGACAAACATGTTAGTGTATTTATACGTTTCAGTGGATACAGCTCTTTTGGGACAGTGTTTTTGTTTGTTTGTTTGTTGGGTTTTTTTAATTTCGCACAAAGCTATTCGAGGGCTATCTGTGCTAGCCGTCCCTAATTTAGCAGTGTAAGACTAGAAAGAAGGCAGCTAATCATCACCGCCCACCGCCAACTCTTGGGCTACTCTTTTACTAACGAATAGTTAGATGGACCGTAACATTATAACGCCCCCACGGCTGAAAGGGCGAGCATGTTTGGCGCGACGGGGATGCGAACCCGCGACCCTCAGATTACGAGTCCCACGCCTTAACACGCTTGGCTATACCGGGCCCAGCGTTTTTGATTTATTAATATTTTCCGGGCCCGGAAAATCCGAAATTGAGTGTGCTAGGCTTTGTGCACTAGGTAGAATTTTTACTGTCTTCCCGATATGTGAAGTCGACACATTATATAACTTGGCATACATCGGAAATAACCACACTTATTCCTTTTACGCTCAAGCACCCTTAACAAATTCAAACAAAACGAGATACTCAAGACTGATGACAAACTTGTAGAAGACTACAGATTGTCTGTGGATTACCCTTTCCTTCAAAGAATAAAATCTATCAAAACAGCTGCAAGACTGAGTTCCCAACGCTAGAAGTGAGAACATTTTTCCGCACACTCCACGGAGTGTCAGTAAGGCTTCATTATGCTATTCGCGCGTGGGATCAATAAGTTTCATTGTATTCATTCACAAATGACAACCTTAACATGTAATTGCAATCGTTTGGGACACAGCTACTGGACATAGCAGACGAAGGTATTTGTGATGCGTAAAATTTTGGTTGTCTGTTGTTAAATACAAACCGACACAATGAGTTATTTGTACCGTGCCCATCACGGGTATCGAAACCCGATTTTAGCGTAATAAGCCCTTCGACTTACACGATGAACTACGGAGAGCCATATGTTTAAGTAAGTACAAGTTGGTTTTTACTTGCTTTCGGGACTTTACATCATGAGTCGTTAAGTTAATGTTTTAGTGAAAAATTTCTTAATCTTTCAAAATATCCCATTAAAAATCAATTCAGGTTTTTCTTTCTAATACTGAAACCCTGAAAAAAACCCACAAAAACGTTTCCTTTCTTACTTGACTCTTTCAGATAAACCCAGACGTCAGAACTGTAAGTTATTCATTTGCAATCTAATTAAGATACACGTGCAGAACTAGTGTGAAAGTTAGAATTTTAATTTTACTTTCAACGGTTTACTTTCAAGAGAAGATACAAATAAAAGACAAATCATAAGTTAAAGTGTTTTAAAATTCGATATACATTTCTCTTCGAATTATAGAATGTGGCATGAAAAAAGAAGTGAACAAACAAAACAGAAAGAGAGAGAGACTAAAACCGAATCGAAGTTACTGTCTAATCCCTGTTTTAACAGCTTCGTTTCTTAACTTGTAACAAGATACCGAATACCACTTCAGTGAGCTGTAAGAAATAATCTACATAATTCTTTTGAACTATAAATATTTCAACTTTTATAAACGGAAGAAAATGAATTTAAAAAATGAGAGAAAACTGCACTAAAGTAGATTGAAATACGAAGGAAATATCCTTTCTTACGAACACCAAATTATTTGACTTCTGTTGAACACTGACGTTTACAACTCTAAAAATCCTTAGTAGGAAATCCAATAATGAACGTAAAAAATGTAATTTTCCCCGTTAAAATATAACAAAAAAACACGTAATTTCTATTGAAATATTTCTCGCTCGGGAGATCGGTTGATGAAGAGACTAGCGTGCTATGCATATGATTAGGAGTTTTATTGTCTTGAATTAAAGGCCGTCGATTAAATGGTTCATGGTTGGCATCCCGTTGCGGAAAAACTGTAACGTTTAGTACTTTATAAGTGGGAAAGTGAAATTCATCGTTGGATTAGAGTTGGAGGTAGCTGCCTTTGACTCTGTAGCTTACCATTTAAAAATTACAAGCAAATAGCCTCCGTGTAGTTGAGTGACAGTATTATTAACAACTTTTTAACGTATCACTCCGCGACTAATGACCTTAAAACAGTAAATGTAATGCATTATAATCCTATGATTGTTCCTTGTTTAACGCACAGAACCTTTAATTACAAACATCGAAGTTTATCACGTGTAATCTTTATGGAAAACATTTTTTTTAAATTTTTTTATTCTTTTTTATTATATTTCATGTCGGACGGACGTGGTCTACTGATGAACATTCCCAGACTATGAGTCCGAAGATTTAATGGTCCGCGTCCCACCAAACATGATCGCCCTTTTAGCCGTCGGGGCGTTGTAATATGTGGTCAATCCCACTATTCGTTGGTAGCTCAAGAGGTGACGGTAGGTGGTGATGACTAGAGGCATCCCTCTAGTCTTACACTGCTAAATTAGGGACGGCTAGCCCAGATAGTCCTCGCGTAACTTTGCGCGAAATTAAAAAACAAACAAACAAACAAGATTTTATGGTTCGTGTTTAGTTTCCTCCAGTTCGTCCAGTGACAATTATTAAAATACTGTATAATATTATATACTATTATATAAATAGTAAATTATATAATAGTATTATATAAATATTATTGTTATTCGACAATCGAATTTTTATTTAAGTTATTATAAACAACTGTCTTTAATAATATTAGTTAAGTGTCAAAATTGTAAAGTTTTACAATGACCTACACGATGGTATTATACTGACTAGTAATATGTTATGCACCATAGTTTCCGTACATGCGGTAGTTGTATAGCCTATAAGATACGTTAAACGTTGATGGGACAGCAAGAAACATTAAATATAGTCAAGATGATATACGTTTAAAAGTGGTTTGGTAAGCCTAGTTTAAAACCGCACCAATCAACTCACGTCCCAGAGAACTGGCACAGAAACATTTATAGAACAATCATTTTCTTTCTGAAACTATGAAATTAAAACGCTGTAACAGTTACCAGGCCAGTCAAAGTTCAGTATTTAAATTACATGCTCACACACATATATAATCTTGTATTAACTTTAACGAAAAATTGTACTTTTTTTCATGATGTAATTAAATCGATAACTTGAATTGAAACAAACAGTAAAATCTTAAAGAAAAGTAGGATTTAGGAAAAATTAAAGATTATATTAGGCTGAAAACGATTACTGTCGTTTCGAAACGCTAGCTACAGCGAATTTCATCAGACTCAAAACAATGAATATAAACACAGGTGTGTAAGCCTAAAACGTACACTTGTTAAAATATGTCTAGTAAATAAAAACTTTTAGGGGCCACGCTATAGATCTTATATAAAAAAAAAAACACAAAACTTTCTAAAACCAAAAGACTGAAATGTGATAAACTATCAACAATATGTTAAGCGCTGTTAAAAGGCGCGGTTTATTTAGTCTTAAAGTTGGTTTGTTATCAAATAAAAAATAGCAAAGTGAAAGCAAAAACCACATAACCAAATCTATTGTAAAGAAAGGCTTGGATTTCTACACATTATAATTGATGTATGAAAACAAGAAGCTTTATTTCAAACATATGTATTAAACTCAGAATAAAAGCATAGTATCAAGGCATAAAAATAATTTAAAGACTAAAAAATGCGTACAACGTGGACTTACTTTTTCTGGTTGGTAATCTGTGATGTCCTTAATTTTACGATATACAAGTCTTCTGTATTATAAAGACATAAATAAAAACGATAATATCAAATTATTTATGTCATTCGTGTGTCCGATATGCTTCTAATTTATGTTTACTAACAAATATAATGATTAGGAATGAAAATCGGTTATCGTTAGAGGATAGGAACACAATTTTTTTAGAGACCGGCTCGAGGTTAAAGGTGAAGCGAGGAACAGCTTGGCGTTAGTTTAAATGTCACCATAATTACCTGCGAATGAGCAGTCACATAGTGCTAGCCAGTCTACTCGCCAGACATCAATTGTTTAAAATTCATTTTAAGGTTCCGAGGCGAAACTATTGGTGACAATTACGTATAGCAGTTTGTAATTACTCATGCTTACGTCATGTTCTAAAACATGGCTTTCGCTAATAGTGTTACAGAACCATTTCGGTTGATCCGTAGAATCGTACCGCGGCTGTAGAATACAAACTTTCAGGGAAAATAATCAAAAACGAGGCCCAAAACAACCGTATTTACTGAATGTTTGACTCCCGCATGAAATAATTAATTATTACTCGTTTATAACTAACGCCAGTATTCATCAAAAAGTCAAGCGTTTTATTTTCTGCTCAGGTAGATCGACAGAATGATAGATGGACAGCTAAATAAACGGACAAATAAAGAAATAGACAGCGTCGTTTGAAAATGAATATTTGAAACATGTCGTGAGAAGGTCAACATTTATATTTCCCATTACGTTCAAACTGAGAGGTGGAGTGAGGGAAATTATTGAGTAATTCTGTCACGCGATCCTGCTATAAAGGTCTGCCTCTCCAACACAACTGTTGAGGACACGATATAGAAATTAGTTAAAAAAGGGAGACTAGAAGAAATGCTTTCAGCAATTATATACCTGGATTTTTAGTTCAGGGTCTAGGCAACGATGTATTATTTACGCAAGGCGGTCCTCGTCTCCGAGTTGCTACATCGGTGCACGTGCTTGCTTGGTGATGGGACAGAGTGGAACCGGACGATACGATAACAACAGTGTTGTAATAACTTGCTCATTCGGTTAAATTTCCAACGGGTAAGGACAATAATCACTGAAATGTAGACCGTGTATCTGTGGTATCGAAAAATATACATAACAAGTTTATTGACAACGTGCCTGTTTCTTTCGTCTCCTTCAATTGTTTTTTTTTTTTCACTGCCTTTCCGTCTAATTATACGTTTTCTTGTTTGTCAGTTTCGTTTTTCAAATTAATGGAAATTAGAGCTGTGAGACAAACATTAACTGTCGACATAAACTAAATACGATTTGTGCATTAAAAATACTTGTATGTACTCCAAGGGTTTGCATAATTATATCTCTTTTTGGGCCCGCCATTGACACTGCGGTATGCGCATGAACTTGCACATCTAGAAACCGAGTTTCGATACCTGTGGTGAGAAGCAATACCTCTTCTTTGTAGTTAACTACAACCCAAACAAATTTCTCATTAGGATATTTTTTTACATCTTTAAGTTGAATAAAAAAAAGGTTCTTGTTTGTCTTTTTGCTGGTGGATAGTGCAATAATTTAGGCTTAGTTTAGGAATAAAACGTTGTACGTTTAACAAGTTGAAACTGCACATTGTCATAGTGTTAAACCTTTTCATCTGCGGCTGCAAAATGCTTTACTTTGTACGTTAACAGTTAAACTTCTCAGTATCGTAGCATCGTACGTTTTTCATCTATAATTGCAAACTGCCATATTGTTGTACTTTATACCTGTCAGCAAAATGTTTGGTTTGATATATATATTCCTTTATTCGTTATTAAGAAATCAAACTACTTTAGATGTTTGGATAACATATGACATACCGTTTGAATCCATTATCCATCATTATTCAGAATTACTTGGTTATTTTTTAATTTCTTTTCTTCTCTGAACGATAATTTAGGTGAAGAAAAGATGACGTAGACACTTAATATAGTCTTTGACTCGTCGCAACAGACAAGTTTCGCCGAATTCACGGCTCATCAGTGCTGCTTGAAAGCAGGAAGTGAATAAATAAAGTAGGCCTTATACAGTGGTGGAAAGTGATTAATTTGTTTGTTTTAGATGTGTATTTTTTTGCTCACCAAAAACGCTTTTATTCCGTAATTCGCTTTTTGATGAAGGTTTGATTTAAATTTCGCGCAAAGCTACACGAGGGCTATCTGCACTAGCCGTCCATAATTTAGCAGTGTAAGACTAGAGGGAATACAACTAGCCATCACCACCCACCGCAACTCTTGGGCTACTCCTTTACCAACGAATAGTGGGATTGACTGTAACATTATAACACCCCCACGGCTGAAAGGGTGAGCATGTTTGGTGCGACGGGGATTCGAACCTGCGATCCTCAGATTACGAGTCGAACGCCTTAACCCACTTGACCAGGCCGGGCCCCAATTAGGTCGCATAAGCATAAGCAGTTATGAGAAGGCGATAACCCTAAATGTAACTGAAACTGTATTATTTATAACAAGCAGCCATAGTTGTATTATATTCGAAGGAATTTAGACCAAAATAACATGGAAAACAGAAAAAAAAAAAACAGTTATATTTTAACCATGTTTATCAGAATTTCAATTATCTGAAAGTCGAATACAACTGAAGGAGGAACAGAGACAAACTCAAGTCTACGGTTGTGGTAATTGCCTTAAAGTATATGTACTAATACTTACCTTAAAATTGTGGTAATTGTAGTGATTACATTCAGTAGCCTCCAACATCTAGTTAGTCACAAAGATATTTTCAAAATATTCGTACAACTTTCATATAAAAATCACTTGTATTTCTTTCATAAAAACGTATTTATTTAAATATTAATTAAGGCAGTAACAAAAACATACGAATTTCACAGTTGTAGTTTTTAGTCAATTCCAAATGTATATGAAATTCATAGTTGTAGATTTTAGGCAGTAACAAAAATATACGATATTCACAGTTGTAGTTTTTCGTCAGTACCAAAAATATATGTAATTCATAGTTGTAGATTTTAGACAGTAACAGAAATATACGATATTCAAAGTTATAGTTTTTAGTCAGCACCAAAAGTATATGAAATTCATAATTGTAGGTTTAAGTCAGTACCAAAGGTATATGAAATTCATAATTGTAGGTTTAAGTCAGTACCAAAGGTATATGAAATTCATAATTGTAGATTTTAGACAGTAACAAAAATATACGAAATTCATAGTTGTAGTTTTTAGTCAGTACCAAAAGAATATGAAATTCATAGTTGTAGGTTTTAGACAATTACAAAAATGTACGAATTTCATTGTTTTAGATTTTAGACAGAAACAAAAATATACGAAATTCATAGCTGTAGTTTTTAGTCAGTACCAAAAGAATATGAAATTCATAGTTGTAGGTTTTAGACAATTACAAAAATGTACGAATTTCATTGTTTTAGTTTTTAGACAGAAACAAAAATATACGAAATTCATAGCTGTAGTTTTTAGTCAGTACCAAAAGAATATGAAATTCATAGTTGTAGTTTTCAGTCAGTACCAAAAGAACATGAAATTCATAGTTGTAGGTTTTAGACAGTACCAAAAATGTACGAATTTCATAGTTTTAGTTTTTAGACAGTGACAAAAATATACGAAGCTCATAGTTGAGTTTTTATACCCACAACTCTAGAATTACTGATATAGTTAACTAGTTACACATCAGTTGCTTGTTGATCCAGGACGTTGTTGTCTGGAGGGTCCCTAATAACATCTTTAATACTGCTATTAACCTCCCTTACTACTTTATACACAACACAAAGTGGTTTCGTCCGGTTGGTTGGATCAGTTCTTTACATCGAACGTTATAATAGGTAAAACACAAAGATTCTCATTATGTGAATCACCTCAGTAGTGAACCAGTACACGTAGTAACTAATACATTGTGTTGCATATACACGTGGTTTCTACCAAAAGATGATCCATGTACCCTAAACAATGGTTTGCTTTGTTGTGGTTTTCAAGCACGAAGCTGCACAATGGGCTATCTGTACTTTGCTCATCACGGGTATCGAAGTCTGATTTTTCGCGTTATAAGCCCGCAAACTTACAGCTAAGCCAACAGAAGGCCAAACAAAGAGATAAACAAGACATAACAACAAAATCTTTTGATAAACAACGACCAAGGAGCATTTAGTTACCAACAATTTGAAAGGACAATTTATAACATTAAAAATAACTTAAACACCGAGTATGCTAATTTTCTTCGAAGCCAAAGTTTGTGAATGAGCAAGCTCTGTCCATCGCTTATCTTTACCAAGATCATAAGGTGAAAGTGGATGTAGGTGTTTTCGTATAGCAAAGCCACATCAGGCTATCTGCTGAGTCCACCGAGGGGAATCGAACCCATGATTTTAGCGTTGTAAATCCGTAGGCTTACCGTTGTAGCAGCGAGTGAGACATGATCTAAAAGTGACTTTAATGTACGTAAACGTCACATTCCCCAGAACATGTTCACGTACACTCAACTTGATCCAAAACCCCAAACATGGATGTTCTTTCGCACGTGCTTCTTCTAATAGGTTCAGTAATAGCAGGGACAAGTGAATGACCACATTTTGTGGTTTTGATGGAGGAATACAGTTTTAATTTTAAAAATAAAGTAGCAGGTGGCGACTGGACTTAAAAACACATCTCATTGGTGTCAGAGGATAAACTCTCACAAATAGTATTTCTTAAACGTTTTGAATCATCAGAGAATATTTACCCTTGTATGACGGTAATAACACCAGGGCACATCGAACTTCATACATGAATGACGTATTAAAACAACACTTATTTATGTACACATGAGGTATTATATCAATAACATATACAGAAAAACTATTTTTCCATAATAATTCGGCCAGGCATGGCCAGGTGGTTAAGACACTCGACTCGTAATCTGAGGGTCGCGGGTTCGAATCACCGTCACACCAAATATGTTTGTCCTTTCAGCCGTGGGGGTGTTATAATGTGACGGTCAATCCCACTATTCGTTGGCAAAACAGTAGTACAAGAGTTGGCGGTTGGTGGCGACGACTAGCTGACTCTCCTCTAGTCTTACACTTGGACGGCGAGTGCAGATAGATCTCGTGCAGATAGGTCTCGTGCAGCTTTGAGCGAAATTCAAAAACAAATAAACAAACAGCTTTCCTTCTTCCCTGTGTTTTGGTTAGTTTACTGCTATGTAGAAGTTCGGTGACCTCTGTATTACCCAATGTTTTGTTTGTTTTTTGAATTTCGCACAAAGCTACTCAAGGGCTATCTGTGCTAGCCGTCCCTAATTTAGTAGTGTAAGACTAGAGGGAAGGCAGCTAGTCATCACCAACCACCGCCAACTCTTGGGCTACTCTTTAACCAACGAATAGTGGGATTGACCGTAACATTATAACGCCCCCACAGCTGAAAGAGCGAGCATGTTTAGCGAGACGGGGATGCGAACCCGCGACCCTCAGATTACGAGACGCACGCCTTAACACGCTTGGCCATGCCGGGCTCTGTATTACCCAAACAGAAGTAATTTCAAAATATGTATTATATCTGGTTTGCAGTTTAACATGACCATTTTCACGAGCCATATGTATAGATGAAAGACAGTTCGAAAACAGAAGATAATATTATATGTATGATACGTTTACATTAGAATTACATTATTAATAAAAGAGGCCGCGTTTATGTAAGAGAGTAATTCAACGTAGAAAGGTTATATTTTACCTGGTTCCTAATATTATGTAATTTGTTTTGCTTATAATTTTAATTTCGATTATTTTTAAAACGTTAAAATGTTCTTTCCTATAGTCCAGTGGTTCCCAACCTTTTTTATGCCCAGCACCCCTAAAAAAATTTAATATGTTTTTGCACCCCTCACAGTAATCATTTACTTAAGAATAGAGGTAAAGGTGGCCAAAACAAATTTTTATAATGTTATCTCGCACTTCCTGGAACGCTATCTCGCACCCCTGGTTGGGAACCACTGCTGTAGTCTTACACTGCTAAATTAGGGACATCTAGCACAGATAGCCCTCGTGTTGCTTTGCGTGAAATTCAAACCAAACCAAACAATCTACTTTTCTTTGATTTTAGATTGACTTCCTCTCCAAGGTGGCTCAGCGGTACACCTTGAGGGCTAATAGCAATAAAGTTAGAGGTTCGATCCCTGCGGTAAGAAAAGCACGTAGCCCATTGTGCAATTTTGCACTTTAAATAAAACAAAATTTTAGTGTCAACTAAATAAGAACAAACAGTAACCCTCTTACATTTATTGATAGCGCTGAGCGCTGTATTATTAATCATGTCTGTAGTGGTCAAACGTGCTGTTAAACATCTACACTGCACAATCGTAATCTGAGGGTCGCGGGTCCGAATCCCCGTCGTACCAAGTATTCTCGCCCTTTCAGCCGTGGGGCGTTATAATATGACTGTCAATCTCACTATTCGTTGGTAAAAGAGTAGCCCAAGAGTTGGCGGTGGGTGATGATGACTGGTTGCTTTCCTTCTACTCTTACACTGCTAAATTAGGGACGGCTAGCGGAGATAGCTCTTGTGTAGCTTTGCGCGAAGTTAAAACAAAACAAAACAAACACATCACAAAATAAAACAGTAGTAAACATAGAACCTGAAAACCTGATTTATAATATTATAAATCATAATCTCAAATGGGAAATCAGCTCAAGATTATACCCTAATATTTGTCCTCTCAGATCTTAGATAACGTGTATGACGTCATATTTTAAATATGTTGTGACCCAAAAATGCGTTATATAAATAATATTATATATACATTAAAAATAAATACAAGGTTTCAGAGGAAATCTAAATATACAGAGGTTAAATATATGTAACGGAACAGTCCGGAACAGCGTTCCGCCTCTTGTGGATTCAACACATTAACGTTCTTGGCTTTTTGATTAGATTACGCTGTGATTCACGATGTTACAACAAATTACAAAAGAGAGTGCAACCTCATTCAAAGTCCCAGTTTAACCATTGTAAACACAGCGAAATGAGACCAATAATCTCATAGGTTGTATAACACTCGAAATCGACTTTTCAGTATTTCCATGTTATGCAATGTTGCCTGATATGCACGTGCCACATTGTGAACCACGTGATGGAAATGTTTTAATCTGATGTTTTTACTTTTTTATAGCTAACTATCCAACATTCTTAAAAACCTCCTTTCATTGAATATAGAAGTTGAATAATAATATAATAACCCTAAAAGTACATATTGTATAATAGTAAATAGTCACGTTCTATCAGCACATGACTCAATGCACTGTTTCAGTGCCTATCACACCATTCTTCCAGAAAATAAAATAATACTAATATAATCAGGTATGCTGAACTGAAATACACTCAGAATGAATTCAATTATTCTCGTCTGAAACCGGAACCAAATCATTTCTGTATATTGTTAAACGCTCAAGTTCCATAAAAGTGCATTGAGCAACAAGCGGGTATCGATAACCGTGAAGTGTGCCGTGCCTGGACTCTATTCAGTCATTTAAATATCGCATTATGTAATTACTGTAGAGCAGTTTAAATGTTTTAGAGTTATCATGAAATGTTGCTAATCATCGCAACATTATTTTCAAGTTCGAGATTTGTTTTGATAATACAAGCCAAATGAATTTTCATAAGTATTCACTCTGGCTAATTCTAAACCTAGGCCCGGTATGGCCAAGCGTGTTACGGCGTGCGACTCGTAATCTGAGGCTCGCGTGTTTGCATCCCGGTCGCGCCAAACATGCTCGCCCTTTCAGCCGTGGGGGTGTTATTATGTTACGATCAATCCCACTATTCGTTGGTAAAAGAGTAGCCCAAGAGTTGGCGGTGGGTGGTGATGACTAGCTGCCTTCCCTCTGGTCTTACACTGCTAAATTAGGGACGGTTAGCACAGATAGCCCTCGAGTAGCTTTGTGCGAAATTCAATAAACAAACAAACAATTTTAAACCACTTCGGGACATTGCAGACATTGTCAGAATCGCTTCTAAACAAAAGTTGTTAAGTTCAGTGAATTCTGAGGGACTAACTTTCTATTTATCTATGCTTTTATTTATACCCCAAACTTCCCCGCTGGTACAGCGGTAAGTCTATAGATTTACAACGCTAAAATCAGCGGTTTGATTCCACTCGGTGTACTTCGCAGAGAGCCTGATGTGCCTTTGCTAGAAGAAAAGACACACGTACCCTAAAATATACTACTAATGGTTGAAATAATTATTAAATACATTCTGATAAACTGTGTTCAATTTTATAAAGATAATATCTTAATCAATATTAGTGTATGCTAATTGTAATTTTTTTTTAAATATAAAACCTGATATTTATATACCCGATCTAATATGAAAGGTACTGTTAACTATATTATGTTCCTACCTTCAAGTGGTGGCCTGGTGGGACAGAGATAAGTTAACGGTAATATCCGGGGTTTGATTCCTCTGGGCGGATGCAGCACATAGGCTGAGGTGGTTTTGCTATAAGAAAACACACAGACACCTTCTGGAGCAATTTTACTAATAAGTGGAAAAGAGTTTTTAACTCATTTCTTAGTATACAGAAAATGATAAAACAATTTTTCTATTAACCATTACCCGTCAGTAAGTTACCCAGAACTGTGACAATATTGGTTTTGAAGCCCGCATGATAAATAACGTTGAGTTAGATAATTTTAACTCTACATCAGACCTTATAGTTTCTTTCAGTAATACTCATAACCCGGTATGGCCAGGTGGTTAAGGCACTCGACTCATAATCTGAGGGTAGCGGGTTCGAATCCCTATCACACTAAACAGGGTTTGGTGGTGGGTGATGATGACGAGGTCCCTCCCCTCTAGTCTTACACTGCTAAATTAGGGACGACTAGCGCAGACAGCCCTCGTGTAGCTCTACGCAAAATTCAAAACAAACTGCTCACTATTACACACCAGAGAGTTGCGATTGTGTCACCTGGACTACAAAGAAATTTCAAAGTTATTTTTAAGGAGAGACGATCAGTAATTGTGCATAAAGGACAGAGCTAGTTTTAAAAGTTAGTTTCATTAACAGTATTAGTTAAAATGTGTAATATTTTTATTACATTTCTTGATGACAAGAAACCCACTTGAAATACTTTTTATACCCATACCAAACATTTTGAGATACATTTTTGTTATTTTTTGTTTATTTGTCACATATATTAAAGATGTCCGAAGCTCGTGAGATATTAGTACTCACTTTGGATGTTTTCTAGTTACTTCAAAATTAAACATTCCTTGCATCTTTATAAATAGATAAACTCCTTCCTAATCAAATTCATCAAGCTAAGGCCCGAAAAATACAATGTGTAAATAGGGACCACCTAAGCATGTCAGGTCGCTCATATGAAAAACAGTAATTTAATCTAAGCATTATAATTTGTTTTCGCGCGTCGTTTCGCTTGGTTTAAATGTACGGTCCCTTACTCACTATTAATAACCTAAATACTTTAGATGATTGGATAATATGTGACATAACGTCATAATTAATTATCCATTGTTATTCAGCGAACTAATTGATTAGTTATTTATTTTCTTCACCAAAACATGAATTTGAATAAAGAAAAGATGAAATTCATTTCAGATTTATCAACTGATTCGCTACTCTATCCTCGACAGGAGAAACAAAGCAAAGAATATATTGGGTCTCTGCATTATATTTTCTTCGTTGAGGGTCCGGGTTCGAGTTCTCGTTATACCGAACATGCTCTCTCTTTCAGCCGTGGGAGAATTATAGTGTGACGATCAATCCCACGATCAATTCGTTGGTAAGGAGAGTAACCCAAGAGTTGGCGGTGGGTGGTGATGACTAGCTGCCTTCCCTTTAGGCTAACACTGCTGAATAAGGGACGGCTAGCGCAAATAGCCCTCGTGTAGCTTTGCGCGAAATTGAATAGAAAACAAAAAACAACAACCACAAATTCCTCGCTGAAATTGACGTCAAGATGAATGAAAACAAACAAACAAAAATACAAAGTTAACGACACAGTGATCACTTTTGTTTAACCCATATTTTCTAAAAAAACGGAGGACGTTATGAGACGCGTTTCTTAAATGCTTATCACACAATCAAAACCCACGAGTATTAGTGACAGATGCCAAAACACCACATTATAACGCTCTATTCCATATGTTAAATGTGCAAAATTTGCTGGAAATGTTTCCTCCATAAAACAAACTTTCAAAACATAACATTACTTATTAATGCCCAGAAAAGTATAACTTGCGTATAAAATATTGTTTTTCTTTGAAATTATTATGAACTTTCAACTCGCCATCTTCCGGACAAGCTTTAAAATTTCTTATTTTCCTGCTGTCAATGTAATATTAATAACATTTGAAAGCTTCTTGTCGTGAGAAACCAGTTCAAATTGGGGAAAAAATGTCAGAGTTGAAAACCAGATTTGAGGTACCAGACTACGTATAAAATCTAAAAATAGGTTTTCTTCTGATTTAAAAAAAAATACTCATAAGTAAAATTTGTAAACTGTCCTGTCAGGAAAACAAACAGAGACAGTGAGGAGATTATGGTTTTTGTAGATGGTGCTTACCTGTGGATTCATGTTGAATAAAGTATGTCATATTAACTGGAAGTGAAGAAATGATGTTGAAAGCGGAGAAAGAAAAGTAAAGAGAAGGACAGTTGACCTAAGATGTCAAATATCATATTAGATTAGACCAGTGGTTCTTTACCGTTTTCATCTTCTTACCCCCTGAGACTCTCCAGGGTATTACCGTGAACCCTATAATAATTTTTGTAATGGTGAACTTTGCGTAAAGGAAGAATAAAACAAAACTGTATAAAGATCCTAATTTATTGAAAATGTTACAAAAATGACTTTGAGAGATGCTACATGTGCTAAACAAATGCAAAATCCATGGAATTACTGAACATAATACAAAACCTACTTACTCACTCAGTGTGAAGGTTGATATAATATATATACATATAGTGAGAAAAAATACTAAATACAATGGAAACTTTGATATTTAAATTTTAAGTTTGATGTATTAATATTATTTAGCTACAGGCACTTGTCACAAAAACAAAAAAAACTGCTCCGTGATTTCCCCAATAATTCCCAAACCTTCCGTGACCCCGAGAAACTTCAAACGACCCCCAGGGGTACACGACCCCCAGGTTAAGAACCACTGGATTAGAGGAAAGCAAGGCGTACGATACTAATTCTGAAACTATTAAAACCATTACTGCTATATACAGCTGTATGGTTTTTCGTACTTCATGGATTTCAAATGTAATAGAATATTCTCAGCAGTAGAGTCAAGTTGTTTATTTCTACCAGTCAGCAACTTTTGGGACATAATATTTCAAAATTTGGAGTAACACCTACAGGGGTTGGTTTTCTGTGACCTTCGGCTGAACTGAAGGACTGCACATTTTACAGATAGTTTTATATTGTTTTATTGAATCATGTAGTCAATCATAAGTGCACTAAAGGAAATAACGTAATTTTTCTTGACCTTGCTGTTTGCCCCCCTCCAGTTAATACAGCGGTAAGTCTACAGATTTACAACGCTAAAATCAGGGGTTCGATTCCCCTCGGTGAGCTCAGGAGATAGCCCGATGTGGCTTTGCTATAAGAAATCGGCCCGCCATGGCCAGGTGGGTTAAGGCGTACGGGTCGTAATCGAAGGGTCGTTGGTTCGAATTCTCGTCGCACCAAACATGCTCACCCTTTCAGCCATGGGGGCGTTATAATGTTACCATTAATTCAACTATCCGCTGGTAAAAGAGTAGCCCAAGAGTTGGCGGTAGGTGGTGATGACTAGTTACCTTCCCTCTAGTCTTACACTGCTAAATTAGGGACGGCTAGAGCAGATAGCCATCGTGTAGCTTTGGGCGAAATTCAAAACAAATATAAGAAACACACACACACTTTGCTGTTTTCTCTCTACTGGTTCACTTGATAAAAAATAAAGTATTTATTCCTGCTAAGTTAGGAACATCCAACACATTTAGTGTATCTCACCAGAGCTAATTTTGTAATTCGAACAAAATAAGCACTTAACACTTGAATAACGTTTGTTTGTTTTTGAATTTCGCGCAAAGCTACTCGATTGCTATCTGTGCTAGCCGTCCCTAATTTAGCAGTGTAAGACTAGAGGGAAGGAAGCTAGTTAACACCACCCACCGCCAAGTCTTGGGCTACTCTTTTACCAACGAATAGTGGGATTGACCGTCACATTATAACGCCCCACGGCTGAAAGGGCGAGCATGTTTGGTGCGATAGGGATGATTCGATCACGCGACCCTCGGATTACGAGTCGCACGCCTTAACACGCTTGGCCATACCGGACCCACTTGCATAACGTATTTAGCTCAACTTGGCCAATTGTTTGACGTAAAAAGTGTTAAATTCATAAGAAGCTTGGTATGTCTTTATTTCAAAACAAAATTTTTCGGGTGAAAAACTAAAAATCGTAGCTTTTGTTCCGACATAAATTTAGTAAAGGCCATAAATGGTCTCCGTGAAGTTTCTACTAGCCCCGTGGTCAGTAATATCCTCGCTGTATTACATACTGTGACGTAAACATTGATATGTGACCCATATATGTTACTTAACCACCTTGTATTTACATATTTGTAAAATAACAATTCCATCCAAGCTAACACTTTCTTTAGCGTTGAACTTGCAACAACTTTCCCTTTAAGTTGTTTATTTAGATTAACATAACATATATTGTTAAGTTTCATACAAGTTTTCGTGTTTCTTGTAATTTCTCTCTCCCAACTCCGAGGTCAAGTTCGTGTGGGTGTGTCTCTTTGTGTTTCCGCGCTCGTATTTCAAAAACTAATGGACTGATGTACAAGTAGCACCCACACATAAATGCTAATGAGGATACATACATGAACATTTGTCCTAAAAGTGCAGTTTACCCCCATCCTTATAAAGCATCACCATCTACATTCAATAGGAAACAAATCAATACCACAGACAGGAGGAAGAGGTCCAAGTGAGTCTGATCCTTTCTGGTCTATTAGACCAAAGTTCCAACAACAATACAAAGTAGCATCTGACCTTCCCAGGTTGCCAGTGACCAAAATTTTGATTCGGGGAGACAGACGAAAATTTATGCAAGATTGAAACTCACTAATTAACAGCCCTCTCAAAGTTTGGTCCGGATACACATCCAGATCTGGATGGTAGATTTCTTTGAAGCTTTTTTCATAATTAGGTACAAGGCAATTCGATTTGTATCAAATTTCAAGGATATATTAAGGTTGAAACTCCTAATAAATAACATGGCCAGGTGGTTAAGGTTCTCGACTCGTAACCTGAGGGTCGCGGGTTTGAATCCCAGTCGCACCAAACATGCTCGCCCTTTCAGCCGTGGAGGCGTTATAATGTGACGCAGATAGCCCTCGTGTAGCTTTGCGGGAAATTCAAACCAAAACCTAATCAAAAATTAAAAATTCTGATCATTGACAGTTCTGGATCTGAAAAGGATTTATCGAGTTTTCGAAGGTGAAAGTTTAAGCTATCCGATATAAACGCATGCAATTTCAAAAAAAGAGCGGCAGGGTAAGAACATGGGATATCTCTTGTTTGAGTGATTTATAACGTTTTCTGTTCTGTAAGAACCATTGCGCTCATAAGAATTTTTAATGGATGTCTCTGTGATACCCAAAGGCTAAATGTTCAAACCATTATAATTATAAATTTATGTCCAGCAATGCCATCTGATATTTGATTTCGGAGGGGGCGGGATTAGCATACTTTATGACGTCAAGCGGTCTGGTCCTAGTTGCTTCTGAATTTTTTGAATGTGAAAATGCAATAATATGTGGGCTGCAATCGAACGGTTATATAGCTATACAACGCACACACTGTCAAAGCATAAAATCGGTGCTTTATTATCAGGTTCATTTTTGCTTTTGTGTGGGGAAAACAATGCCCCTCCCCTCAAAACAACACACAGTTAGCCTTCCTGATTATGTTTCGGTGAATGTTGTAGCACACCGAACGTGTATGGTTCACACTTTTAGCACTGAATAAAACATTAACGCAGGACGCATAACAACTTATGACTTTCAATGCCCAAAACGCTCTTGGACTTTTCAAAATAACCACGAATCTGATCAATGAATGAACATTTGCATTATTAACGAAGAACCAGAACAAGTTACAGCAGTAATGCTACATGCTGACATTTGATATGAATGGTTATTTGTAAGCGTGGTCACCTTCTCTCCGAAATAACGCTCACCGATTTCGTTTTGTTTCTTAGTGATTTATTTATGAGTTATCTTAAACGAAATGACCAAGGGTTCAATAGCTAGTGGTCGCACAGAACTGAAAGTCAATTTTTAACAAGCAAATACATTTGAGGTTGTTCGTTCACGAAATAAATCGTGGTAGAAACCAATACCGATCGACCGGTACATTTATATCTTCGGTAAGGTTCACGAAAGGGTTATACGATCACCTTAATTTAAAATCACGCACACATACAATGGTAAAAACAAAACAAAAAAACTTACGAATTGAAACAACTGTTCAAATAAACAGTTTCACCGTAATACAATATACCTCAATGTTTCTATAATGTTCTAGGCCCGCCTACACAAAGCACGTTTTTCCTGAGTCATAAAAACGCCGTTCAACTTGAAACAGTTCCGTGAACTTTTTATTTGAGCGTATTCGTCTTTAACTTACTTGGTTTGTTTTGAATATTCGGGAAAAACTGCACGAGGGCTGTCAGCTCCAGCTGTTTTTAATCTTAAACTAACAGATTAGAGGGAAGGCGGCTAGACGACTCTTAAACTACTCTAATCGCAGTGAAGAATTTTTCCTTTGCTTAAAATCATCATGGCCCCAAAGTACGACTTTGAGGCAACAGTGTACTAAAATAGGATTGATAGTCCGGTGCCCCTAATCAGTATGACACACCCAGTCCCATTCACTGCCAATCCAACCAACTCAGCTCCTCTAGTAGGTTCTTAAATTTACAGATATGAGCAAACACAGAGATACTTATTATACCGGTGATTGAACGTATACCGCAGGTAATTAAGCACAAAGTTGCACAATGGGTTCTCTATGCTCTGCCTGCCAATGATATCGAAACCTGGTTTCTTGCGATGTAAGCACGCAGACATACCGCTGTGCCACGGGGAGTGCACTATATGTACCAACACTGAACGATACAGGTTACTATTCATCCGACATCAATCACTTTCTTCAGCAAGCGTTTATATAGTGACGTGTAAATTCATATTCAGAGCTATATAGTGATTGTGTTTATTATGTTTAGAGCTACAAAGTGATTGTGTTTATTATGCTCAGAAATATATAGTTATTGTGTTTATTATGTTCACAGCTATGGAGTGATTGAGTTTATGTTCAGAGCTATATAGTGATTGTATTTATGTTCAAAGCTATATAGTGATTGAGTTTATGTCCAGAGCTATATAGTGATTGTGTTTATTATGTTCAGAGCTATATAGTGATTGTGTTTATTATGTTCAGAAATATATAGTTATTGTGTTTATTATGTTCACAGCTATGAAGTGATTGAGTTTATGTTCAGAGCTATATAGTGATTGTATTTATTATGTTCAGAACTATATAGTGATTGTGCTTATTATGTTCACAGCTATATAGTGATTGAGTTTATGTTCAGAGCTATATAGTGATTGTGTTTATTATGTTCAGAGTTATATAATGATTGTATTTATTATGTTCAAAGCTATACAGTGATTGTATTTATTATGTTCAGAGCTATATAGTGATTGTGTTTATTTTCCTCTTTCAGTGTTCTCCAATGGAACAGCGGTAAGTTTAGAGACTTACAACGTTAAAATCTGGAGCTCGATTTTCGCGGTGGACACAGCAGGGGGTCGAATATGGCTTTTATGGCTTTACTTTAAACTAAACAAACAAACTATTTATTAATTTTAGCACCAAAGTTCAAAGATTGAAGAAGAAAAACTTAATGATTATAAACGTGTGATCCATGTTAAGTAAACTTAACTAACTGATGCTGGTGAAAATAGTTACCACACATTTTTTTCAAAGAAAGAAAATGAAATGATCGACGGCGAAGTGAGAGAAATGGAGATAAATTAGTTAAACACAAAGAATAAATGAATTCCAATGAATCTCTGATCATAACGTTTGCCTGATCTTATCAGACGACTGACGAGATAATTTGGTGTCTCTAGACAAAAGTACATTGTTCCTGGTGTCTTTTTTCTTTTCTCTATTCGAAATCTAGCATCCACCGATTTTTCGAGTGACTGCTAATGGAAGCATTTTGAGTCAATCATTCTTTCGACAGCTTAGCTTTCACATCTTCCGCCAAAAAAAACACAAAAAACAGCCACATTTAGAGACAAAAACTCTGCACGTGTTTGTCTTCTGCACAAAAGCAAACTGGAGATAATACCGTCTAATTGTCATTTATGTATGTATACTTATATGTATACATATATAAAGTGTAGTTTGTCACGTTCCTGCCTTTCTTTTGTCTTACCCTAGGTGTGATAGCGTCGAGTCGCTTTGCATACAGGGTAAATTATGCGTGAACTCGAGTGCAGAGAGATAAAGGCCTGCGTCACCGAGTTGGACTTTGAAAACATTGTTTCATCGAAGTTTTCCGTCAGTTACTAACAACGTCAGTCACCACACTTCATTAGAGCTCTTTGCTGTTTTTTTGTATTTTTTCGCGGTCTTTAGATAACGAAATGACCCTCACTATCACTAGAATCTGTTTTTACTACATATGTTCTTTCTTACTTCTTACTTTTCAGAGTTTGCGTCCGAGGTCGCATTTGACAAAAAACAACAACAAACAAACCTAAAGAAGATGTAATTAGTAGAACCCATCAAAGGCCAATCATCGATAAGATGTATGGCGACCAATAAGCTTTTATGGTGATGTATGATGAGGACCTTATGTCAGAAGACATGACATATAAGCTTATCCAATACATCAAATGTTACTGAAGGAACCCTTAATAGATATGGTCACTGGTAGAGAGTCTTCATTGCGTTCTTTCTTAATATTTCCAACACCAAATTCAAGTATTATTAATTGATCTACAAATTATGTTCAACTTTTTTCATTATTATTACCACTTCCAAGGATTAACGAATAATTACGCAACGTATTGGTCTTCTGGTCACACCAGTAAGGAATCTTGGAAGAATTTCTTACATTACGGATAGAAAAACAAATCGTTGCTCTTATCGATACGTATTTCGTTTAGACAGTTGTAAGTTTGCGGATCTACAATCTCAAAGGCCGAGGTTAGATTCCGCGGCGCAGAAAATCAAATAGCAAAATGTGGCTTTGCTTTGAAATAAGCAAATCTTATCAATAGGTCAGCTTTCTACAGTATACAGTCATCATACTTTTAGTTTATCAATAGGCCAGCTTTCTACAGTATACAGTTATCATACTTTTAGTTTATCAATAGGTCAGCTTTCTACAGTATACAGTTATCATACTTTTAGTTTATCAATAGGTCAGCTTTCTACAGTATACAGTTATGATACTTTTAGTTTATCAATAGGTCAGCTTTATAAAGTATACAGTTATCATACTTTTAGTTTATCAATAGGTCAGCTTTCTACAGTATACAGTTATGATACTTTTAGTTTATCAATAGGTCAGCTTTCTACAGTATACAGTTATGATACTTTTAGTTTATCAATAGGTCAGCTTTCTACAGTATACAGTTATGATACTTTTAGTTTATCAATAGGCCAGCTTTCTACAGTATACAGTTATGATACTTTTAGTTTATCAATAGGTCAGCTTTCTACAGTATACAGTTATCATACTTTTAGTTTATCAATAGATCAGCTTTCTACAGTATACAGTCATCATACTTTTAGTTTATCAATAGGTCAGCTTTCTACAGTATACAGTTATGATACTTTTAGTTTATCAATAGGTCAGCTTTCTACAGTATACAGTTATGATACTTTCAGTTTATCAATAGGTCAGCTTTCTACAGTATACAGTTATCATACTTTTAGTTTATCAATAGGTCAGCTTTCTACAGTATCTAGTTATCATACTTTTAGTTTATCAATAGGTCAGCTTTCTACAGTATACAGTTATGATACTTTTAGTTTATCAATAGGTCAGCTTTCTACAGTATACAGTTATGATACTTTTAGTTTATCAATAGGTCAGCTTTCTACAGTATACAGTTATGATACTTTTAGTTTATCAATAGGTCAGCTTTCTACAGTATACAGTTATGATACTTTTAGTTTATCAATAGGTCAGCTTTCTACAGTATACAGTTATGATACTTTTAGTTTATCAATAGGTCAGCTTTCTACAGTATACAGTTATGATACTTTTAGTTTATCAATAGGTCAGCTTTCTACAGTATACAGTTATGATACTTTTAGTTTATCAATAGGTCAGCTTTCTACAGTATACAGTTATCATACTTTTAGTTTATCAATAGGTCAGCTTTCTACAGTATACAGTTATGATACTTTTAGTTTATCAATAGGTCAGCTTTCTACAGTATACAGTTATGATACTTTTAGTTTATCAATAGGCCAGCTTTCTACAGTATACAGTTATCATACCTTTAGTTTATCAATAGGTCAGCTTTCTACAGTATACAGTTATGATACTTTTAGTTTATCAATAGGTCAGCTTTCTACAGTATACAGTTATGATACTTTTAGTTTATCAATAGGTCAGCTTTCTACAGTATACAGTTATCATACTTTTAGTTTATCAATAGGTCAGCTTTCTACAGTATACAGTTATGATACTTTTAGTTTATCAATAGGTCAGCTTTCTACAGTATACAGTTATGATACTTTTAGTTTATCAATAGGTCAGCTTTCTACAGTATACAGTTATCATACCTTTAGTTTATCAATAGGTCAGCTTTCTACAGTATACAGTTATCATACCTTTAGTTTATCAATAGGTCAGCTTTCTACAGTATACAGTTATGATACTTTTAGTTTATCAATAGGTCAGCTTTCTACAGTATACAGTTATGATACTTTTAGTTTATCAATAGGTCAGCTTTCTACAGTATACAGTTATGATACTTTTAGTTTATCAATAGGTCAGCTTTCTACAGTATACAGTTATGATACTTTTAGTTTATCAATAGGTCAGCTTTCTACAGTATACAGTTATGATACTTTTAGTTTATCAATAGGTCAGCTTTCTACAGTATACAGTTATGATACTTTTAGTTTATCAATAGGTCAGCTTTCTACAGTATACAGTTATGATACTTTTAGTTTATCAATAGGTCAGCTTTCTACAGTATACAGTTATGATACTTTTAGTTTATCAATAGGTCAGCTTTCTACAGTATACAGTTATGATACTTTTAGTTTATCAATAGGTCAGCTTTCTACAGTATACAGTTATCATACTTTTAGTTTATCAATAGGTCAGCTTTCTACAGTATACAGTTATGATACTTTTAGTTTATCAATAGGTCAGCTTTCTACAGTATACAGTTATCATACTTTTAGTTTATCAATAGGTCAGCTTTCTACAGTATACAGTTATGATACTTTTAGTTTATCAATAGGTCAGCTTTCTACAGTATACAGTTATCATACTTTTAGTTTATCAATAGGTCAGCTTTCTACAGTATACAGTTATCATACTTTTAGTTTATCAATAGGTCAGCTTTCTACAGTATACAGTTATCATACTTTTAGTTTATCAATAGGTCAGCTTTCTACAGTATACAGTTATGATACTTTTAGTTTATCAATAGGTCAGCTTTCTACAGTATACAGTTATCATACTTTTAGTTTATCAATAGGTCAGCTTTCTACAGTATACAGTTATCATACTTTTAGTTTATCAATAGGTCAGCTTTCTACAGTATACAGTTATCATACTTTTAGTTTATCAATAGGTCAGCTTTCTACAGTATACAGTTATCATACTTTTAGTTTATCAATAGGTCAGCTTTCTACAGTATACAGTTATCATACTTTTAGTTTATCAATAGGTCAGCTTTCTACAGTATACAGTTATCATACTTTTAGTTTATCAATAGGTCAGCTTTCTACAGTATACAGTTATCATACTTTTAGTTTATCAATAGGTCAGCTTTCTACAGTATACAGTTATCATACTTTTAGTTTATCAATAGGTCAGCTTTCTACAGTATACAGTTATGATACTTTTAGTTTATCAATAGGTCAGCTTTTATACAGTTACATACTTTATTTTATCAATAGGTCAGCTTTCTACAGTATACAGTTATCTTACTTTTAGTTTATCAGTAGGCCAGCTTTCTACAGTATCTAGTTATCGTATTTTAGTCATTTCAGCTATCAACTACAAGATATAGTTATCGCACCTTTAGTTATATCAACTATCAACTACAGTATCTAGTTATCTTACTTTTAGTTATTTCAACTATCAATAGCATCTAGTTATCTTTCTTTTAGTTATTTCAACTATCAGCTACAGTATCTAGTTATCTTACCTTTAGTTATTTCAACTATCAACTACAGTATTTAGTTATCTTACCTTTAGTTATTTCAACTATCAACTACAGTATCTAGTTATCTTACTTTTAGTTATTTCAACTATCAGCTACAGTATCTAGTTATCTGACCTTTAGTTATTTCAACTATCAACTACAGTATCTAGTTATCTTACTTTTAGTTATTTCAACTGTCAACTACAGTATCTAGTTATCTTACCTTTAGTTATTTCAACTATCAACTACAGTATTTAGTTATCTTACCTTTAGCTATTTCAACTATCAACTACAGTATCTAGTTATCTTACCTTTAGGTATTTCAACTATCAACTATAGCATCTAGTTATCTTTCTTTTAGTTATTTCAACTATCAGCTACAGTATCTAGTTATCTTACTTTTAGTTATTTCAACTATCAGCTACAGTATCTAGTTATCTGACCTTTAGTTATTTCAACTATCAACTACAGTATCTAGTTATCTTACTTTTAGTTATTTCAACTGTCAACTACAGTATCTAGTTATCTTACCTTTAGTTATTTCAACTATCAACTACAGTATTTAGTTATCTTACCTTTAGCTATTTCAACTATCAACTACAGTATTTAGTTATCTTACCTTTAGCTATTTCAACTATCAACTACAGTATCTAGTTATCTTACCTTTAGGTATTTCAACTATCGACTACAGTATCTAGTTATCTTACCTTTAGTTATTTCAACTATCGACTACAGTATTTAGTTATCTTACCTTTAGTTATTTCAACTGTCAACTACAGTATCTAGTTATCTTACCTTTAGTTATTTCAACTATCAACTACAGTATTTAGTTATCTTACCTTTAGCTATTTCAACTATCAACTACAGTATCTAGTTATCTTACCTTTAGGTATTTCAACTATCAACTACAGTATCTAGTTATCTTACCTTTAGTTATTTCAACTATCGACTACAGTATTTAGTTATCTTACCTTTAGTTATTTCAACTATCAACTACAGTATCTAGTTATCTTACCTTTAGTTATTTCAACTATCAACTACAGTATTTAGTTATCTTACCTTTAGCTATTTCAACTATCAACTACAGTATCTAGTTATCTTACCTTTCGGTATTTCAACTATCAACTACAGTATTTAGTTATCTTACCTTTAGCTATTTCAACTATCAACTACAGTATCTAGTTATCTTACCTTTAGTTATTTCAACTATCGACTACAGTATCTAGTTATCGTAAAATACTGAACAAATTATGATTTCATGAAAGTTTAACTTTTGCGCTGCTGAAAATCGGGTTGGGTCCTCATTACATCTTGGTGTCAAATATTTCGCTTCTAACCACACAATACTAAAGTTTTGGGTTTGATCCCTGCACTAAGCCCACAGTGGCATGTCTGCTGACTCACACCGCTAGAAATCAGGTTTCGATACCTGTAGTAGGCAGAGCAAAGATAGCCCATTTTGTAGCTTTATGGTTAATTCTAAACAAACAAACAAAAACCCTGCGGTAAAGTAATCGTAGATTATTGGGCAGCTTTCTAATTAAGAACAAGTAAGCGTACTAATTTCATGTGTAAACACAATAGTAATATAAACAGTACACAGCTCTGGAAATAATAATAACGTACACAGCACACAGCTTTTAAAATAATAATAAAATATGCACTACACAGCTTTGGAAGTAGTAATAAAATATACACTACACAGCTTTGGAAATAATAATAATATATACACTACACAGCTTTGCAAATAATAGTTACATATACGGTACACAGCTTTGGAAATAATAAAAATATACACAGTACACAGCTTCAGAAATAATAATAATACATACAGCACACAGCTTCTGAAGCAATAATAATACGCAGAGCACACAACTTCGGAAATAATAATATGTACAACTCCATACTTTTCAGAATCGATTATTTAGTTTGTTTGGAATTTCGCGCAAAGCTACACGAGGGCTGTGTACGTGAGCCGTCCCAAATTTAGCAGTGTAAGATTAGAAGAGAGGCAGCTAGTCATCACCACCCATCGCCAACTCTTGGGCTACTCTTTTACCAACGAATAGTGGAATTGACAGTCACATTATAACGCTCCCACGGCTGAAAGGGCGAGCATTTTTGGTGTTACTGGGAATCGAACCGTCGATTTTCGAATTACAAGTCGAGTGTCTTAACAACCTAGTCATGCTGGGACGGGAGTATTTAGTTTCAAAAGGAAAATTTTTTTAACAGTTTAATATATCACAAAAAAGAGACAAGTAAAGCCTTGACACCTGTGCCAGCTTATCAGAGAATTCTTTTTAATCTGTTTCTTTGTTGTTAACCACAAAGCTATACAATGAACTGTATGTAACGAAACCCGGCATCTTAGCGTTTTAAGTCGATAGCCTCAGCTCTGAACCAATGATGGTAATTAGGCTAGTGTTAAAACACATAATTTTAATGTGTAGGTTTTTTCAAATGTGTTGTAGTCAAGCACGATAACATACTTTGGTCGCGATAATTAATTTCATCATTTATAGGAAGTGTATTTATTTTATGAATAGTTTTAGTTGAATGTAACCCTTCTATTAACACTATATTAATGCATACAGTATGTGTGACACGAATTAAAGTATATTTTCCTTATATTTCCTTAACGAAATGCAAAGTTTCATTGTAAGTGAAACAAGTATCTATTTCGGGTCAGTACATTCATTGCAATTTTTATTTTTCTTAAATATATTTTTATAATGATTAATCCTGATTTAAAAATTATTGTTTTCTATCTACGATTAATTTTTATCACAAAGCTAATGATATTTAACTCAACTAATTATAGTCAAAACAAGCTGTAAGAGAAAATAAGAACTAAAGTTTCACTTTCCACATTGTAAAGCCAGTTACTTTAAAAATCTATTTGTGGTTGATATCGCGCCATCTCTAGGCTTAAAGTATCACTAACCCGATAATTGTTGTAGTTTCTAGTTTAACTTTAGAACCTCGAAATTAATTTATTTGGTTCGTCTGGTAGAATATCACCTTTATAGTGCTAATAATGCTTTAATAATACATATATATGTATATTTCTGCGTGTGTTACTATTTTTGTGAGATCTTAAGGTAATTATTTTATACTTTAATGAATTTTTAATTTGTGCATTAATAACACCAAACCCCTTTTCAGTTGTTCAACAATAGAATTTATTACTATTATTATTATTAATGTGAAATTTAAAAATTCATTCTTTATGACTCTCAGTCTATATTGGTTAACAAACTCAAAGTGATCGAAAATCTTATATACATAAAAACGTTTTATCATAAATTCCAACATTCATTCTCTCTATTACCTAAATTTTATATTAGACTTCTGAAAATCCCATTATTTAAAATGACTGTATCATGTTTGATTTTCTATAACATGATAATGTACAGCAACGGAGACGAAACATTTGATATTTATACTTTGATGTGTGACTTCATAAAATATCAATTAATGTTTCGGTTTGGAGCACGTGACCTGACATAATACTGATCGGTGCTGAGAACGAGATATAATATTTTGTACATGGTACAAAACAAATAAACTTATTGATAGGATCACATGAGTATACCATTTTTTTCTTCTTTTTCTTGGCTTTTACAGAACTGATTTATCTCTCCAGCTGGTAATCACGTTTTTTATTTACTTCGTAAATATTGTATACCTTTCACTACCGGTAGGACTCGCATGTTGCATTTTGATTTGTTGATTTGTTTACTGTTTGTTTATTTTGGTGTTAATTACCCCAAAACATTGTGCGAACTCATTCATTTTCCATGAAAAATACACGGGAAGGAGTGGAAAATACGATTAACTGCATTATTAATGTTGTTTTTTTTTCCTGCGATTCGTATGCTCTTAAATACCACGTGGATAAACACTAGAAATAAGCGTGTTTTAAAGGTTGGAGAGTTTTCACTCTGTCGTTAATTGTAGGGATAAGAATCTCACTAATGACACACTCTGATGGATTTAACACATTTATGAACTGTGTCAGTTAACTCCTTTCCCAGCCACAATAGAGTTATCAAACATCGGTTAACAACACTAGAAGAAATAACACTTTATACAGGTGAGCTAAGTTGTAAATGTAAACATTTTGAAAGCAGCTTTGTGACGCTCAAAATATGTTGTAGTTATCATAAACTTGTTTTAATAAAAGTGAATTTCTTATTAGCTATTTTCATTTTATTTTCTCATACTTCTTACTCGACTTCCGATCTTTTCATTAATTCACAAATTTACTTATATAAGAGGAATGTCATGTTTTATTTGTTTTACATTTACGCTTATAAACAACACCTGAATTGTCATACTGTCAGCAACTGGAGATAGGTTTACTGTCAGCAACTGGAGATAGGTTTACTGGAATTACACCCTTTTATGTTCGAGCGTAGAAAGTGGAAAGGCAGTTACGGCGCTTGAATCATAATCTGAGGGTCACAGGTTCGAATCCCCGTCGCACCAAACATGTTCGCCGTTATAATGTAACGGTAAATCCCGCTATTCGTTGGTAAAAGAGTAGCTCAAGAGTTGACGGGGGGTGGTGATGACTAGCTGCCTTCCATCTTGTCTTACACTACTAAATTAGGAACGCCTAGCGCAGAAGGACCGGCATGGCCAAACGTGTTAAGGCGTGCGACTCGTAAGCTGAGGGTCGCGGGTTTGCATCCCCGTCGCGCCAAACGTGCTCGCCCTTACAGTCGTGAGGGCGTTATATTATGTGTCGGTCAATCCCACTATTCGTTGGTAAAAGAGTAGTTCAAGAGTTGGCGGTGGGTGGTGATGACTAGCTGCTTTCCCTCTAGTTTTACACTGCTAAATTAGGGACGGCTAGCGCAGATAGCCCTCGAGTAGCTTTGCGCAAAATTCAGAAACAAACAAACCCAGCGCAGATAGCCCTCGTGTAGCTTTGCATGAAATTCACAAACAAACACATGTCAAAATATTACATCAAAGTTTCGGGTCTCCGCTGTAGGCCGAGCGTGGCCTTACAGTTAACGTGAATCTGAAGTTCACCATTATCTGCGTCTCACTCCTGCAAAATGCGATCTGTAATTTGAATTAGTGTATGCGCTATAACAGCAACAACCAATCACCATTTGTTTAAGCCACGAATTGGCTGTGAATGTTATTGACTTCTGTCTAGTCACTAATAGCTCCACTTCAGGGGCGGTCAGCGTAAATTGCTCTTGTTGTAGCTTTGCACAAGTATTCGATATAAACAAACAGACCTTCAGTTTTCCCTTCCTTTGAATGTGTTATACTCTCCCAAGAATTGTTAAGCTATTCCAGTCCTCATTAAAAACAAAGTATATCAATATTTTATGTGCAAAGTGTTGAGATGAGAGCACATTGTTGTTGTCGCTTTAGCACAGAGCTGCTCCAACTATACCTGTGATAAATTTCAACGATTTGCAATTGATATTCTAAAGGGAAGGCAGCTAGTAAACACCCCCCCCCTCCCAATGCTTGGGTTACTCTGATCAAATACTGGGATTGATTGTCACATTACAATGCATCCCAGCAGAAAGGGCGAAGTTGTTTGATGATACGATTTGAGCCCAGATCCCACAGATTGTGAAGTGACCCTATCTTAACTACCAGGAAGCGCCAGTTTCTGTTATAGTAGCATTTTATTAATATTGTAGTGTTTAATGATTTATGGAAACACAACTATAACTATTGGTTAAAAGAATATTTTAGACAGTAGTCGTGGATCTTGTGACAGGTCTATGTAATATTTTAAGCTTAAAATTTTGTTTTCAGGTGTCCAAACTTTGTACTACATATTTTTAAAATGTTTTAAAATGGAAAGAAATATTCTTTAGTTCATGCAGTGGTAAACCTACTTAGGCTAACAATGTATTGTTACAACCGGCATTTCGAAAACATATGATTCGTTAAACCTAACAGTAAAGGGCCGATGCCTAGAAACTGAATATTTTTATCAACAGTTTTCGTAACTCTTAGTAACAGTAATACATATTAATAGCAGCTGTCATGGTTTACTGTTCAAGAACATCAAAACATAAAGGATTTTAGTTTTCATTACTTTTAAAAGCTCATTCTAACAGTGTGATAATATAAACACTGGCATCACATATTTATTTATCAATTGGCCATGAAAAAACTTTCTTTTGAGAAATTATACTACCAGTAAGTTATTGAACTTTATTTATTAAGATATTACATGCTTAGATTCTACTAAACCTCATCATGTTTTCGGAAAGTCGTGATGAATGTTCGTCGTTATCATAACGCGATAATTGAAATGACAACAATCTGCAACCTAATAGAACAGTACAGTTCCATGACTGGGAAGAACAAAATCATTGAAAATAATTGTATTCAAGCAAATTGTTGTAACTAAGATATATTGAAAAGCATATTAAAATAAAAACAAGCGTATTGATGACAACGCACACGAGAGAAGGCTACATTTCCAAAGAAGGGGAGAACTGAAGGATTCTTATTGGTCAAGTGATGATCTTGTCCAAACCATCACGGTGTCAAAGGTCGCTAAAGGGGAACTCTGAAACTGGCACAGTAATATACTTTAATTAAGTGGGTTATAAACACTGGTACAGGAAATATAAGATAGTAAAACGTCCTAGTCAAATGTTAATGTTTTTTTCTTAATATGATGACAGATTCTTGGGCTGCCATTTTCTTTGTCCTTTTGCTACGACATTCAGACGAACGGAAAGACACGTACAATGTAGGATACACCTTTAAGCTTATCCGTAAGTAGAGGGAGTTAAAATCCATAGAAAAATATTTCAAAATATGCCGAAATTTTGAATAAATATAAACGGAGAAATTTTAAAAATCTGTGTGAACCTAAGGAGCATCAGCTATCTTTAATATTTACAGCAATAACGGTTTGATTAAATAAAATACATAAAAAAGCAGACATAATTATATACTCTCCATTTGGTCTTACAATGCAAATTTGTTTTTGTTTTTGAATTTTGTGCAAAGCTACACGAGGGCTCTCTGCGCTAGCCGTCCCTAATTTAGCAGTCACCTGTTGGGCTACTCTTTTACCAACAAATAGTGGGATTGACCCTCACATTATAATGCCCCCACGGTTAAGAGGGCGAGCGTGTTTGGTGTGACAGGGATTTGAACCCGCAACCATTGGATTTCGAGTCGAATGCCTTAACCCATCTGGCCATGCCGGGCCACTTATAAATAACGCTAAAACCTAGAGTTCGTTTCCCAGTATTGAATGAAGCGCTGGTAATATTTTGTGTAACTTTGCGCTAAAACAAACAAACTTAACTACATCAAGCAACTTATGGACAAAATGATTTTATTTTAATATACTGTTTATTCTGTGCGTGTAACTAAGATAGCTCTTGTGTAACTTTGCGCGAAATTCAACAGGAGGAACAATCGTGAATATCAGATAGTTTACAAAAACTCTTACTTTATGTGCTTTGTTTAATAATACAGCAGAATGAGCTTTTTTGTATTTCTTTTATACACATATATATACATAACACTTGCAGAAAGAGGAGCGAAGTTCTATTCTGGGTTATTAAATTTTTAAAACAATTTTACTTCTATTGGCTGAATAATCCAAAGGGGTAATTCTGATGGGATAGGAAATAAAAAAAATAATCTTTTTTGTGTCAAGATAATAAAAAAATAAGAGAAAAAAGGCTATTGTGGCTAAACTTTCGGTTTATTTGTTTGTTTGCATTTAAGTACACAAAGGGTTATTTGTGTTTGCCCATCACGGGTATCGAAACCTGGTTTCTAACAGTACAAATATGCAGTTAAATCACTCTGCTTCCAGGGACATAAGTTTGTTTGGAATTTCGCAAAAAGATACACGAGGGCTATCTAAACTGGCCGTCCCTAATTTAACAGTTAAAGCTAGTTATCACCACCCACCAACAACTTTTCAGCTACTCTTTCACCAACGAATAATTGGATTGACCGTCACATTAAAACGTCCCACAGCTGAAAGGTAAAAATGTTTGGTGAGCCTGCAATCCTCACATTGCGAGTCGAGCGCCCTTTTACATGACTATGTCAGGTTGTTGGGCGTAAATGATTTATAAAAATATAATTGAAAAGGTGGACATGATTATGGGTGATTCCAAGGATAAGAACAATAATATCGGTAAACACATAAAGTAAAATATTTTTATTCACTAATTTAATAGAATGATGCAATTTTATGAAAATCCCAGTAAGGTAAAATAAAACAATAAACAGACACTGTGAAAAAGTGATTATAAATTAGTTTCATTATCTGTTTGTTTGTTTTTTTAATTTCGCGCAAAGCTACACAAGGGCTATCTGCGCTAGCCGTCCCTAATTTAGCAGTGCAAGACTAGAGGAAAGACAGCTAGTCATCACCACCCACCGCCAACTCTTGGGCTACTCTTTTACCAACGAATAGCGGGATTAACCGTCACATTATAACGCCGGTATGCTTGGTGCGACAGGGATTCGAACCCGAAACCCTCAGATTTCGAGTCGAACGCCTTAATACGCTTGGTCATGCCGGGCGGGTTTCATTATCACCATATCTGCACACCACTTTCATAAACACCATTTGTGGTTTAGTTTATAGCAAAAGCCAAAATCTTTGATAAACAACAGTATATCAAACTCTTTCTCATTAAACAGTAGAATTGTAACGTTGAAAGCAATGATATTTAGGTTTTCTTCCAAGAGACCTTGTTTCTTTTATCTTTTTTTTTAACGTTGGTTAATGACGAAAATCCATGTTTGTATTTTTAACGTCTACAGGAAGTACAGACGTCAAGGTACTAAATTAAGTATAAATTTATATACCTATGTACTAATATATTTATAAATATACGGGCCTACATTATATTTGGCTCTCTCATTTGTTTGTTTGAGAAATTCACCCAAAGCTACACGAGGGTTATCTGCGCTAGTCGTCCATAATTTAACAGTGTAAGACTAGAGGGAAGGCAGCCAAACATCTCCTCCCACCGCCAACTCTTGTGCTACTCTTTTAGTAACGAATAGTTGGAGTGACCGTCACATATAGCATCCCCACAGCTGACAAAGCAAGTATATTAGGCGTGACTAGGATTCGAACCCGCGACCCTCAGATTATAACTTGAGCGTATCTCTTCAATAAAGCAAGTTAGCGAAAATCACATGGAAAAGGAGAGGTTCCTTATATAATATCTTTTACTTTGTAGAAAAGTTAGTGCAAAAAAGTATATATGTTATCATTTTCTGCTGAAATGGGCTCAGAATACACACACACACACTACCATCCTGATAACCCAAGCGAATCCGACTATTTTCGCTAGTAAAACAATAACAATAAGTATAAACAGAAGTATACTGTTACGAGGTATAGTATTAAAACTCTGAAGGTTACTTTATGGTTACAAACTCGGTCCCACTGACCGAGCTTCTAGTGAGAAGGCCCACTTGCTCAATAGGTGTACTACTTTACCTCATTCTCACATGACATCTCAATAATATATATAGTTCTCCCTAGTTCCTTGCTTCTGTAACTATTTATTACATCGTCCATTGAACTTTTCCCTTTGAGAAATTTTCAATTCTACAAAAAGGTCACTGGTTTCAGATCCTCCTGAAAAGAAGGGAGTTACGTTCTGCCACATTTCAAACATTGTATATAAACTAAAAAGACTGATGACCAAAACTGTATTTGTTATTTTTAAAGTGATTTTAATGTAAAAGTCTGACAAATGTGAGTCTTTTTCTCTCTAACTGTCTGTTGTTGTTGAAGTGAAGAGTGTGTATAGTGTTTTTTGACACATTTGTTTTGAGTGAATAATTTCTGTCTTCAGAAAAAGTTTTGATTTGCTCAACTTATGTTCTCTTAACTCTTTCAGGAACTAAATTTGGCTTTAATTGGTAAACTCAGAATGAAATAAAGGATAGTTTACAATTCAAACTATGAGTCACATAAATCGTAATAAGTTTTGTAAAAAAGAAAGAGTGAGAGATCAATATTTTGTTCTGAACTTGGTAGTTTGTTTGTTTTGGATTTCGCGCAAAGCTACACGAGGGTTATCTGTCCCTAATTTTGCAGTGTAAGACTAGAGAGAAGGCGGCTAGTTATCACCACCCACCCCAATTCTTGGGATACTCTTTTACCAACGAATAGTGGAATTGACCGTCACATATAACGCTCCCACGGCTGAAAAGGTGAACATGTTTGTTGTGACAGAGAGTCAAACCCGCAATCCTCCGTTTACGAGTCGAGTGCCTTAACCATCTCGTCATGCCAAGCTGTAACTTTGGTAAACTTTTGATAAATAATCTCAAATAACGTGTTCTAAATTACAAACTTCTTCTTGAAATATATATATCTTCGAAGCCTTCTTCAAAGTTTAAGTTTTATTAAGTTTGTAATTTACCAGCTAAAACTGATTTCTCTTGTAAAATATGTTAAAAACACATTTTTTTTCCTATTTATTATCCTTTGGTGACTCATCAATAAACGTCTTGGACGTTTGTTGAACCCAGTACAAGCAGCCAAATGTGTAGTTTTTTGCTAAAACCAAATAAAGATGTTTGACCTCTCTAGAGATGCTTTCAGTAACTTCGCGATAAGATTATAGACTTATGATCTAAATAGTTCTGGTTTCGAAACCCGGGATGGACAGATTACAGATAGCCAAATGTGTAGCTTTGAAATTAATAAGAAACAAATAAATATACCCTCAGGATTTAAATGCCATTACTTTAGAAAATGTTTAACATATAATAATTAAAACTAACTGACTGTAAACTACGAATAAAAATATTTCAACCTAAATAATTATAAATCACTGATAATCATTCATTTTGGACGACTCTTTTCGAACAGTTCTAATTCATAATAGTCTCATCATAAAATTAAATTAACTAAACAGTTGATGCAGAACTTGTAGATATAAATTAATGTAAAGCGAAGTATCATACTAATAGCACATTTGAAATCATAGTTTAAAGTTTTTAATTGTAACTCGACTGACTCATTTTATGTTAAACTGATTTGTTTTTTAACTAAACTTACACAGTTTAATACGTTTAATTACATACATGTCCTCCAAACGTAGGTTTTAAGGAATGTTTTCAATATAATTCTTACTAGAGGCTTATAAATTATGATGTGTTGCGCCACCATTACTGAAATATACCACCATATTGGTTAATTAAGTTTAATGGGATGGTTTGCTTTCAAAACAAAATTTCAAAATTAACACTTTCGCTAGGGTTAATGTAAACCTGATCTAAGGTTGTTAAAGAATAATCTGTTCGTTCCTTTAAAGGTAAGCCAGGCGCGTGGCACAATAGTTAGTGTGATGGCCTGCAGATCTAAGGGTTCGAGACGGAATACTGCTGAACATGCTCAGCACGTTCACTAGTTACCACCTTATAAAAGTGTTTTCAATCCCATTAATTAATTCACAAAGCTATACACAGCCCTTTCGACGAGTGCAATTGGTTAGTTGCCTTATAGTCATTTGTTCAAAATTAGAAAAGACCATACCTTTCACTTGTCCATTTAATATACGGGCGAATGATGTTCTGCTCAACTTAAAATCCTGATGTCAAATCTTTTCAAGGTAAGAAGTCGTTCAATATTTAAAGTATAAATACAATCAGCAATGTTGCAAGTTTATTATATAACGAATATCATTGTTAAATAAGTACTGCTATGTCTGAACGATAGAGTATTAAGTTATAGCAACTGTTAGCTAAAGAGATGCTCAGTGATATGAAATCACTGGCAAAACGGTGAAAAATAATGCAATAAGAATCACCGCTAATGTCAAATAAACATGTGCTGAAGATATGAACAGATATATTCTCTCTTGCTGCTATCCAACTTTTACATTGTATGAAACGTCAAGATGTCTGAGTATTAGTAACAGTAGTTACATCAGTGCTTTTATTTCTGGTTAGAAAATGCGGTAAATGTGATCTTAATAACTCTATACTACAGACAACTTGTAGTTTGATTGTATCATGAGTATATGAACTTGTATTTAATTGTAGTTTGCTTGTATCATGAGTATATGAACTTGTATTTAATTGTAGTTTGCTTGTATCATGAGTATATCAACTTGTATTTAATTGTAGTTTGCTTGTATCATGAGTATATCAACTTGTATTTAATTGTATTTTGCTGGAATCGTGAGTACATGAACTTGTATTTAATTGTAGTTTGCTTGTATCGTGAGTATATGAACTTGTATTTAATTGTAGTTTGCTTGTATCATGAGTAATAAAGTTGCATTTAATTGTAGTTTGCTTGTATCATGAGTAATGAACTTGTATTTAATTGTAGTTTGCTTGTATCATGAGTATATGAACTTGTATTAAATTGCTCCAACGTTATATAAGTGCAAATGAAAGAGTAATTTTAAATTTATTATAAATCCTAGCAAGAACAGATTAAATAAAGAGAAAAATTGTCACTGTATATACGAGTATAAACAGTATTAATTGACCCAATTTATAAGGAAGCTATCTATACATAGATATATATATATATAAAGTACAAAACAAATCTCTGTGTTTAATTGTCCATTATCTAGCTACTTCTAGATCGATGAGTTAATGAAATGATGGTTGGGTAATGTAGACATGTTACCGGGGTCTAACGTTCCCTGTGACCTCCCATTACTGCCATCATTGAGCATTTATTATCTTTGACGTAAGTTAATGTTAACTACCTTCATACATGACGGTATGTGATTACACCGACACCTTATTAAAGTTTCTACTGCAACAGCCATCATAAGGCTGATAGAAAGGGTTGTTTCTTTAATTATACCTACTTCCTACTATGACCTGTGACCTTTCAACTTCGGCTCGTAAGATACTTCCGCTCCCAATGGCCGTCCATTAATTAATCGCGTGAAACACTGTGAAAGGACATTAAGTACTGGGTATTGAAAACAGGTAAGAGAAAGTAGTACCTCCAGCGCCACTCCTTTAGTCGCTACCTCTTGATACAAAGTTTCCCTAAACATCGCACAGAGTATATACATGTTCAGTTCATAAACCTTACACAAAATGTTAAGTAAGGTAATAATGAATACTGTAATAATGTGTTGTGTTATAAATAAACTGTGGAAATTAAGACATTTTGAGTTATTTATGATAGCATCCTTTGTCTGGGTTATGGACTTAACAAATGTTGGTAATTTGTTCTAATTGATAATACGGAAGTGTTTTGTATCGTAAGCATTAAAACACTAAAGCAGACTTAATTTCAGGGAAAAAAGTACCGGATGTGTGTGTGTGGAGAGGAGGTTTAATTTAGAAGATAAATGTTACCGGATGTGTGTGTGTGGAGAGGAGGTTTAATTTAGAAGATAAATGTTATCGGATGTGTGTGTGTGGAGAGGAGGTTTAATTTAGAAGATAAATGTTACCGGATGTGTGTGTGTGGAGAGGAGGTTTAATTTAGAAGATAAATGTTACCGGATGTGTGTGTGTGGAGAGGAGGTTTAATTTAGAAGATAAATGTTACCGGATGTGTGTGTGGAGAGGAGGTTTAATTTAGAAGATAAATGTTATCGGATGTGTGTGTGTGGAGGAGGTTTAATTTAGAAGATAATGTTACCGGATGTGTGTGTGGAGAGGAGGTTTAATTTAGAAGATGAATGTTACTGGATGTGTGTGTGTGGAGAGGAGGTTTAATTTAGAAGATAATGTTACCGGATGTGTGTGTGTGGAGAGGAGGTTTAATTTAGAAGATAATGTTACCGGATGTGTGTGTGTGGAGAGGAGGTTTAATTTAGAAGATAAATGTTACCGGATGTGTGTGTGTGTGTGGAGAGAAGGTTTAATTTAGAAGATAAATGTTACCGGGTGTGTGTGTGTGGAGAGGAGGTTTAATTTAGAAGATAAATGTTACCGGGTGTGTGTGTGTGGAGAGGAGGTCTAATTTAGAAGATAAATGTTACTGGATGTGTGTGTGTGGAGAGGAGGTTTAATTTAGAAGATAAATGTTACTGGATGTGTGTGTGTGGAGAGGAGGTTTAATTTAGAAGATAAATGTTACCGGATGTGTGTGTGTGTGTGGAGAGAAGGTTTAATTTAGAAGATAAATGTTACCGGATGTGTGTGTGTGTGTGGAGAGGAGGTTTAATTTCGAAGATAAGATCTTAAATGTTATTGAGGTTAAAATTTAGGGCAAAGGTGAAATAAGTTATGTGGAAGACAACCAATTAGCAATGTTATCAAAGCAGTTTTAAAATTCATCACACTGTTTCTACTTTTAGATAAAAAATAAGAAAATCCCCACACAGGTTCTCCAATCAGATCCGTAGAAACCCTGAAGCGTTGCTTAAGATAGGTTTGATTGTATCGTTATTCTTAGAATGAGAAAAACGGGTTTGTAAAGCGAGCGTCAAATTTTACACGATCAGCGGCAGAAAACCTTATATTGATCTTCAAATTTGTTTAAATATCGAATGTTTTATCACCCATTACTGTACACTGCCCTTCAAAATATGCCTATTGTTCACAAAACGTTTATATATAACAGCAAATATGTTAGTCGTGTTGCTGTTCAGATACTGACTATTGTTTACAAAATGTTTACACATAGCAACAGATGTGTTAGTCGTGCTGCTGTCCAGATACTGACTATTGTTTACAAAATGTTTACACATAGCAACAGATGTGTTAGTCGTGCTGCTGTCCAGATACTGACTATTGTTTACAAAATGTTTACACATAGCAACAGATGTGTTAGTCGTGCTGCTGTCCAGATACTGACTATTGTTTACAAAATGTTTACACATAGCAACAGATGTGTTAGTCGTGCTGCTGTCCAGATACTGACTGTTGTTTACAAAATGTTTACATAGCAACTGTCCAGATGTGTTAGTCGTGCTGCTGTCCAGATACTGACTGTTGTTTACAAAATGTTTACACATAGCAACAGATGTGTTAGTCGTGCTGCTGTTCAGATACTGACTATTGTTTACAAAATGTTTACACATAGCAACAGATGTGTTAGTCGTGCTGCTGTCCAGATACTGACTATTGTTTACAAAATGTTTACACATAGCAACAGATGTGTTAGTCGTGCTGCTGTTCAGATACTGACTATTGTTTACAAAATGTTTACACATAGCAACAGATGTGTTAGTCGTGCTGCTGTCCAGATACTGACTGTTGTTTACAAAATGTTTACACATAGCAACAGATGTGTTAGTCGTGCTGCTGTTCAGATACTGACTGTTGTTTACAAAATGTTTACACATAGCAACAGATGTGTTAGTCGTGCTGCTGTCCAGATACTGACTATTGTTTACAAAATGTTTACACATAGCAACAGATGTGTTAGTCGTGCTGCTGTCCAGATACTGACTATTGTTTACAAAATGTTTACACATAGCAACAGATGTGTTAGTCGTGCTGCTGTCCAGATACTGACAATTGTTTACAAAATGTTTACACATAGCAACAGATGTGTTAGTCGTGCTGCTGTCCAGATACTGACAATTGTTTACAAAATGTTTACACATAGCAACAGATGTGTTAGTCGTGTTGCTGTCCAGATACTGACTGTTGTTTACAAAATGTTTACACATAGCAACAGATGTGTTAGTCGTGCTGCTGTCCAGATACTGACTATTGTTTACAAAATGTTTACACATAGCAACAGATGTGCTAGTCGTGCTGCTGTTCAGATACTGACTATATTTCACAAAATGTTTACGTATAGCAAACAGTACGTTAGCCGTGTTGCTGACCAGGAAGTGGCTATTGCTTACGAAATCTAAATATATATACATTAGCTATCATTCCTAGATTCAACTACTGGAACGAACATTTCTGATTGGGTTTCTCTGTGAGGCTTATGGCGTATGTCCTGCAGATTGACCAAAGGGAGTGCACTAAGCACCTTTTCCAGGAAGTACATTTTTTTCTATATCATATAAAACCGACAGTTTTGCTATAGTATTCGATTCACATATGAAGTGGACTTTAATACATACTTTGAGAGTTATATAATGACGTTCGATCATTATCGGACCACCCCTGACCGTATAAAATAGATTGTCGTGTTGAAGCAGGAAAATGGATTCTCACGTTTCCTATATATGAGGCTTCGAGCACAGAGTTTTCGATTATAATAATACTTTGTTGTTTGGAACATGTTGTTTGTAAGTTGGTAACTTCAACCAACCAAGCGTAGTCGTTCACTTGATTCAGAAGACTTCCGATTATTTAAAACATCTCTTTTAAAATGATTACCTAATCAATAAACTAATTTAAATGGAATAACAATAAAAACAAACAAATAGTAAGATTTAAGTTCATCAAAGGCATATATGAGATACAATCTGACAAACATAAATATTCGTGTGTGTGTGTGTTCCATTTTTTATCAATGAAATTGTAATATTCTAATACAAATTATCTTCCTTGTTTGTTGAAAAACTTTTCGGGCAAAACTACACAAGAGCTTGTTTGGAATTTCGCGCAAAGCTACACGAGGCCTATCTGCGCTAGCCGTCCCTAAATTAGCAGTGTAAGACTAGAGGGAAGGTAGCTAGTCATTACCACCCACCGCCAACTCTTGGGCTACTTTTCACCAACGAATAGTGGGAGTTAACGTCACGTTATAACGTTCCATGGCTGAAAGGGCGAGCATTTTTGGTGTGACTGGGATTCTCAGATTACGAATCGAGCGCTATAACCCACCTGGTCATACCGAACCTAATGACCTCTGATAAAAGTCAATTGCACAGTTTAATTCCTATATTATAGAACCTTGGAATTCAGTCATACTTTTACTATTCGATAAAATAACAATTGTTTCGTCTGTTTTATACTTGGTATCTACGGGTGTGATAACTGTAATATATTCGTAATGATAACAAAAAGTAACCGCACCTCTCAAACAAAATATTCATGACAGATTGAGCAACTATGTCACTCGAGATGGCTCAGCTATTATGGGTGAATTTACTTGAAACTTGTTTTCTTATATGCAGTTTATTCATAATAAATACGGGAATAGTTTATTAATGATCTACATTTGTTAAATTGTTGTGCTACCACATACTTTTTTTTTATCCTAAGTATCGCAAACACTCTGTAAATATATTTTTGAAGCGCCATCTCATGAAGAATGTGAGTGTTAGCACACTATGCTTTTCAATAATATTAATTTTATTTTATTTGTAAGTGTTCCAACATTTGCGGCTTGATGGTTAGGACATTCGATTTACAATCTGCGAACATGCTTATATTTTCAGCAGTGGAGAGCGCTATAATATGGCATAATATTTAGAAGACCTATGGGTCCACCTTTACTATCCAATTTTCTAAACTAAACTAAAACAATTAAATAATAAAAACAAACCCTAGAAACTTGCTTTTGTCATTCATATACTTATAAAACTTTTCTTAAACTCATTTAAATTTACTGCCTTCATAACATTTGATGGCAACCCGTTCAAAAGGCCAACCACCATGTTAAAAAAAATAAAATAAAAGATCACTCCTACCCTGCAAGAAAATTATATTTGTCCTCTAGTCCTAATATTATTATCATTAAGTGTGAATAAAGATGGTGCATCAACGATCTTAAACACCCCAGTTAGATTTTCTCTAACTCTTATTTTTTCAAGATATGATAATTTCAATGTCTTAACCTCTCCTTATATAACAACCCCTCCATCTCAGGCGGCCCGGCATGGCCAAGCGCGTTAAGGCATGGGACTCGTAATCTGAGGGTCGCGGGTTCGCATCCCCGTCACGCCAAACATGCTCGTCCTCCCAGCCGTGGGGGCGTTATAATGTTACGGTCAATCCCACTATTCGTTGGTAAAAGAGTAGCCCAAGAGTTGGCGGTGGGTGGTGATGACTAGCTGCCTTCCCTCTAGTCTTACACTGCTAAATTAGGAACGGCTAGCACAGATAGCCCTCGAGTAGCTTTGTGCGAAATTCCAAAACAAACAATCCATCTCAGGCATAGTTTTAGTAACCCTCATCTAAACCCTTTGTAACTATTCAATATCCTTCCTAAAGTAAGGAGCCCAAGACTAAACGTCAGCTGTGGTATAACCGTTGACCAACACATTTAAATGATAGCGTCTTTAGACTTGTATTCATTTATGTCAACATATGAGTATGAATCAGCTACCATTTTTCTACGTTAACACTCAACTATGTATATAGCCAGTCTGAGTATCAATTATCATATCAAGCTTGTATAAATCCGAAAACACAGTAGAAAAATAAAACTTAAATTGAGAGCTTCCAAACTCTTTCTGGAATTGTAAAACTGCGACTGAGATAAGAAAAACTTCTCCAAGCCTTCTTCCCTCAAATTTCTTCCAAAAAACCAACAAAAAACAGAAACTATGTCAATGCTGTGCTATATTTAAGTGGTAGCTAACACTAGCGGTGTATTTCAACATTTTTGGCCACATCTACTATCCAATCCAAAAATTCTCAAATCTAGCCGGATGTCACAATCCAGATACCAGAAATTTAAAATATGATCAAGATAACTATTTGTTCCATCTCTAATACAAAAAAAAAAATAAAAAATGATGACGTCATGATCAACACATCACAGCGTAAGTTTCAATCATGGAGTGTCTGTAGTATGAAGTCCTCATTAGTCACGTTCAGAGTCCTCGATCATCATATTTAAAGTAAAAGGAAAACATTACTTTGAGTCGTTATTTAATTTCTGTAGTGCGTGTGTTTTCCTATAGCAAAGCCACATCAGGCTATCTGTTGTTTCTGTGCATATTGGTGTAATGGTTTGTTTTGAATTTCACGCAAAGCTATCTGCGGGCTATCTGCGCTAGCCGTCCGTAATTTTGCAGTGCAGGACTAGAGGGAAGGCAATTAGTGGTCACCACCCACCGCCAACTCTTGGACTACTCTTTTACCAACGAATAATGGGATTAACTGTCACATTATAAGGCTAAAAGGACGAGCATGTTTGGTGTGACGGGGTCTCGAACCCGCGATCCTCAGATTATGAGTCGAGTGCCTTTATCCACCTGGCCGTGCTGGGCGACATACTGGTGTAATTGAAGATGTATTAATATCAGAAATAAAAGACCTTATAGCGCCAAATTCGTTATTTTACTTTAAACGGACACTTAACATTTTTACCTTACAGCTTATTCAAGAAAGTTACACTATAACACAAATTGTAACTTACAGTACAAAGCTTTAAATGGTTCAAAGAATAAATTTAATAAATAAAAAGGATTAAATTATCAAACAATCGGAAGCTTTGTACTTCAGTTAAGGTTTATGCCTAAACCGTTTAAAACCAAGTGCCCCATGTAGAGATAATATATCCAACAAATAAGTTCATTTTATTGAAATACTTTTGTAGAGTGGGTTGAAAGCTATAATACATACAGATCTTAATGTAGCTATCGATATATGGGGCAGATAAGGTAATAACTAACATAAAGACCCTGCATGGCCAGATGGGTTAAGGAGTTCGACTCATAATCTGATGGTCGCGAGTTCGAATCTCCGTCATACCAAACATGCTTGCCTTTTCAGCCGTAGGGGCGTTAAAATGTGAGTCAATTCCATTATTCGTTGGTAAAAGAGAAGCCCAAGAGTTGGCGGTGGATGGTGATGACTAGCTGCCTTCCCTCTAGTCTTACGTTACTAAATTGTGGACTGCTAGCGCAGATAGTTCTTGTGTAGTTTTGCGCGAAATTCAAAAAACAAAACAAACTAACATAAAATTATCATTTTTTACTAATTTTAGTCGTCTATAAAGACTGTACACTATTTCTGGTAAGGGTTTAAAAATCCCGCAAAAAACATAGATACTCTTTGCAACTTTAATCTCTGAATTGGTCAACTTGGATATGACAGCTTTAATTATACATCAGTTTCATTAAAGTATTGCAAACGGTTCTAGTTAACGTTACAAAATCTAGTTTAGGCCTAACAGACATTTTATACAAGTTAATGTTGAATCTAGTAACTGATGTTACTGTTAGAACCACAGGCTAGCAGAATCTAGCAGGTAGGATTTCGGCCCGGCATGGCCAAGTGGTTAAGACACTCGACTAGTAATCTGAGGGTCACCGGTTTGAATCTCCGTCACACCAACCATGCTTGCCCTTTTAGTCGTGGGGGCGTTATAAGTGATGGTCAATCCTTCTCTTCATCGGTAAAATAGTAGCTCAAGAGTTGGTGGTAAGTGGTGATGACTAGCTGCCTTCCCTCCAGTCTTACACTGCTGATGTAGGGACGACTAGCGCAGGTAGACCTCGTGTAGCTTTGCGCAAATTTCTAAACAAACCAGTTAGGCTTTACGTGAAGTTATATTTTAACGTTATGTTATAATGACATATTATTTTTATATAGGATTTTGTCAAATAAGATAATATGAAAGGACTCATATAAGGTTTGGATCAACAAGTAGAAACTCACTAGTGAAATTAATTCAAAAATACTGTAACAATAACTGTTACAAAAGATTACGTCTGATTTTATTTTTAATGATTACAACATTTTGACCTACAATATCGGCTCATCGCCTCTTGATGCACCCCATTGACATAACGGTTTGTCTGTGGATTTACAACGCTAGAATATGGGTTTCGATACCCATGGTTGATAGAGTACATATAGCTCCTTGTGTTGCTTTATGTTTAGTTTCAAAACAAGGCCCGGCATGGCCAAGCGTGTTAAGGCGTGCGACTCGTAATCTGAGGGTCGCGGGTTCGTATCCCCGTTGCTCCAAACATGCTCGCCCTTTCAGCCGTGGGAGCGTTATAACGTGCGGTCAATCCCACTATTCGTTGGTAAAAGAGTAGCACAAGAGTTGGCAGTGGGAGGTGATGACTTGCTGCCTTCCCCCTAGTCTTACACTGCTACATTAGAGACGGCTAGCACAGATAGCCCTGAGTAGCTTTGTTCGAAATTCAAAAAACAAAACAAGTTTCAAAACAAACTCATGATGAGGCGGTGCTAATTATATGGGTCGAAACGTTATAATTATTAAAATTAGAACTCTTCTACTGTAAAAGTTTGTTTTCTTATGTCTTTGACTTAATTATCTAGTTCAGTAGGTTCCTCACTATATTTTAGCTTGCGAAATATTGTAAGAGAATCCTTTTCTGAGTATTTTTTTCTTCATTTCTGAACGAACGACTGACATTGTTAACAGCTCTCTTTTCTTCCAAGGAAAAACGGGCTTATTTTAATATGACGTTACGTTAACTCCGGCTTGTGGTTCAGTGTTCCGGTGAAATTATCTTAATTTTTGTACGTTGCTTATAATAATCGTTCTTTTCTAGATTGCGCTAACATTACTGATTTTAATATGGGAGAAGAAGGGAGGAACTTTAGAAGTTATTATTACGATAAAGTTGGATTTCGAGGTGTTGAGGAAAGAAAGTCATTAGAAATGTTGTTGAAGGACAAACCCATAGACTTAGCTAAACTCCTGAAATTTTGTTTGTGCTTTTCCCTTCCATCGATGTATAGGGAATATGTTTGGAAATTGCTTCTTGGTAAGACTAATAATGCTAATAATAATAGGATTACTGAATAATACTAGTAGTAGTAATTTCACTTAGTAACAGTAACAAACTTATTTTGTATTATTTGTAATATAGTTAGCTTATTTAAGTTGTAAAAACTTGTAAGGGTCAAGTAATACATAATAGTGGTAATACTACTGCTATTACTATGGTTACAATTAGTACTCAGTAGTAGTACTAATACTAGTAATAATACCAATTACTCTGAATACGACATTAGTTTGGACCAGTGGCATCAGAAATTGGTGGCCTAAGTTGTCTCACTGTTCAATATGTCTCGGTGAAAATGAATTAAAATCAGCAAAATTACTCAAAGGAAAAGGAGAATAATACATAAAGTTTAATACAGAACCCAAGACCTTTCAGGACCATAAGGTAAACCGTGGATCCTGCTGTTAATACTTGTGCTTATAATGCATGTACCCTTACTTTTCTTGGTCAAACATTTCGGCACATTCAATTTGAATTTGTCTCCTACACCCCCTGGTCTGTTCAGGTACTATACTGTAATAACTAGTACTGCCACTAAGTAGTAGTAGTTGTAAATATATAGTTTTATTATATAAAATAGTTCTTAAAGTACAGAGAACATTTGAGGACCCCACACGGCATCCAACCCATTAAATCATAAATATGTATAATATATGTTTATATCTGTATAGATTTTGTCCTTGTGTGTAATACTAATGCAAGTACATAGTTTAGACCACAGTTGTTGTGGAGATTGGAATTGTGTGAACAACAAAAAAAAATTTAAATGAGAAAAGTTTGAATATTTTTAATATGTGATCAATTATACCAAACATGGTAGGATTTAAATTTTCAACTCCTAGTTGTTGAAAGAAATGTTCATTGAAGTAAACAGTTTATAATGTTTTTTAATTATGTACTGATTACTTTTTATGTGAGATATGTTTTCCATAGATAAAGGATGAATGCACCTTGCCATTAAACTTAAGATTTCTTATATTTTTGTCTAATTTTATATTTTATTTAGCCAGAAAAAAAAAAGTTAACTTGTGTAATAATTACATTTGAGTGGGAAAATGTAACCCAAACCATGAAAGCAATACTTCAATGCTACTAGCAAAACTAATATAATTTTGGTAATGAGACAAAAAATAAGTTACTTAGGAAGTTGAATTTATATGGGCTGCTGTCGGGGATTTCAGGGTTGGAAACTTTTTTAACTGACAGTTGTTTTAGGCCTTGTGGTCAGACAGGTGGTGTTAACATGAAATTGTACAATGAGGTCAGGGTTGTTATTAACAAGAATGATGATGCAATACTTATGTGAAACTTTAATTTTAGGTACATCAGTTAGGACTTTATGAAGTCAAATAGTGAGATGGATTTATTTAAGTGGTTTTGGATGTGTTTTTTATACCATATGGTCAGAGATTCTACCACATGGTGTTCTATTTTAGATTTATTATTTACAAGTAACAATGATATGGTTGCAAGGGTTCAAGTAAAGGAAACATTTGGAGAAGTTTTAGTGAGATTTGGTGTTGTACTATATACTGAGATAGAAAGAAATTAAATATTAATACTAATTTTTAAGAAGTAAAGTTTAAAGCATTAAGACAATGTTTATCATTAGTGTATTAAAATAATAATATTAAAGGTAATACAGGACTGGTTTAGGAATCTTTTGGAAAATAAATAGCCTTTAATTCACACTAAATGTGTTCCCAAAATCAAGAAATTTACAGCAAGACAGATCACGTGTAATTGATGTACTAAAAACATAAAAGGGAAACCACTGAATAAGTGCTTTACATTTTAAAAGTTTGAATTGTCAAACAAGATGAAAAATTAACAAAGGCATAGGAAAGATAAAGATATGGTTAAAAGAAGAAATTAGGATATTATGAAGTGCACGTTAGACCAGCTGTAAATACTCTAAACATGATAATACAGTTATGTGTGCCATAACCCCAATAATTTAGTTCTTATACATTGAGTCTTACATTTAATATAGATGGGAAACAACTTAAGAGAATGACTGAAGAAAAGGGTCTTAACAGAGTGTTGGATGAGTCGGCCAGGCTATTGAAGCAGTACTGTTTCTAGTAATATATACACAATTTTAGGAGTTATTTAAAGATGTGTAGTTTACAAGTTAAAAGAATTTCTGTAGAAATTACTGGTTAGTCTTCATGTAGAATACTGTTTGCAGATTTGATTTCCATATCTCAGAGAGGATTTTGACTTGTTTGAAGGGTCTCAGACAGTAGTTGGTAGGTTGAGTTAGGAAAAGGAAAGTTAATGTTTCTTAACGTACTTTATCTTAAGAAGGGTAAGAGGTGATCTTATTGAAATTTATAAAATTATCTAAGTAATCAGTGGTAAAGGCCTTGGCTTTATTTGTGCTATATTCCAAAGATAACATAATGGCAAGACAAAGGTAGAAGATTTAGGAAAGATAGACTAGGCTTCAATAAGACTGGTGGAAGCCAACATTTTACAGGTGCTTCTAAGGAGAAATTGGTGACCTTGTGGAAGGTGAAGGATGATTTAAAATTTTTGCTTTTCTTAAGACTGAGTATGCAAGACAACCTTCAAGGACCAAATGACCCCTTGTTGTTTGTATATTATGTTGAATGGTGTTGAAAACTGGAAACTTCTAAGCAAACTTATAAAACCTGTTAAAACCAATATTTTGAAAGTAGTCCTATTTTATTTTGTAAAAATGGTGTATAAAAACCAATATGTTTTCCACCAACCTGAACCACACATATATGCATCTTTTTGTTTTCCTAAAATTTGTTATAGAGAGGAATTTGGTGAAAATAATAAAATTATTCCTTCTCATGGTAAAAAAAAAAGTACATATATATGTAATAAAAGCCTGATAACACTATGTACCACAAATTTTGTTCTTGGATAGTATGTGTTATTTCATAATTACTTATGTTGTAAAAGTACAGAAAATGGCTGTTATTCCCTTCAAATTTTGCTTTTGTGACCTGGATAATGAAATTTAGAAAATAACCTATTTTCCATTTAAAAACAGACAAATTTGCACATTTTTATTTACACAAGGTCTGAATAAAACAACATATGAATCAAGATTTACATGTATTTATACTAAACTTATACAAAAATATTTAGAAGTGAGTTGTATTTTGAGATTTGCAACTGAAATGTAAATCACTTTCATGTATCAGCCCCCAAATATAGTTTCCCATCATATTTTTGTTATACGCTTCCAGGTCACAAAAGCAAAGTTTGAAGATAAAAATAGGTCTTTTTCATTTACTTTAGGCATAAGCAATTTGGAAATAACACTTTCCATCCAAGAACAAGAAAAAGTAAAAATTTTGTTACATAGTGTAATCTGGTAAGCATTTCTTTCGAAAAACATCAGACACCTGTTTTAGTCCTTATAATAATGTAATTTTATAAATGGTTGGGGGCAGAAATGTTTTATTTTGCCAAAGAATTCAAGCTGAAACTCAAGAAAGACCAATATTTTTTCTCACCAGTGAACCTATCAAAAGCTATTTTCATTCTATGGAGTATTTGCTAGATTAGCAAATTTTGAGATTTCATACAATTATAATGGGTAACACCACATTTTTCTTTCAAAAACACAAAAAATCCTTTTCAGATCCAGAATGATCAATGATCAGGATTATTTTTTGTAGTGTGATGAAGAGTCTGAACCTTAAGGTGCCCATGAGATTTGGTAAAAATCCAGCCACATTTACACAGCTATTAACCCAAAAACTGCAAAAATGTCCTATATCGCCCCCATTATAAAATAAAATGCTTCAAAGTGATCCATAATCTATATCCAGACCACATTTGGGGAGGACTGTGCCATTAGTTTTCAAGATGCACCTGTGTAAACACACAGATACACAAGTATGGAACCATTGCAATACCCCTGCTTCTCTCTCTCTCCAGGGAGCAGTAGTAATAAGCTGTTTGCCCTAATTTGTCATTCTGGTTACAGTGATTTTGTTAGATGCCTAACAAACTAACCATAACTGATGTAAAATTATGTGCAAGGTCACATTTAATGGATTTTTCTAAAAATCCTGAAATATGAAAACAGTCAATAAATTATGAGAGTTGTTTGTGAGACCTTATTTTGAAATTGTTGTATTTGAATAGATATTCTTCCAACTAATCCTGAAAGCCAGAAGTTTGTGACAGATGTCCAGAGAGAGCAGTTTAATGATCTCTACCATGCACTGGAAGTGATGAAAAGAATTAATAAGAACACTCCTTTACCTGAAGTTATTGCACACATGTTTCTCTTAGAAGAGGGAAATTTTTGGTCAGATCAAGAACAACAGGTAAGTTTAGTTTCAACATCAGGGAAAAAAAACCTTTTGTTCACTTGTGATGTGATATTTAAACATACATTTTTGATATCAAAAGACTATGTCTGTGGCCTGATACTTTTATAATGTTGAACCCTCATAAAAGAATAAAAGGTATATTGATAAATGTGATTTTCATGAAATGAAATTTTTCTGATTTATGTGTTGCTTTGGTGAAGATGAATTTAGAGCTCTTGGTTCTATGTTTTGAAAGTTCATCAGAAAAAATGTAAAATTTTCATATGTTAAAACTGATGAAATCTCCTTTAACTGTAATAATATTCAGGTGGGTGCATCTTGCCTGGAGAAGAAAACTATGTTACTGAATTAGCTCTTTACTTACAGGGTCAGGCAGTGTGACTGACCGTGCAATTCAAAAGTAACCATCAAAGTTTCCACACTATAACTTTCAACATAGTACATATATCATCAAGAGGTGGGTAATACCCATCTAATAGACAAATGAAATATACACTTGTTTATAACAAAGGATAAGAAATTTTGCTTCTGTTTTTTTTTTAATATAATAAACATTAAGAGAACAATAAAAATACATAAAGGCATCAATACTTAGAAGAAAACCAAACTGTTTTCATGAATTCCATCAGTATGAAATAAGACATGAAGATCCAGTCCCTTCATGACGTTCCTCCTGTCATCCTGTATCAAGTGTGGTGCTAATTGATCAAGAAATGTGGGAACATATAAGGAAGGAGTAGCTGAAAGGTGCAAGCAGACAGGAACAAATGTTGCTTTATATATTATATCACACATTGTAGGCAAAAAACAAGTTTTTAATTAAGGTGTTTTTATTAAAATTTTTCTCTGTGAATATATGCAGCAAGAGTGACTGCTCTAAGTTCAAAGTCATTTTCATTTTAAGATTTAAAAATTCCTTTCTGCATCTGAAAACTTTTGGATTTTATTTGCATAATCTCTAAAATCTATTTTTTCATATGGGTCACAGGTCAAAGACCATGTCATCATATTTGTTGACTCACATTCAAAATGTTGTAGAACTACTATTTTGTTAATATATCTCATTAAGTTTGGTATCAAATTGCAGATTATAATTCAAATTTTAATCTTGTACATTTTTTAGTTTAATTTAAAATTAAATATTGGAAAAAACAAACATTGATTTTCTAAGTGTTATGCAATGTGTTGAATGCAGCACTGGTTCATATTAAATGTTTACAAAGTCTAAAGCTTCATGAATGACAAAATACAAAGTCTAAAGCTTCGTACAAATTAGGAACTCAACTTACTGATACTGAAAAGCTAGAATATAAAATAAGAACCTCCTTTCTATTTGCTTGAGATATCACTCACACTGTTCACCTCTTTCCATTTTTGGAAACAGTCCCTTATACACACTTTTATATGTGACTTGGAAATAAGCAACTGAAAGCTCAGAATGTCCTCCAAGTGGTTTTCTCAGCGGTTTTCAAGTGTTTCTATGTCATCTCTCTCTTTCAAGACAAACCTTTGTGCTGGAAAGTTGAGTCTTTACCCTGCTCTGAATTTTATATTTTTTAAGATACAAATACAGCTTGGTTATTAAACTTTAACTTATAATGGAAGTCTGTGATATTTACATAATAATTTTTGATTTGTTGATAATTCAAATGTATGTATAAGACCTAAAAACAATTCTGTTTGATATCCTCCACTTGCAAAATTTTAAAAGGCTTAGCAACCTACACCTGGCAATAACCAAGTACAAAAGTTGTAACAAGAAGGGATAATGCTTTACTTGATTTATTATTCTATATTTAAAAAAAATAAGTTTAATAATTCTAAATAGTAATAATCTATATATATATATATAATGTATTATAATTGAAATTTGACTATATTAAAAATACTAGTCCATTAAAACACAGCTAAAACACTGAAGACTGAAGGTCAGTTTTATATTACTGGATATGCAACACTAAATCAATGCAAGCTATGTAATGTTAGCTAGGCATGCCTGGAAGGTCAGTATAATAAAAAATAATAAATATATATGTAAATATATAGCATTATGAGACTTAAGCTACTTAGACTAAACATTTGAATTTTTGTGTGGTCATTGTAGCATGAAAAAAGCATAATTTATATTTATTTCCTAATTTTTTTATGATGGTTACAAGCCTGGTTAAGTGACAGACACCACGTAGTTAAAGTACAGAAAATAACAAAATATGAAGTCGTATTGAAGACAAATGTTTGGAATATATTTAGGAGGTTTTATAGATTAAACAGATAATATTTTAGAATTTTGGGAGGAATTTTTAATCATAACATGATATCACTTTGCACTCAGACTTGTAACAAAACAGGCTCTATTTTCACAAATCTTTAGTCTACCAAACTTTGTGAAGGTACATGTTATATCAAAAGCTATAGTGCAAATACTTAACATGTTTAAATGTATAGATGAACTTCTGTATGATACCGAGCCCGTAATGAAAGGGTTAACAGACTCTGCATAGGTTTTGTTTGCATTTTTAAACAGTAGGAAGAGTGTGAAAATATACGTTAGAAATAATAAATACTCAGAAGTTTTATTGCAAGTTTGTCCGTACACAAAACTACTTTCATCAATATGTTATTTTATAATTGTACTCAGTGTTTAGTCTGTGTGAATTACTTAAGATATTCATGGAAGGATTGTATTTATTTCATTAGTAATGTTGGATGTTTTGGTATTGTGATAAGAGACTTCACTAAGTTAAAATTATATGTTATCAAGTGAATGCATTTGTTTTTTATTTTAAATTTCAAAGACAGTGATTGTAAAAAAAAAAAACTTCACAGCTGATGGTAAAACAAATTGTTTTATTGTGTTGAAAGGTTTGGTTTTAATAAGCAAACTTCTACATTCCTCACCATTTCTGTTGAAGAAAATCACAATTGATCCATTACTAAGTGGCTCTCTAGACAGTGTTCAAAAAGTGAAAAACATTTTCCAGATGTCTCAACCTTTTAAAACATATGTTTGTTTTTTTCAAATAACTTATAAAAGCCTATTTTGACATGTTAGATGTTTATTTTGTAAAATTAAAGACTTCTGTACTGCACCAAATAATAATTCTGTTAGCAGAACCTATAAAAACAACAACCTACTTTTCATATTGTTGCACAATGCATATTTGTAGTTTGGTGAATATTTATGTATATATTTAAAGATTGTGCTTTGCTTTTGTGTACATATCATTTGAAGTTTTCTGAAGTTGTTTTTCACACATCTGTTGACATGACTCAACTAAATTATCCCATTTGTTTAACAAAAAGAAATATAAATGTTTTATGTATTGTGGTGTGGGGAAACAACCTGACAAAACTGGTTCCAAAATATTTAAGTTAAAGTGGACTTCTCAAAACGTTTCATAATAGGTATTGGAAGTTTAACATGAACTAGCTGCACAGAGGTGAGTAACCACAAAACTGATAACACATAACAAAACAATGAATGACATAAAAACATGCACGTCTACCAGGGCCCAGCATGGCAAGACGGTTAAGGCACTTGACTCATAATACGAGGGTTTGAATTCCTGTTGCACCAAACATGCTCGCCCTTTCATTCTTGGGGGCATTATAATGTGACGGTCAATCTGACTATTTGTTGGTAAAAGAGAAGCCCAAGAGTTGGCAGTGGGTGGTGATGACCAGCTGCCTTCTCCCTAGTCTTACACTGCTAAATTAGGGATGGCTAGTGCAGATGGTTCTCATGTAGCTATGCGTGAAATTCAAAAACATGCATACATATCTACCAAACTACAAATAGATATATGACCTGCTGACCTGCTACTTATCTCTTATGTCTGTTATAGAAAATGTAATAAAATATTGATGAAAAATAGTCTAGTTTTATATATTTCAACCTTTATAAGGTAGTTTTTATGAGGTTCTGTGCTAACAACAACACATATCTGTTACAAATTAGTAAGTATAAATAAAAGACAGGTTAACCATGTTTCATTCTAATAATAAATTTGTAGCTCTACTTTAAACAACAGTACAGTGACAAATTATGATGCCAAAAGTATCAAACATTAATTCACACTGCTTTAAAAGCCTTTGAAATTAAATATTAACTTTCTACTTATTTTTGTACCTTCTGATATATTAGAATAACTAACTGCTGTTGTTTGTTTCACAGATGCTCGATCCATCAACCCAACATCTTATTGCTATAGCAACCACATTCACCAAAATGTGTTCTTCACCTACAGATGCATACTGGATGACAAGAAATTTCTGTCAATTTCAGAGAAAGTTCTCTAACACTTTCCCTTCATTGGTAAGTGTGTTTTTAAAATGGTAGCTTTAGTGTAGTTCAATTGAATGTACAAAATGTATTAAATCTTTACTACACTACATTTCTAACAATATATTCACAATTTTTAATAGCTTATAGATCCAACAGTGACTTTTATTTATACAGGGTGGCTCGTAAGTCCCTACCCATCCATATATTTTATGTATCCAGTGTATCTGTGTGCTGTCCCTCATTCTCACTGCATAATATTATGCAACACCATGTTCTGTGAGAGATTTTCAGGTCTAAATGGGCTTAAATTGGCCATATTTTTCTGACAAAAAAAAATACATGCATAATATGTGGATGAGTAGGGACTTACAGGCCACCCTATACATTGTAATGATATGAAAAGCCAGTAAAATATTCAGTGTCAGAATACAAGTTTAATGAGTGTTTTAATAGTGATATTATTAAGTCTTACATGTTTTATTTGAAGTAGCATGAAAGATTAACCAGCATCTTAGAAAAAGAAGATCCTGACCTCTATCGCCACTTGCTGTCCATTAAGGGTTTCAAATCATTGCCTACACATCTGTGGTTTTCACAGTGTTTTGCTGAAGTGCTTCACGAGAATGCATTAGAAAGGTAATTTTTTATATATATATTTTAATTATATTTTTATAATCTCTGATTAAGTTTTCCTGATATGATTAGATGTATGATTTTTTTTTTTAATTTTTAAAGCTTATAAAATTATCTAGCCTACCAAATGTATCTTGCAAGATTTGTGGCATTTATCTTATATTTATGGATATATTTTTCTGGACTTCTGAGTTTAGTCAAATTACTAATTTATTCAAAAACTTAATAGCATGACTGTTGTTAAAGTATATGGATCATTTGATACAATACATTTGTAACTTTCTGTATGTATCACTTGTACAATGTGATTTGAATTCTTTTAAACTTAACCCATTAATAACTTTTTCAATTTCTCAACAAATAAATTTGAAATTGTTATGTGATTAACAAGAGGCTGCTTCATAGTTTGAACATAGAATCATAGGTTGGTTAATAGAGAAGAACATTTCTTGAGTTTTGTAGTGAAATGATTGAAGAATTTGTTATAAAATCACTACATTTAAAACTTCCAACTAATATACTTAAAATTTATTGGTTAATGTAATAGATGATTCAATAAATGAACCAGAATCTTTACTTGATTTGTGGTAAAAATTATGTGCCAAATTTTATTATAAGAGAACATACTGTGTAATTAAATCCTAAATTTAAGATTTGTTAATTATGTTTTATTATTTTATACAAGATTAATTATCAATCCTAGAACTTTAAGGAGTAAAATTTATTTTTTCTGGTTTCTGATATTAAGTCCTTTGAGAGAAGATTACGTCTCCACATCATTATGTAGTGTATATATGTATATGTAAGTACGTATAATCTAAACCAGCCACAACTACTGAGAAAATTTAATGTTTATATCGATATTTAATTTACATTTGTAGTTCATATTAAACATTCACCATTACATTAGCAATCAAGTTCTATTTTAGTGAAAACAAAACACTTTCTGTTTGGTATCGTGGTTAGTGATGAAATGAATACTACAGAGACTGAAATTTGGAAATCAATTTCACCTCATATTCAGCTTATTGTACTTACTACAACTATGGCAATAAAAGTTTCATACCAGACAAATCATAAGAGACCAGTGAAAATAATAAAGTATTAGTGTACTCAGCAGTTCAATATCTAAAATGGTGACAAACAAAATGTTAAAAGAATTGTTTAGCAGATTCAGTATTGTATAGTTCAACCAGTGACATTTTTATTTGTGTCATGTCACTAGTTAGGTAAACATACCAACCATAAAGTCTTATAATTAAAACTATGTTAGCAGTGATTTTTACATAAACAAATAAAAGCCAATTTGAAAAACATGACTAGTTTACTACATGAAGAGTTCCTGAATTGGTACTGGTCTTGGCGATAACACATGTATAATGCACAATGTTTTATTCCTTCCATGACTACGGAATTCTCCCACATAGCATACCCAGTTTTTGCCTTATGAAAAGAAGTACTCATCTTCATCCAGGTATTACAGCATACCTGCTCTAGCATTTTTTTCGTGGTATTATAATTTTTGTATTATAAACAAAAATTCTTGCTATGTAATATGTAGTAAATTGTATTTGTCTGCTAAACTCAGTTATTTAGCTGCTGTTGATTTTCTGTCAGTAGCCAGTGTAATTACTGACTTTCAAACTCAAATCTTAACAGTGCTGTGTAATAAGAATGCAAACTTTTTTCACTTCAATATTTTTATTAATTTTCTTCTGAGTTTCAACTTTTGTCTGCAGTTTACCTGATATAATGTTTTTGTTCTATTTCAAAATAGTTTACAATTATTCCAATGCACTGTTCATTACTAACATCTAGTAAGGAGGTATTCACTAATACAGAAGAGACATTTTGTTTTTCCTTATTCAAGAAAGTGTTGTGTATAGATTGAATTTTTAACCAAACTCTGTATAGTTGATATTCTGGGAGTAGATATCTTCAGAAAATGTCTTAATATATATCATCACTATGGTGTAAATGCTACACTGAAATTTAACTTAATACTAGGATTAATAGAGACGTGTAATAGTTTTTAGTTTCTTAAAAGTGTTGTGTAAAAGTTCAAATAAATTTGAATTTGTAGTGACAGTTTAATGTTAGATCCATTAACATTTAAAAGTTGGGCATATTTTCTTGATAGTGAAAGATTTTTTGACAACAAAACTTCTTTCATTAGAATCTAAAAAACGAAATGATGTCAAAAATGTTCATTTTGATTATGAGATTACCAAGTAATACTACACTTATCTTTCTGCAGTATAAGACTGTTCACACTGCTGTGTGAATTCCTCTATGTGCTATGTGCCTTAAGCAGAACCTCCACTGGTGCATGTGCCACTGTATATTGTGTTAGCCTATGTTATGATTATCATAAGACTATGATCATCCACAGCTAAGAGAATAATGCATTCTTTGTTGTAGTAATTTCCATGAGCACTAGAATTTGAACACAGGCCCATTAATTCCCTGGGACTGCTTGTCTTCAGAATATAGATTTTTTTTTAAAGTTTACCAGGATATTTGTGCTTCTTGTGGTTTAACCTTTCATTTCTACTCCTTGTGTAGCCTTTCCTTCTTTGATTACTTTGGATTTATGAAAAAATGATATTAAACTTTAAAATAAGGATTTTATTTCAGATTAGTTTGTCATTAGGCCCATGCATCATTGCCACACCTGACTCATTTTCATTCTAGGTACTAACAAAACAATTCCATCTCTTATGTGTTTTTTACAAAAATAGTGCTGCATCATCATTATTTTTACAGATCAACTAAATCTACATTTAAGTTTCCACATTTCTGACAACTCTTATGATTTATAATGCTTCTTTTCAGAAGTCATTCAAAATTATAGTGACAACTGGTGACACTCTGATTGTCAGAGATATTACCCCCATTGTGCATTGTGTAGATGGATCCATTCTGATCATTAATCAAGGATTCCTCACCTCCTCCTTCTGTTACTTCAACTGAGGCTGTCCCATCTTGAGTTCCACCATCTTTATTTTCATGTTTGTGTTTCTAATTCCTTCTTCCTGACATAAACAGGTAGTTCTACTTTCATCTTTTAATGCTTGTACATCACAGGTTTGAATCTTTTGTTTTCTCTTGCTCCAGTAATTTTCTCCTGAATCTTTCTCTTTCCTTTTTGTCTGATTAGTTTTTTTCTTTTATGGGTCATGACCCTTTTCTTATTTTTCATGTTTCATCCCATCACGTTTTCCATATCCCAGCTTCTCTTGCCTCTAGCCATTGGCATCCCCATTTTTGAGATCCTGCATGTGTGGATGTGGACAAACCCCAACACATTAATGTCCCATTATTTACTCTACAGGGGGGTTTCACTTACCCTAAATTCTGTCTACTTTTATTCACCATTCTTCCTAGTGGCTTTAATGGTAAGTTTTTCTTTCCTTTGTTTTTCAGGTCTTACAACTACGTTATGCACTATATATATTTTGGAAACAGTGGAACTCACTAAGTTTTTAATGTTACTCTGAAGGGAATACTTCTTTGAAATCTGCATTGAGCTGGGGAGTATAGAGTGTGTTAAGCCCACCTACCCTTGCATTCTGCTCACTGTGGAGATGGGGTTGTGCACAGGACTGTTTTAATGGTGTCTATATTTTTCATCTTCCAGACTGTATTTGTGTGGTGTTGTGCACAGGACTGTTTTAATGGTGTCTATATTTTTCATCTTCCAGACTGTATTTGTGTGGGGTTGTTCACAGGACTGTTTTAATGGTGTCTATATTTTTCATCTTCCAGACTGTATTTGTGTGGGGTTGTGCACAGGACTGTTTTAATGGTGTCTATATTTTTCATCTTCCAGACTGTATTTGTGTGGGGTTGTGCACAGGACTGTTTTAATGGTGTCTATATTTTTCATCTTCCAGACTGTATTTGTGTGGGGTTGTGCACAGGACTGTATTAATGGTGTCTATATTTTTCATCTTCCAGACTGTATTTGTGTGGGGTTGTGCACAGGACTGTATTAATGGTGTCTATATTTTTCATCTTCCAGACTGTATTTGTGGCATACCAACAAACAACAGCAGTGCCAGGTGTATGCCTGCTGTCTTTATTCACTGTTTCACAGTGTCTAACTTAATTCCAAATGATAGTGTGTCTAGTGACAATGTAAATGCACCTCTCATGGTACTTCTCCACAAGGGCTCCTTCATATCTTTTGTGGAGTACAGAAGAACCCATTTTCTCATAGTTCCAGATCACTAGGGAAGTTGACATGGAAGTGTTCTTGTTAAACAGTATAATCCCATGAAACCAAGTTGATGCATCTCTTGTTTGGAAAGAGAGGTGGGTTAGCCTTACCACATGGGTCTTGGGTTTGTTTCAGAACACAGGTCTGGGATGCTTCTCTCTGTACCTGATAATTGTGATAAATTTCTCATGTAATAACTATATATGGATCAGCCTGTCTTAAGTTCAACCCACACTATATACTCATCTGGTTTCTGCAGTAAGGTTATGGCTGGTTGAGTTGTTTTCTCTTTTGTCCACCTTAGCAATACTTTAGCACCATGGAAGATATTCTTATGACATTTAATTTTCCTTTACCTCCTGTCTTAATAATGAATACCACAATAATATTCAGCAAAGAGTATAATCTGTTTGAGGTGGGTGTGTTCTTCCACCAAGCACTGCCCTACTTGACTACTCCTGTTTTGTGGATATCACATTCCATGGGCTTTCCCTTTCTGATACTGTTTTCAAACAGATCATTTTATCTCTCTGCCATACCCTTCATAATATTCAATACTGTGTGATTTATTCTTTGTGGTACAAAGTCCTTCCTTATCTGAGAATGTGTTTGAGATAGATACTTACCTCTTTGCATCCCATCCCAACTTCCAGTGTATTTTGTTTGTCATATCAAGACTGAGACTATGTTCAAATACTGGTAGTTATGGGGAATTACTGTGCATGGAGGATATGTCACCCTCATATTGGTGGGTGACTATACCCTTCTAATGATTACAACATGGACTGGTGCAATGTGTTTTGACACCTATAGGGGTGGGAGTTTTGTTCAAGGCTTTTAGCAAGCAAAGGAATTTACAGAGCAATAGGCACAAGGAAAATATCAAATTATACATATGTGCCTAGGACTTGCAAGTTGTTGTACAGAGTAGACAATAGGTGTTAATTAACTTATTGATGTAAACATTGGCTAATGGAACCAACACATTGATTTGAGCACAAAAGACAGAGATACTGGTTTTGTTAATTTGGGAATTTTGTCTTCATAAGAAAATAACTGACGATAAAATCTGAAAATAGTTCCAGGAGTAATCATTTGAAAAGCTCTTTGTAAAAGATGAACAAATTGGTCTTGAGTTAAGAGGAATTTTTAACTATAAGGTAGATCAGAGAGATTTCTGAGTAGTATGATATGACATGATTGGCTGAATGCTGAAGTTATTAATAAATGGCTCAAAATAATGCAAACTTGAAGGGACTGCCAAAAAGTTATTATAAACCAAAATTCTATATGGTTAATGTTAATGCAGCAGTCTTAAAATCTGTGATAAAGAAAATAAAAACTTGTTTCTAATAATAATATTCCTATTAAAGAAATAGTGCCTGTTCTAAAAACACAAATGTGGATGAAATGTTTTAAAAACCTTCCATTTTTTGTCTTTAAGCAGAAGACTTTCAAAACATTGTTCTCTACACAACAGACAGTTCCCATCCATTCCAGTTTGATCATCATGGGTATTCTACTTAAACAATTTATCAAAGAATTTTCATCCAGTTTTTTTAGATTGATAAGCATCATGGACTACTTGCCCCAGTTTAGATTTATTAATTCTAAATGGTTGTGTTTTAAATTTCCAAAACTTGAGCATACACTATAATATTTTGACTAATTTTACCAATTCATAACAACTTTTTTTCTAATCTTTCCTTCTTTTATAAATGCCCCCTGCTAGTACAGCGGTAAGTCTCAGGATTTACAATGCTAAAATCAGGGGTTTGATCTTCCTTGGTGGGCTCAGAAGATAGCCCTATGTGGCTTTGCTATAAGGAAACACACTCTTTTATAAATAACATTTAAGCCTATTGGAAAGAGTTTAAAAATGTATTTAAAATTTGTTTTTCTGAAATGTTCAAAATATTATTCTGTTTCTTAATAATTTGTCTGATGGTCTATGAGGGTAATATATTTTTTATTCTGCAGGACAGTTTTTCTTCCCCTTTTTAAATGCTTGATTTTTTTTTAATTATAAACTTTTGTCGTATGCATGTGTTAAAGATTGAAGTATAAAGCTTTGCCGTATAAAGTGAACACTGAATCTGATGAAATTTTATAACATTATTCACATACTTAAATTATTTAAGGTTACTGTATGGTGAAGCAAAACAGAACCTCAAATTTTACAAGTATTGTTAATTTTTTTGTTAATTTTCCACTGAAGGATATGGGATAAAGTGATTGGAAGTTCCTCTGTCATCTTAGCCTTTGTTGGTGCAGCATTGTTGATCACTCTCAGACGAACACTTTTGGCAATGGATAATAGTGAAGAAGTTGTCAAGTATATGAGAAAGGTTAGAACATGCATTTAATTACTAGAAAATTGTTAATATAAAGGTAATGGGTTCATAATCATAGCAAATACAGTGGAGTGCCGTTAAGCCGCGATATTTGGGGGGGGGGTCAACCTGCTTAACTGTGGCTTAAGTGGTCCACGGCTTAAACCATTGTGACTGAAAAGCCGAAGTCACCAACAGCTCCGCAGAGGAGCCTCATCCGGGCCATTGCGTGATCATTGTAATATTAATGTATAGACTATTCAGATACAATTGCAATATATTTTATTTATTTCCCAACTTAAAGCAAATCCTTTTTAAATATCCCCTTGAAGTTATAAAGCCAGGATTAAATTCGTAAGCTGCATTTTTACACGTTCTTAAATTAGCGGTGAGTCCGATAATCCTCGATCACATTTGTCATGTCAGTGTCAACGACATGGAGAGTGTGTGAAACTTTAAAAAGCCAGGTAGTAGATTTAATACATCAAAAATTTTGGGACAAGACTTGCTACAGCGGTTTAAGTGATTTCGTGGTTTATTGGTCCGTGGCTTAATGGCGCTCCACTGTAATATTTTTATTTGCTTTTCTTAGTAACATCTTAGACATCTGAAACTTAAGTTGGTTTAAGTATGTATGGATGATAATCATATGAACAAGTAATTTATAGACATTTGAAAAACTAATTAAAATTAATAAAATAAATGTTTTTAATGCAGATTAAATTTTGAAAGACTGAGACGTTTTAATTTTAAATTATAATTACAACAGAGGAATGATGAATCAGTAAGTTATCAAGTTCAAATAAGAGTTTTTAAAAGATGAAATTCAGTATTAAAAGAATGTGAAATAAAACCCTTTAAATATTGCAAAATAATTTTAAAAATTGTATGCATTTTAAAAATTATCTTAAAATATTAAAGTATAATTGAAATATATAACAGTAACAGCTTGAGATATGACCAAGGTTAATATTTTCTACTTATATTTAAAAAAATGTTGTTTTGTGTTAAAATGCAAAAGGGAAACTAGAAACTACTGTAGTTTCTTCTGTTTACAAAATGTGTTCATTATACAGAAATATAAATGCTTAAATATGAGAAACTGAAAATTAAGGAAAGTGAATTCTACCTTTATGTACCACCTTATCGAAACTAAATGCCAATTTGATCTAGAAAAAAAAAACTGCAAAATATTTAGGTATCTGTGAAAAAAGGTAAAAAACTAATTAGCCTAGAAATTTTATAAATAAAGAAGTCTTTAAACAAATCCATAAAAAGTTCTAAATGACCAAACAAACTTAAGCTGCTCACCAACTTGACTCAAGTTTAAACTATACACAAATCTGTTTACTTCAGTCCATATCTAACCCCATCCCATCAAACATGCTTGCCATTTCAGCTGTGGGAGTATTATAATATTATGGTAAATCCCACTCTTTGTTGGTGAGAGATTTGGTGATGACTAGCTGTCTTTCTTTTAGCAGAAGGAGGTCCAGTGTCTCCTTGTAATTCTGAATGTAGGATGACCCATCTTAGGTTGTTGATTGAACAGTGTGTTCCATGTCCCTCTCTATAATTCTGGGTACAAGCAGAATGCTCCTTGCTCACTCAGTTTGGGAGTAAGGATGAATGTTCATAATTTCAGATGATACGAGTTCTGTTTCTTTGGCTGAGTAAGGCAATACATGATCCCATCATTCCAAGCCTGGGGTGTAGTCTTGGGGGCTTCATCAGATTGAGGATAAACTTTGTTCTCTTTGGTGTTGCTTACTTTCTTATTATGATTCCAATGGTTCAGAATGCATCATCTGTGACTGTAGATTTGGATTCAGTCTAAAGTATATCTATACATAACATCAAGGTCCAGTTTTTCCTAGCCACCAACATGGGATATAGAAACCAACATCCCTTAATTTTAACCCCGAATTGCATAATCTTGGCTATCTGGTTGGAGTTTGCCTATATTGTACTATTCCACTCTTAATAGAGGAACTAAGTTCAGGGTGAAGAGCATATCTGTTCCAGATGTATTGAGGGCCCTCCAGTGGCGTGGTAATCTTTTCTTGGTGCACCCATGATCTATACGATTTCAACCTTCTCATTGTGAGATTCTAGCTATTAGTGGTAGCAAAGGTGTGTTTTGGAAGTTAACATTTTTCTAAATTAAAAATGTATATCCAATTATACTTACCCTCTCTGATACACTCCCACCCTTCTTCGCCATTAAAGGTCAGTTTTAGAGACTGAGATGGTATCAGTCTCAAAACAGTGATAATATCTGAATGAGGTGTTTATATACAGTGCCAGGATAGGGGGTGCCTCGATGTAGGTGGAAAGTATATTGCCAAAGGCAGTTGGGTGCAGTATGAAAGACTGGAGCAAGCAAGAAAAATACAGATTGATGGGCAAAGATGAAATCCTTCTGGATGTTGAGTAATAGTTGTAAGTGTCAGCAGAGGGTAAATATCATTGGAAATACATTTTCAAATCAGGAAAATGTTAACTTTTGTTTTAATTCCATGTAGAATCCATTTAACAACATCTTTAATATGGCAGACCCTTGAGAAAAATGTTTTGTATAGTTTATCTTGTACTTGTTACTTTGTGATTTTCTTCAATAACTGGAGAAGATTTTTGGCTGTTCAGTCATTACAAGATGGTCTTTAAGTGTACCAAAGATTATGATTTATTACACAAACATCTTTTGCAGGATTCTTTACTGCAGTACATTTTATCAAGTTTTTAAAGTATACAAGGAAACCAAAGATCTAAGAATTTATTTTGAAATTGATAATAAGACTTTCAGATGTTGATACTTAAAGGTCGTATCTTTGTGATTTTAAACTGTTTATTTTTCTTAAGTTTCTAAAAACATTCACAGGTGCCTGAGGACACTGCTGATAGAGTAGTAAATAAGGCTCTTGAACTATGGCATTTGAAGCAAGGAGGTCAACAGAGATGATGAATCAATAGATTACAATTTTCTTCATGTAAAATGACGATGTGCTGCAAGTTCTGAGAACTAATTTAATTTTGTTCACTTTTTGAGGAATGAATTGTGATATAATTCTCTACTAAACACACTGTTTTCTGTTGCATATTAGGCTTAATTTCTAACTCTGAAACTACTTTGTATCAGTTTTCTAGACCATAAGATACCAATGCTAAAATTAGTAATGGATTGGTTCTCAGATATTCTAATGTAAATTGTGTATAGTTCAGTGAAGTACACTTTGTACTGTAACTTACAAAATCTATGAAGAGACTGTTGAAACTTTGTACATGTTTGTGTATTAAGTTATCCATGACAATTTAATATACCAGGTAAAAGATGTGTTCTTGTATTTTTTTTATTTTTTGTTAGATTGAATAGTCATAAAAATTTAAGTATGTTGTAATTCTAGTTGAAACTAATTTTTTATGGTCCATGGTTTTTGGGAATAGCATTATTGTTCAACATTCAACAAATGTTTTGTTATGAATTTTTCTTTTGATCTCTTTAAATATGTGTAATATATACATGTATGTTAAATGAAGAACATCCATGATGGTGGTCATGAACTTGTTTCATATGTTACTAACTTTGGAACGTGCTAATATTTCTGTTATGTTAAAATGATATAAACATGTAAAATCATGAAGAAAGAAACTAGCTATCATAAATTAATATGATGTAGCAGTAAAAGGATTTTCACCTTTTATTAATTTTTTTTCTCCAAAAAGTGTGGTCTTTTAGGGAGGTTTAAGACCTGTGAGTTGAACTATAGGAACAACTGAAAGCAGAGATCAGTTGTTTATTTAAAACAAAAAGTGTTTGAAATAACTTTTGTTGTAAATAGATAGCTTTCCATCACAAGAGACATTTTTACCGTGTAATAAAGCAGGTATATGTAAAAAGATTCATTTGGTATATCTTTATCTCTCTTTCGTAACTTTAATTTTCTGATCTTCAAATCTGGCTTGGTACTTTTCAAACATCACGTTTTAGCATCTTTACAGTTATATGGAAGAACGTTAGCCGTCAATAAGTATCACTGCAGCATGAGTAAACCTGTGTATCAATTGATAAAGTTCTAGTAGAACCAACACATCAGTAAATTCAACACGAAATCTTGTATTTAGCCTTTTCTCCACTCTGTATATTTATGTGATTTTATCTCAACTTCACTGATATTTGCATGAGATTAATGCCAATACTGCTGCACTTTTAAGTAAAAAGTTAGAAGGAATACAACAAGTTAAAAGCAATATATATATATATATATATACATATAACTAATGAGAAAATAAGCATTTAACATAGTAAAAATAAACTGTTGTGCAACTCGCAAATGATTTTTTGCATACAAGGAATTTTGTTTATAAGTAAGAGTGTAACAACTTTGATGTGATGTGTAAATTTCTTTTGACCAACTGTATGTAGTAAACTAACACTAGTGCTATGTCCAGGGTACCTAATTATCTCATTGTGACCTGTATATATATGTTTTAAAACAGCACACAAAAATGTTTGAGGATGTTTTGGGATGTGATCAGTTTTAAAATAGTTCTGTGTGCATTTGTATGTAATACTTAAGAAGTGGTTGAATAGCAAGATAGGTCTAATTCCACCATGACAGCTATATTATCTATGTATGTTCTTACTTAGTTAGATGGATATTAAACAGGGACGTATTTCAATACAGCTTCATCCTTACTTAGTCATCTCAAATTCTTTTAACCATCCATAAAAGAAAAATTGAGCAAAGAATTATATATTAGAATACACTGATTTGTTTTGTATAGACATCACATTAATATATTTAAAGTATTGAAGGACAGTCCATATCGAAGTTTTAATAAAAATATTTTTGTTGTATGTATTCCAAAGATTGCTTTGAAGAAAATATTACATGAATTGAGTGTTTCAGTTACTTGATATTAGCTTTGTTTTTTATCAAATGTAGTGTAAGGTGAGTTTAGCATTAACGTTCTGTAAATGTTCTATATATTTATCAGAAAATTCTATAAATATTAAAAGGAAAATACTGGGTATTCTGAGTAGTTTGGATTTTAACTACAGATAAAGTTGTAACTGAGATCCACTTAGGTTTAATAAATTGGATTATGTTTGCAACACCCCTCAAGCACAATAATTGAAAGTCGTTTAGCCCCATGTGTGTGAATAACTCATATACTTGTTAATATTAGCTTTTATCAGGGTTTATATATAACCCCTGAAACAAAACAAATAAGGAATTGAGGTACCTTTCAAAAAGTGAGCAAAAAAGTTGGATTATTTCAAGAGATAATTAAATTCTGTAATTTGGATACGCAACTTTTGTCTAGTCTGTAGTTATTTATCTTGTCTTATGTTTCACTGTTAATATATATATTTATGTAAATTTTTTTTCTGTCCCCTGGTGGATCAGAACTATGTTTACAGCCTTACAGTGTTAAAATCTAAGGTTCAGCAGCTCCCCACAGTGGACAGAATATAGATAAACTATTGTATAGTTTTGTACTGAAAAGAAAAACAAACAAGTAATTCTTATTATATAACCTTACCAGAAAAATTGGTTACCTTATCTAATAGTGTTTGGGAAAGGTTGGCTTGAGGACTGAAATTTTTCTTTTGACTGGAACAATTTCTCCATCCTTTTTATAATATACGTTACTATTAATTGTTCCAGATTTAGCAGTTTTAAAATACTATAAAAAGAATTATAGTAAATTAATATGATAAACTCACTATTGTTATCTTGCATTCTTACATTAACTTTCTGGGAATAATTTTTGTGAATACTTAGGTTAGACAGAAACATGATTTTTCCTGTAATAAATAACAAACTTTGAAGACTTGTTAATACAAAGTGTTTCATGTAGTTTGCAAACTTTTTTTTCTGCAGTGTTTCAAAACTAAAATTGATTGTAAAACTGGTGATGTTCCAAACTGATTCTTGTCTGATTTATAATCATTTGAAAAACATTTAAAATGCTTGAGTGATAATAGTCATTTTATGTTTCAAGACTGTTTGTTATTAACATAAAAATTCACATTAATTTAAGAAAATAGATATTAACCAGTTTGTTTGATTTTTGTTATGATTTGGGGAACTTATCTGTTTTTCTAATGGTATTTCTATGTTTTGTTCAGGCATGTTGTAATGTTTAGCTTGTTGGGAAGTCTGTCAAAGGGTTCCCAGTACCGAACAATGCCACTGAACAAAACCTTTCAATTTGTGTGTGTATTATAAAAGTGGTATTTAATTCTATTACCCAGTTTATAAACCTAGAAAAATCTTTTGTGGCAGTAAATAGTTCCAGCTCCTACTAGCCAAACATTATGAAATTAGGAATGGTTATAGCTAACTCTCAGTGAAAGTGACTTTGTAATTTTCCCAGTGTACTTGCAAAGTGCTGTTTGGGTTCAAAGTTCCAATGATCATTTCTTCATATGTTGCAGATGAAATTGGATATCATAGAAAAAAATGTGCTCCCAAATTAAAAACAATTTTATTAAAATATAATGAGTGTTTATAGAAAAATAACAACCTGTTATAATTATTTCTGTTTAATGTTTATGAAACATGTTAGTATGTGTTGATGTGAAATATCAGTTTTCAAGCATCTCTGTTAACTTCAATAAATAATGTTTTTATTATGAAGTTGAAGGTTTTCTGTGCTTTACATCTGTCACTTTGAACATTCTGTGTAAAAGTTGCTTTTTATTTCTTATTGTGTGGTCAGCATTAAGTTAATGGGTTTACAAAACTAATATCTCTGCAATGTACAGAGTGTACAGACAGCTTATTTTGTAGCTATGTATCAAGAAAACAGCATCAAATTATTAAATCAACAAATGGATATTTATTCAGCTCTAGATCTTTTGTCAATAAAATATGGTTAGGGAGGCTGTGAGAAATAAAAACCAATATCTTGCATTTATGTCTTTAAAAAGGATACCATACCATTGAGAAAATCATATTTAAAGAGTGGATATAAGAAAGTAATAAAATACATATTTGACGAAGAAATTTTGTAATCCAACTATTATTTATTTTGTAAAAGCTCATCAAGTAACATCGAATATTATAAGCTGTTAATCTGCACAATTCTGTGTAAAAATAACATGCTTGGTTCCTCATCAATAGATAATTGCAAAAACGACCCCATTGGGTCGGTGGTAGACTTCAGGGATTATAATGTTATATTTTGGGACAAGGCCGAGCATAGCCAGGTGGGTTAAGGCGTTCGACTCGTAATCTGAGGATCACGAGTTCAAATCCCGGTCACACGAAACATGCTTGCCTTTTTAGCTGTAGTGGTGTTATAATGCTATAGTAAATCCCACTATTCGTTGGTAAAAGAGAAGCCCAAGAGTTGGCGGTGGGTGGTGATGACTAGCTGCCTTCCCTCTAGTCTTACACTACTAAATTAGGGACGGCTAGCACAGATAGCCCTCGAGTAGCTTTGTGCGAAATACCAAACCAAACCAATTTGCTTGTTTCTTGAATTTCATGCAAAGCTACACAAAGACTATCTACACTAGCCGTCCCTAATTTAACAGTGTAAGACTAGAAGGAAGGCAACTGTTTATCACCACTCACCGTCAACTCTTGGACTACTTTTTTACCAGCGAACAGTGGAGTTGACCGTCACATTATAACGATTCCACGACTGAAAAGCGAGCACGTTTGGTGTAACGAGGATTCAAACTCGCGTTCGTCAGATTATGAGTCGAGTACCCTAACCATCTGGCCATGCCGGGCCGTTTTCAAAACTGATATTTGAAAAGTATGTTCATATGCATAGTAATTTAATTCAAAAGATCATAAAGGATGAAAATAAATATATATGGTGAGTGGAAAAGAAGAAACATGGAAGTAACAAAAAAAAGTCATAGAGAATACTAACTATAAATAGATATTTCCATAACTACTTGGAAACTTAATGACATCTGTAATACCACTTTCTTTTAGTTTTTCAACTTTATTTAATGTATACTGATAATGACTTTTTGTATGTATTTTTAAACTATTACAACTATATAGTGTAGTTCTACACCAGAAATGTAATTAGAAATGAGTATTATTAATGGCACTTAATTTGTACGTGGCGCCATCTCGTGATACATATTTACCTTAATACACAGACAACTAAAATTTCAAGTTGAAAGTTCAAAAAAGCAAGGTGGGTTACATTTATCTTTAGTGAATGTCTATTTGCCACAAATGTAACTATTGCAAAACCAGTTATATGAAAATAAAACTGATAGATATTTAAATAATGTCTGTATAGGAATTAGCGTTTATGTTGAAGTTTGTACAGTTAATGTTTGTCATTAATCTATTGAGGGTTGGCTAATTGCTTGATAATTCTGTACTGATAAGAGAATTTACTGAAGGATAATTTATTATCTTTAGAAGTGTGATTGATCGATCGTGTCTAAAGGTTTAGATGTTGTTGCTATTCATATTTTTAAATTACAAATGTATTTATTTTCAACAGCAACCGAAATGTTCATTTAGCTTTAAAATCACTGAGTGAACAAGTTTGTTCCATCATTATATGGATAAAGAAATATATAAAACAGAGTACAGTGGTGTAACCAAATACGTGAATGCAATACCAACATACGACCAGTCTTTTACTGACGGATGAGACTGATTTATTGAAAGTTTCGTAACCAAAAAAACACTATTGGCGCAACAATCACTATTTCAAAATGCGAATATAACCAATCGCAAGTTGACATACTTTTATAGCTCATCGAGTCCTTACATTTAAACAAATAGTTCTGTTCATGTTTGTGTGTGTGTATCTTTCATTCTTCTTTCAGTCCCTTGTGGGTCAACGGGCTAATCGGATATAGAGTTTTGTGTAGCTTTAGACCTAATCACAAGTAAATTAAGTAGATTTATAATTGGACTATTTTGTGAGCGAAAAATTATATATACCCAGCTCTGCTCTTAATTAAATCCAGACAAATCCGGTGAAGGTCTACATGTAAAAGTAAACTCTTGATCAATAAAATACTTTCTTTTTGAAGCTATTGTAATGCACTTTCATTATCTTATATTAAATGTTTTGCAAGGTATAAAGAAGATTGCACTCTTCCATTTTATATTAAATATTTTGCAAGGTTATTATAAAGAAGATTGCACTCTTCCATCGTTTTTCTCTTGAAAACAAATACAAATTGGCTAAGAATGAGTAAAATATCAGCGAGAATTTTCAGTTCATTCTCCAAAAAAATTTTTGTCAGATAAAATGATGTATCAATGCTGTATTGAGGCCAGGTGGTTAAGGCACTCGACTCGTAATCTGAGCGCTGCGGGTTCGAATCCCTGTCACACCAAACATGCTCGTACTTTCAGCTGTGGGGACGTTATAATGATCGGTCAATCCCACTATTCTTTGGTAAAATAATGGCCAGAGAATTGAGAATTGGCGGTAGGTAGGGACAACTAGCTGCCTTCCCTCTAGTCTTACACTGCTAAATTAGTGAGAGATAACTTAGATAGCCCTCGTGTATCTTTGCGCGAAATATGAAAAAAAACAAACAAACAATATTGTATTGAACTATAATTAAGAAGGAACAAGCTAATATAGTAACTCTAAAGTTACAAGGGTAAAATGATCCTGTGGAAACACGTAATTAGACATCATACTTTAAATATTATACTTTTTCCATGCTTACTTAGAAATTATTCAGGTTAGAATCAGTATATACCGCCTGTCTTTGCCTTTTATCCAAGCACTCGATTATAGTATCCTTAGACCATGGACATCAGCAGAAATGTTTCAGGAAGGAGTATAGTAGTGGGAAATGTGATTTGAATTAAAAACAACTCACACAGCTATGCTGAATAAATAAATAAAAATTATGTTTCTCATTTTCCAGAGAGAGGCGAAGTGTTCCCCTTCTGACTCCCTTGTCCACGCCCCACGCACCAGACACAGATTTTAGTTTATTTTTGTCAACTGAAACCACTACAAGATATTGTGGTCCAGTTTATTTCACTTTATTTCTCAGCCAGCTGTGTATACGTCTTTAAACACTGAATGTTCTTCGACAGCTACAGATACTCGCAGGGATAATTTAGCGCACTTTTACCCCTTTTTTTTTTTAAGATGAAAACATAAAAGGGTCTGAAAGCTGGTACACAACTCCCGTTATGCAATGTATAAAAACAATCAGCAGGTTCTTTGATATTGACTTACACGTGTGATAGAACATTATATTTGAGCAGCTGGGATTTAACAAGGGACATAAATAGCTTCTGGGCGATATTTCTGAAACGTAGTTTGAACACCAACATACATAACAACGGTGCCGTAAATTGTTTGTACTATAAATTATAGATTCTCTAACTCCTTGTTTGTTAGACATGGCCAGGTGGGTTAAGGCGTTCGACTCGTAAGCTGAGGGTCGTGGGTTTGAATCCCCGTTGCACCAAACATGCTTGCCCTTTCAGCCATGTGGGCGTTATAACGTGACGGTCAATCTCACTATTCGTTGGTAAAAGAGTATCCCAAGAGTTGGCGGTGGGTGGTGATGACTAGCTGCCTTCCCTCTCGTCTTACAGTGCTAAATTGAGGACGGCTAGCACAGATAGCCCTCGAGTAGCTTTGCGCGAAATTAAAAAAAAACTGTTAGACATTGTTGCGCAGAATGAATCCGCATTAAGATATTTGAATTCGATGAATCACAGAAAAGGCTCTTTCAGTGACCTGCTTTTTGGAACAACATAAATTACCCATAGTCCTAAATGCCCCTTATGTTTGTTCTTTTAGTCTTCTGGTGTTATCACATACATTCCTGATTTCTTCAATCAACTGACTATGCTGCATGCCAGTTCTGAACAGCACTGACTATCTTCATTCTGAGACAAAGAGGAAGTATACGTAATATTGGCTGGTACCAAACTTTATAATTTTGAAAAAAAAAATGGGTCAAATTTCGTCAGTAAAATCAAGCACTCCATAAAATCTCCTCTATTTTGGTTTTCTTTAGTCATGACGTACCTTAAGTATGTATTTCTGTGGTCTCATTTTTATTCGCTGCTTATAACTGTTCTATTATATAGCCACGCATCTTCCCATATCTCTGAAGGCTGTCCAAGCCAGCATGCTTGCCTTACGAGCCACTTCTTTTTCATGTTATCTTCCTGTTTTTGAAGACATCGTTAATCGATACACCCAGGTTTCAGTTGGATATCTTTAATTGATCACGCTCAAATCATTTACCAGCTACACTGTTTAAATTTCGTGGCTCGTATTTCCCAGGTACTGTTTAATGCACTGTGTGATTGACTGTTATACATATGTGACTAGTCATTCTCATTCAAACACAAAAAAGGCCATAACCTTGAGATACCACATGACATACTGTTAAAGTACACTGCTCTCTACATTCCTACTAAAAGTAGACCATTGAAGTAATGCTCTCCATGACTAGAATAGATGTGATCTCAAGAAAATTATAAGGAAGTGTAACCAATGTCCTCGTTTCTGGAAGGAAATTTCCAACAGGGTTTTGACATCACAATGGGCAATTAATTCCAAATCTCGGACTGCAGGGCTGTAATTCGAAAAACCGCGCGTGATGCCATTGTAAAACATTTCCATCCATCATACATGCATATAAACTCAATAAAAAGTTAAAACATTCTATATCATTAAAGCAGGGAAAACATAGGACATGCTTACATATCACAATATTTAGATATTATCAGTTCGGCTAGTAAAGGACATTGCAGCAATATGTTATCGTGGGAGGATGATTTATCCACTGGAGAACGACAAAAGAATTACCCGGCATGGCCAAGTGGGTTAAGGCGTTCGACTCGTACTCTGAGGGTCGCGGGTTTGAATCCCCGTCGCACCAAACATGCTCGCCCTTTCAGCCAGTGAGGCGTTATAAAGTGACGGTCAATCCCACTATTCGTTGGTAAAAGAGTAACCCAAGAGTTGACGGTGGGTGGTGATGATTAGCTGCCTTCCCTCTCGTCTTACAGTGCTAAATTTAGTCATGGAACTAGACTAAATGAAATAAGTTGAAAATTTCTTCATTAACATATGGCGAAATGAAATGTGTGGGATGCTGTCATACCATGTACACAATTCATCAGCAAATAAGATTTACGTTGAATGGTGTATTGACACTAAGATTTTTTACAAATTATACGATGGTCTCAAAACTTTTGAATGTTAATTCCGTTAAAAGCCATAGTTCTCTGAATCATTATTTATTTTTAAGTGTCATGACGATATTAAATTACCATTTTTTAAAATGTCTACTGTTAACAAGTTAAATTAAAACGGGATGACGTTTCGGCTTCTGTAGTGCAGCCTTCTTCAGGTTGATTTGATAAGAAAACAATATATATTACAGTATAGTTAATATTAAAATGCCAAGAAAGTATTATTCTAAGTGTCTGCAGTTTATCGATAAATTGTACCATATTATATATATAAAATATAATTTCCTTATTTATTTATTTTTTTCAGATGTAGTTGTCAACATAACTCGTTAGTGTTTTCGTGAGCATGCGTTCTTTCTTTCCAAGCAAGTTCGTGAGTGGTTGAGTGTGAGTACTTGGTATTTTCATCGTATCAATCTCTCATATTAAAGTAGTGAAAAGTGGTTTTAATATTTTATATCTTTTATTTAAGTATTTATTATCCTCTTATGGTGTTTAGTAATACATTATATAGTATAGTTGTCAATAAAAACTACTTATGGATAGCTTTTAGCAAAGGCGTCTGCTACACGAAAGAAAATTAAGCGCGTTTATAAGTGAATGTTAGGCTACATCGTGTAGAAATGTAAGTTAATTAAGACGTTTTACTCTCAGTATTTTGATTACACAGTAAAACTTAACAGTTAATCTCTGATAATAATAATAACATGCAGTGAATGATGCTAGAAAAACGCGTAAATTCAAGACGTTCTAATAGAAATGGATGAAATTAAAAACTATAACGCGAGCGCGAAATAATAGACCTTTCGAAAGCACTCGAATTTTACTTGTAGGGTTTTTATTCATTTCTCTGCAGTGAATGATTAAGTTAAAATTTAAATTGTAGTTTTTTTTAGTATTTTACTGAGTTATTCATAATATAAAAATAAAATTCTTGCCTGGGGGTTATGAATTTTTTTGCTAATATTAATACTAGTATACAAGTAGTAATAATAACAGTGAATCAGAGCATAAATTATACTGTAGTAGATACACAAGTTCAGTGTTAGGTACAAACTATTATGTAGGACTAGTATTAAATTTAGTAACATTAACAAGTTATTGCTGGTAGAAGTGTTTTGACTTACCATTTGGAAATTTTGATGTTTTCATTGGTAGAAAATTGTTATGAACTTGTCTTTTAGTTTTAACATAGTTTGATTAAATTGATTAGTATACATTTCCAGTAGCAGATTCATTTGTTAACTACCACTATTCCCTCACAAAAAGACAAAGAATACCAAGCTTCAGGTATAAAATTCCTGCCCATTGTCTCTTTTAAGTTTGTTTCTTAAGATGGCTGGTGTGGGTATTAAAATAAAGTTGAGAACATTTTGACCTTCTGAGATCATCTTCAGGTTAACAAAGAGAGTTTGCAAAGTTAAATCTGGTTTATTAATGTTTTTATCTTTTATTGAATATTTTTTATGCAGTGCCATTTAAAATAAGTAGTTAGGTTCATATGCCCTTTTTTATGTCCCTTTGAGGTAACGTTGCCATTCGGATGGTGTATCTCTTTGTCCCAGTCAAATAATTGAATTTCAAACTGGTGATTTGTAACTGGTAGTAAGTAATAATATAGGATTATAGATAAGGTTTCTACAAAGTTAATAGGTATTATGATTTTACATTACACGTGTTTTCACTTAAAAAATAAAATATTCACAAGTATTTATCACGTCAAGATTTGAGACACCATGAGAATGTAGTTTAAGAATTCTTTTGGGTCATTAACCATTATTTGGGCATCTATAAAGTTCTGTAAAATGGTGCACATTTTCAGTTCACTAATATCAGTATGCGTGTGCCCATAGCTTTACAATAAGCCAAGTGTAATGTACATTTCTATGTCTATTTTGATATACTTTGTTGTTGTGTTAAAATATTGAACATGAATTCTGTTAAAAATATTTAGGATTGTTTTTCATTTGTTCCCATCTGTTGTGTTATCTTTTTGTAGACATTGCTTCAAGATGGCCATTAGACCTTTAGTGAAACATAGAATTGTGAAGAAAAGATTGAAAAAATTCATTCGTCATCAGTCGGACAGATATGCAAAGATAAAGGTTGGCATCGTACTTAAAATATGGTCATGTGTGAACAAGCATTTTGCAGCAAAACTAAGAAAGGACAAGTTGCTGTTCTGTTGATTAATATTCTACTTTAAGCTTATATGTGTATAAATGTAGATGATATAATATAGTGTTTTTTATAATTCAGTATTAAATTTATACTAGGCTAACTACAGGCTGCCCCATAAGTCCCTACTCATCCATATATCTTGTGTATCTGTGTGCTGTCTCTCATTCTCGCTACATAATATTATGCAATGCCATGTTCTGTGAGACATTTTCCTCAACATAGCAGGGTTATTGTTCCAAATGCCATGGCAACAACTGTCTTCAGCTCATCATTAAAGTTATAACATTGTTTAGACACAATATCCTTTATGTATCTCCAAAGAGAGTTATCACATGTCAAGTCCGGACTTCTTGCGGGCCATTTCGTGGGTGCCAGGGATGTTGCAGAACCACGATCTATCCATTTGTCTGGAAACAAATTTATAATACATGCATAACTGAATATAACATAATAACATCTGGATGGGTAGGGACTTATGGGCCACCCTGTAGAATAGCACATTACCATATTGTGATAATTTCAAATAACAGCTTGAACTGGGTTGAAAGATGTCTGTGTGATGTTGTCGAGAAACATGTTTGATAGAAGTTGTAGAACGTAATACTAATAAATCTCTGAAAAGATAATGTTTGAAATTGTAATTTAAACCTTTTAAAACACCTTGAAAGTTGTGCTTTTGAGTTTTGTAAGTATAATGGAAGAAAAAAATTATCTTGATTCTGTCTTTATATAACATTGTTTACTTCTGGTATGACTTTGCATGCTGAAAGTTTAGTTTGAGTATAATAAACTGTTATTATTTGCAGTTTTCTGCAAATTTTGCATTTGCAAAAAGAGCAAAATTCATCATTTTGCATCAATGAGATGAATTGACATCATTCATGATGTCAACCATGAATTTAAAAGGTTTGTAACTTACAAGTGTGCTTCATCTTCCTGCCGAAAGTCATTTGTGTGATAGGTATAAATTCATTTGAGGAAATATGTAGGGGGTGGGGATGATGTTTACTCGGGTGCTAATTCTGATTACACTGATTTTTTTGGTATCAATTTTCCAAACAATAGTTACTGCATGATATTTGATTAACCAACAATCATTTACTACTAGTCAACTGAAAATATCATAATTTTAAGAATATCTACTGCACATATTAGTAAAAGTGTCTAAACTGCTAATCAAAATGGGAAAATTAGAGTGAGAGAGACTGATAAATTAGTTAAAATCAAGCAAGATGGAATTGTGTCGCAAGAGAGATTAACATTAGTGTGAGCAAAATAAAGACATGGTGGATGTGTAAGAGGAACAAAAGCTGTGTTTAAAGAAAAAATGCACGAGTATTATTAATACTGACAAATGGATGTTAATGTAGCAGTCAGACAAAGAGCGCTATAACAGAATCTAAAATGGAAAAGAAACAGAGAAAAGCTATAGAAGCTGCTTACATCTTTTTTAGAATAGATCATAAACACTGCAGTGGGGGAACTACAAGTTAGCAGCAACAGCAGTTAGCCTAATGAGATGCTGGTTGGTCTGATGATAGTCGACAGATGATGGTAATGAACCAGTCAGACAAGATGCAGAGACCTAACGTGGGAAACTTTGTGTGTGTGTGTGTACACCCTTGTAAGACACTATGATTTCTCACTATTTAGAACAGTGGTTCTTAACCTTTTTCAGTGTTTGCACCCCTTTCAAATCAGTAATCATTTCTCGCACCCCCTGGAAACTTAAATATAAAAATATTAAACATACTCTTATGTAAAAATATAGATTTGCTTTAATTATTCATGGGCATCCTCGCACCCCTTGGGAATCATCTTCGCACCCCTGGTTAAGAACCCCTGATTTAGAAGAACATTTGTATTGGAAACATTGAGGGATAAGGATCTTTTTAAAGCAAGCGTAGTCTCATTTAATATCCAAAAAAAAAATTTTGCAGATCAAAGTCAATTTCATAAGTTTAATTAATCAACTATAATTGACTTTTAACCTGAAAGTTAGTGGCTGATGTGCCCTATTTAATATGATCAAAATGCTAGTACCCTATACTATCCTAGGACATCACTGGAAGCTGGCTTCCTTAAAATCTGGTTTGTTTTAAATGTTAATTTTTTTTAAATTCCTAACTTAACAATGTACATTGCTCTATATGTGTGTTTTGTGTGCAATTTGACTCTATTTCCTGACCATTATTACTGTTGTTACAAGTGACAGGGTGCTTGTTTTGTGCTACCTATGATAGAGCATTTGTTTTCAGAGGAAACTGGAAATCATTTATAATATTGTTATAAAAATTTTTCTTAAAAGATATAGCTCTTAAGTAACATAATTTGTTTCAATACTCTTCAGTATTGGTGAAATTCTTGTATTGCTTCATACAGAATAATTTTGTTTTTGCATCTTACAACATTTAGTCTATAGAACTGACCAAAATAAGTGTGTGAAATCACTTATTAATTTCATTGTTAACAGTAATCATGTTTTTGTGACCTATTATGGTTCCTGTAACCAAAAAAGACATTCAAGTCTTAAAAAAAGGTTGATGAAGGTTTTGTTTCTTTTTTTTTAATTTAAAGTTCTTATGTTTAATTTGCTATCTAGTGAAACAATGTGACCATAGTTTACAGCTGTATATCTCTTTTGGTATTGATTTGTCTTATAAAGCTTTTGAATGTTATAAGTGTCTGAACTTAATGCTGTGGTTTTTTGTTTTAGCCTAACTGGAGGAAACCTAAAGGTATTGATAACAGAGTCAGAAGACGATTCAAGGGTCAATATCTGATGCCAAATATCGGTTACGGAAGTGCAAAAAAAACTAAACACATTCTTCCTAATGGATTTAAGAAAGTAATTGTGCACAATTCTCGGGTAAGAAGTTTATTTCAAGAGGATTATTTTACAGTGTTAGCTTATACAGGTTTAAGACTTGTTAGTTAGGACACTAACTATCAATTATGAAGTCATGCTTATTGATCAACATGTTTTGATGTGCCTGATGTCTTATCAAAGAAGAACATTTATATAGTTTTCAGACATATATACTATATTTTAAAACATTTTGGGAATGAAAGCAGTGTCTAAAGCCATAAAACTTTCAGATCTGTGGTTTGTTCCTACATAATGTAAACCTCCCATCATATCCCCTTGTTTATCTCTACAGGAACTCTTCTCTAGTAAGTTTTCCAAACATAGTTTATAATGTGCTCTATCCAGTTGATTAGAATGATGCCTGTATCTGTTACTGATGTTATGCTTTGTTGATTGATATGAAAGGATGGAAACAAAACGTGTGGTAATAAATTAGTGGCAGTGCAGAAATAATCATTTAAAAACAAGACATGAGTAATACTCTCTACAGCTTATGGATTCTTAGCAAATACAAACCTATGTTTTGGGATGGGAAAAAACTAACACTCTTGTAAGTGTTGCTTATTTTCAAAAGTGAAAATTAGAACCTTGTTTTTCTTTGCAAGTTACATCGAATAAATGTTAATTCAGATTATCAGTAATGAAATATTTTTTTGAGTTAAACATAACTATGTTACTTCAGAAGTGTTTTTCATCCACCAAGTTTTTTAAACTACTTTTTGTGCTTTAAGATTTCAATAAATTTCTGAGTCAATTGGACTAATTGTATAATTTTTGATAGCAAAGTTGCATCCACATATGGTCTGGAATAGTTTGGATATGATATAGTGATCTGTAGGGCTTGGTTAAAAGCTCTCTTACTGTGGCATCTTATGTGGTTAAAGTGCTTGTTTTGTTCTTCTGTCTTTCCAAAGTTAATCACTCTGGTGATGGCCAACTGGAAAGTAATGTTTATCTCTGTAACTACTCAACTCTGGATTAAATACTGATTCAAAACATGTTCACAAAGTTGTTCTACATCACACATTCTACTACAGCCTCTTTTACTGTTCTGATAATCCACAACATTCTCTATCTTTTTCACCATTTTTATTGTTGTGCACTACAGCTTGTAATTCCACATTCTGAAGTCCATATTTTACCATCACTTTTCAACCATGTTTTGCATCACATTTATTTCCACTATATTATCATCATGTTACAGTTCATCTATTATAAGTGGTGTATTGCTAAGTGAGGGAACCAGTTTTGAAAGTGTTACTGTTATTAATATTTATTAAGTTGGCGATTCATAAAAAATAGATATTTTGGAAACAGTAGCTGTCAAATGTAATTGTAATCTACATTTTAAAATGTTACAATAAAAAACTAATTTAGTCTCATCTTGAATTTTTGAATTCCTGGATAACTTACAGAACTTCCAAATTTGGTCCATGGTGAGTTCATTGTGGTGGGCTACTCTTGTTTGTGTATTATTGCTGAATGATGCAACTTAAGCTTTTGTATAGATAATTGGTTTCCAGTTTTGTTTTTTTAATTGAAAAATAATAGTAGGAATGTTTGTTTCTTATTCAGTTTTAAGGCCATGATGCATTTTTTCTTTGTTTTTAGATAAGATGTAATTAAATAGATTTGTGGGAAATCATAGCCAGCAATACTTGCATTAAGTCTGAGTTCTGAGAAAGTCACAATATAATTTCACATACAATAATAGTCTTCCACCAATGTCAAGAGGCAAGAAACAAGTGAGCAAAGTTGCTAGATTATTCTGAATACTCAGTTTTTTAAATATTTGAACTGCTTTCAACTCTTTTACAATAGGCTTGGTATGAAATGCACAAGTTGATCTACACATTTACACGTGTTAAGTATTTGCACTATAACTTTTGATACAGCAGGTGTATCTTCACAAAATTTAGTAGACTTTTAGTAAAGATTATAATTATTTTGTACACAAAAAAATTAATGAAATATATTTACTAGAGATTTATTTGTGGAAATCGAATCTGTTTCTTTACTAGTCAAAGTGCAAAGTGATTTCATGTTATGATTAAACAAAATCATCTTCCTAAAAATCTCAAATATTATTTACTTAATTTCTAAAACCTAAATATATTTCAAATGTTTGTTTTTCAGTAAAACTTTATATTTTGCTATTTTTTATACTCTAACTCTGTAGGGTCTGTCATTTAATCAAACTTGTAACCATCATAAAAAATTAGGAAATAAATGTAGATTATGCTTTTTTCATGCTGGAATGACTGCATTTTATAACAAATGGTTAGCCTAAGTAGCATAGGAGTCATTAAGCTTTATATATTTATTATTTTTATTATATTGGTCTTCCAGTCATCCCCAGCTAACATGACACAGCTGGCATTGATATGGTGCACGTGCACTTAAGTCATGTAACCAGCAGTATAAAACTGAACTGTAGTTTTCCCTGTCTTAGCTGAGTTTTAGTGGACTAACATTTTGTAATATACAGTCACATTTCAATTATTATATGTTATATATATGTATATAGATTACTACTATTTAGAAATAAATTATTAAACTTATTTTTCTTGAAATATAGAACAATAAATCAAGAAGTAAAGCAAACAATTCTCTTTTCACTAGAATGTTTGTACTTGGTTATTGTTGGACACAGGTTGCTAAGCCTTTTAAAATTTAGCACATGGAGGATATCAAACAAAATTGTTTTTAGGTTTTAAATATATACAGATGAATAACCGAAAAAATTGTAAATAACTACACTGATACCATAGAATTTCACTATAATTTATTACGCTTATTAATTAAGGTTTACTTAGATTTTAAAGAAATATGAAACCTCAAGCAGACTAAAGACAATGTATCTTCTTGAAAACAAACTTGAATCAAAGATGAAAATGGTGGGGAAAACCACATTCTAAGCTGTTGGCTGGTTACTCGCATGTTGTATACTGTATTAAAGAGTGTAAAGGGATTTTAAAAATGAGTTGAACAGCACCACTGTGTTTAATTCAGTACATCGGCCACATATCGGCAAAAGTAAAGATACGAGGTTCTTATTTTATATTCTAGTTTGTCAATATTAGTAATTTGAGTTTCTAATTTGTCCAAAATCTTACTGATTATTTTGACATCACAAACATTTGATTTTAAACAGATTCAACACACCACATGACTTACAAAAATCTACATTTAAATGTGTTCTTTAATGTTTGCATTTAAATTAAGAAATCATCTCCTGTATTATATTAAGTTTGAATTATAATTTATTATTTTATTACAAACTTATTGACATAAATTTATAAAATAGTAATTCTTTAAAATTTTGAATGCAAGTCAACAAATGAGATGCCATGGCCTTTAAACTTTGATCTGTTGAGAAAGGGTTAAGAGAGGTATATATAAAACAAATGAAAATGAACTTGTACACAATCTGTTGTCATGTTAAGGCATTGTACAATGGCAGAATGTACCATGTGCTAAAGCTATTGATTACAGATTCTATATATGTTCTAAATAATGATTACTTACTTGCTGGTAATACTTTGTAAACATCAGTTGACTTAGTTTTCTGATGAATAATCAGCTTTTAAAGTGACTAGCAAGAAGACTAAGTTAGAAATACTAACTAAACCAGAATGAGCCCCTATACATTTATGGAAACTAAGCATTTATTGTTTACTGTGTAAGCATGGTAAAACTGGAAACAGAATATTAAGTTACTATACTTCTGTACCTATACTGCTAAATCTTGACCATCCTAGGAGGATAATTATCAATGAAATATCTAACAAATTTATTGGATCAGATCAGACTTTTTACAAATCTATATCATAAAAATTAACTTCTTTTATATAGTACCTTAGACAATGCTTGTTGTACAGTGACTGCAACCCCACTGTGGTTCTGAAGCTGGGAAAAATCTTGGAATAGTGCTGCATGAGCTTACTTGTTATTGATGATGTCAGCTTACAGTGTTATGTAAACAGTCCATTGTCAAAAGTGATGCTTACTTGTTATTGATGATGTCAGCTTACAGTGTTATGTAAACAGTCCATTGTCAAAAGTGATGCTTACTTGTTATTGATGATGTCAGCTTACAGTGTTATGTAAACAGTCCATTGTCAAAAGTGATGCTTACTTGTTATTGATGATGTCAGCTTAGTGTTATGTAAACAGTCTATTGTCAAAAGTGATGCTTACTTGTTATTGATGATGTCAGCTTACAGTGTTATGTAAACAGTCCATTGTCAAAAGTGATGCTTACTTGTTATTGATGATGTCAGCTTACAGTGTTATGTAAACAGTCCATTGTCAAAAGTGATGCTTACTTGTTATTGATGATGTCAGCTTACAGTGTTATGTAAACAGTCCATTGTCAAAAGTGATGCTTACTTGTTATTGATGATGTCAGCTTAGTGTTATGTAAACAGTCCATTGTCAAAAGTGATGCTTACTTGTTATTGATGATGTCAGCTTAGTGTTATGTAAACAGTCTATTGTCAAAAGTGATGCTTACTTGTTATTGATGATGTCAGCTTACAGTGTTATGTAAACAGTCCATTGTCAAAAGTGATGCTTACTTGTTATTGATGATGTCAGCTTAGTGTTATGTAAACAGTCCATTGTCAAAAGTGATGCTTACTTGTTATTGATGATGTCAGCTTACAGTGTTATGTAAACAGTCCATTGTCAAAAGTGATGCTTACTTGTTATTGATGATGTCAGCTTAGTGTTATGTAAACAGTCTATTGTCAAAAGTGATGCTTACTTGTTATTGATGATGTCAGCTTACAGTGTTATGTAAACAGTCCATTGTCAAAAGTGATGCTTACTTGTTATTGATGATGTCAGCTTACAGTGTTATGTAAACAGTCTATTGTCAAAAGTGATGCTTACTTGTTATTGATGATGTCAGCTTACAGTGTTATGTAAACAGTCTATTGTCAAAAGTGATTTACTGCATTTCTCCTGACACATTGCTTTGTGTTTCTTTTTTGTAGAGGCTTTTCAGGGTAACAGTCTGAAGCCGTTTCACACAGAGTAGCTTCAATGAATGTGTCATCTCGGTACATTAGCTTTGAAAGGGTGGATATTGGTATTATATTACAATAGCACCATTATCTCAAAGTTTATTAAAATATTTCTCAAGTTTACAAAAAGATGAAATTATATGTCCTCCAGTTGTTTTCAATTTTCAGTTTGACAAATGCTCTTGGGTTTCTCACATTTCTATATGTATTTCATAAGATTTACAAGAGAGTTGTAATACTGGCAATCTTTTTTTCTATAGGTTTTTGGCAGATTGTCTATAACCTGAAACAAAACCAGTATGAATTTTTTTTCATCTTTACAAAATCAAAGTCTAATAAGAAAATGTGTAATTTGGAAATATTAAATTTTTCTTCTATTTACATGTTTTTTTCTCACCCAGATAAAATCGGATCTTTCAGCCACAGTTAATTTTTTATTTTAAATATAACAGTACTAAGTTCTCTTTTCTTCCTTTTAAGTTAATTTTCAAATTTCAAACTGGTCTGTATGAGGTTATGTTTGAACCTAGTTAATCTTTACCATTTAAAGCTGTGTAAAGACATATGCAACTCACTAGTTTACTTTATTGTAATAAGTTTGATCTTGTGTGTGAGAGAACCTGTTTCATAAAATCACAAGTGTTAATACACATCAGTGGTACGATTCTTCTAATGTGCAAAGTTGATCAGAAGAAACGTTTTTAAAACAAGTTTTATATTCAATGTTGAATTGAAATTTTGTATTGACAGGACCTCGAAATGCTGATGATGCAGAACAGGCGCTACTGTGCAGAGATTGCACATGGAGTTTCCTCTAGGAAAAGGAAAGAGATTGTGGAAAGAGCTCAGCAGTTGGCCATCAGAGTGACCAATGCTAATGCCCGTCTTCGCTCGGAGGAAAATGAATAAGAAACGGAGTTTGTATATTGTTTATTTGCTGCTAGTAAATAAAATAATTTGAAGAAATGGCTTTTGTTTGATGTTGTGACTTTATTTATAAATTCACTTTCATAAATTGTTAGCATGACCACTTTTTTTAAATAACTGAATAATTAAGTTGTAGCATAGCATCTTTGTGTAATTAAATTTATTAATATCATAGGTCATTAATAATCAGCCATCTGTAGATATGAAATAAATGAGTTGGAAACTTTCTGTTAAGTATACACCTTTTTTAAAATTGTAGAATTCAAACTGTTGAATGAGATGTGTGGGCTTTTTCAACTATGATACTTCACTAAAGATTTGAATTTTTATTTATATATATAACTTGCAAGATAGCAGAATTTGGCTATAAGGCATTCTTCACGTTTCTCAAATTGTACCATCAAAAGAGTTAAACTTTGGAAGTGATAGGTTAGTGAAGAGTTTTTTTTTATTGAAAGTACGTAACTTTATAAGTAAACATCAAGGTTTTGAGTAATAACTGATTGTTTTTATGGTCTCATTTCTTCAATTTAAAAAGTTTGAATCCCTATTGCCGAACGTGATTGCCCTTTAGGCTATGAGGGAATTATAATGTGGAGGTCAATCCCACTATTTATTGGTAAAAGAGTTGGTGGTGGGGGAAATACACTGTCTACCTTCACTCTATCCTTTCACTGATAAATTATGGCAGTTAGTACAAAAACCATTGTGCAGCTTTTTGCTGAATTCAAACCATGCAATTAAACAAAATAAAACCCTTTTCTTTCAAAGGCTGAATGTTGAAGCTCACAAGTTCATGCTGCTTGGCATGGTAATAATTTACTTGAATGAAAGAATGTATAATATGAATGAACTCGCGTTATCCCAGTGTATTTTTGACTATCACCATGCATTTTATACATGTGTTCTAAATATTAACTTCAAACTTATTAGCATTCATTACTGGGCTGTTGCTAACATGCCCATACTTATATTTATTAACATTCACTGTTGGATGTTATTCACTCTACCCTGCTTATGCTTACTAGTATTCACTGTTTGGATGTTAGTAACATTTTCCTTCTTATGCTTATTAGTTTTATTGTGTGGGTGTTCATAACTTATGCAAATTTAACAAATATCAGAGTTTGTTAAGAATACGTAATTCATTGTCTGCCATTATTAGTTGAACTCCAGTTCTTGTCTACGACATGATAGTATTAAAATATTTCAAATTTCTGCTTCTCATTTTTGTATAGAAAAAGTTCCATAACATGAAACTATGAACTTGTGTTGAGATGATTTACTTGTTCTCTTTGTTTCAGATTTAAACTGAGGTGGGGCCCGGCATGGCCAAGCGCATTAAGGCGTGCGTCTCGTAATCTGAGGGTCGCGAGTTTGCATCCACGTCGCGCCAAACATGCTCCCCCTCACAGCCGTGGGGGCGTTATAATGTAACGGTCAGTCCCACTATTCGTTGGTAAAAGAGTAGTCCAAGAGTTAGCGGTGGGTGGTAATGACTAGCTGCCTTCCCTCTAATCTTACACTGTTAAATTAGGGACGGTTAGCACAGATAGCCCTCGAGTAGCTTTGTGCGAAATTCCAAAACAAACAATTAAACTGAGGTGGATTTTTTCATGTGAAATTTTGCAGCTATTTTTGTATATTAATATGGTTTACTGACAGTGTAATATGACCTGCAAGTCTTGTGGCTACTATATTTTTAGCTCTACAAAAACTGAAGATGTAATATTAGCAAAAAATATACTTTTTTTTTCTAAGTTGTTGTGTTCAGTAGATACTTTATTTTTGCCCCTTGATATGGATTCCTGTATGTCATGAAGGGGACCTCCAGAGAGAGAAGGTTCTGTACTTTTATTTTACCTACTCTGGGGTCTAGGCATAGACATCCACCCACATCTCCTGTGCGTGGCAACCCATAAAAGGCAGGAGAGGATTCTGATGGTTGGAGGATCCAACCTTAACACATCACATTGGCCTTAAATTCCTGAAGATCTGCAGACATGGGGTGGGACCCCCCCATGATCAATCGACTGGTCCATTTAGCTAGGGTCAACTAAGTACCAGTGATGGTCATTCTTAATGGGCATTGTGTACAATGTGTCTGACAATGGTGTTTGTATATAGTGCTCATGAAACCCTGGCATTGCTACAATGTCTGTTTGACTTTGTAGTGTGTTCTCTTCATGGGTGGGGTCGGTAGGCACAGAAATATTCTTTCTTTATTATGAATTCCCCACCTAAAAATAAAAATAAAAAAATAATTAAAAAAGACCATAAGTAAATGACCACATCTTGAAGATTCTGAAAAGCAGTCATTAACTTCTTCAACACCTGTACCTCATTTTCTGACGTTACATTATTTATCAGAGAAATCTACTTATGGCTCTCCTAAGTCAGCAAAAAGCTACGTTCTGGGGACATCTTAGTAGAAACATCCACTCCAAAACAGTGAACTCCCTGTGTTTGAAGGCCATTGGGGATATACCCAGTGAGGCTACTCCCCATGCTACTTTGAATTCGTCATGAGAAGTTTACGTTCTAATTTTGATGACATCAAAGCACTGATTTATTCTCGCCATCATGTATGCATATTCTTACAGGAAACATCTCGGAAACCTGCTGATACAGTCACCTTTCAGCAGTTTTCTTTGTACAGAAATGTCGTGTGATGTACGGGTGCAGAGAGGGGTGGCACTGCTGGTTGATCAGCATGCACCCACCCAATCTTTATTACTCGATACATGCTTGGAGGCTGTAGCCATCTGTGTTTCCTTGGGTCGTACCATCACTGCTTGTTCTTTCTACCTGTCTCCTAAGGAGAACTATTATCAGTCAGGCCTTGATGCTCTCGTGAACAGTTCCTGTCTCCCTTTTTAATCCAGGAGGGACTTTAGTGGACATAATCCCCTATCTCTTTCTTCAGTACTGGTACTTGTACCTTTTTCATGCACCTAGTTAATCTTTTACTGCTATTGAGCTCTCTCTCTGCTTTCTTTCACTGTTTTCTCATTTCCCTTGGGGGTTGACAGTAACCCATGCTCCATGGTAGAAGCTGGACCACACCAACTGGTACTCTTTCACTGCTGTCTCAGAATTTTATCCTGTCATCATCTGTACATCATCAGTAGACGACTGCATGACAGGAATAACTGTATTGTACAAACAGTTGCTCAGTCTATTCCTAAAACTGCGACACGTTTTCCACAGTGTCGTTATCCATGGCAAAAATCTACCTGCCACATTGCACGGAAGGCTCCGAAATGGGCCTGGGATACCTTTCATAAATATTCCATACTTCTAAACTACATCGTTTTTTACCAGACCCGTGTACATTCTTAACAGGTAAGATGTCAATTGATCCATTAAGCAGAATATTAAATGCCTAAACTGCATGATTGTTTGTTTGTTTTTGATTTCGCACAAAAAGGCTATCTGTGCTAGCTATCCATAATTTTAGCAGTGTAAGACTAGAGGGAAGGCAGCTAGTCATCACCATCCACTACCAACTCTTGGGCTATTTTTTTACCAACAAATAGTGGGATTGACCATACCATTATAACACCCCCACAACAAGCATGTTTGGTGCGACTGGGATTCGAACCTGCGCCTCTCAGATTACGAATTGAATGCCTTAACCCATCTGGCTATGCCGGGCCAAACTGAACGAGAAACGAATATGGTGAAATCTTTGATCATGCGTGTGTGTTTTCATTAGCTAAGTCACATTGTACTATATATTGTGTTCATTTTCGATGCAAAGTGCCTTCAGTATGTAATGTACCTACAGTAATTTTGGATTTTCTGAAACCTGAGAAAATAATCATTATTAAAATTTAAAACAACTCGTTATATAAATTTCATTACGTCATTTCCCTCGTCCGAGAAAATCGTACACTAAAACGAAATTGAAACTGATTCTAAAGAGGTACTGTGAGGTATAAATCTCTATTTCCCAAAAATGTCAGGAAAATCATTCACGTTCGTCATGAACTCTTTTTCATATAATTACGTTTTTAAATTGGCGGGAATCTTGAAAGTGCTGCAACGTTGAATTGCACTTTTAAACAGCCTCATGGTCGTCAGCTGTCCATTTGAAAGGGCAGATTCCTCAAAACTATTTTGAAGAATGCCTGTCCATTAATATTATAACAAGTAAATTATTGCAAGCAGGTATTAAAGTTGTCACTTCAAAAGAAAAGTAAAACTTAATATTACTAACACATTACATGAATATGGTATTGTAAAGTATCAGATGTGCCCAGGGGTTACAGGCCACTCCCTATCTAGTCGTTAACGTAGTATTTTACTGTACCACAATATTAGGAGCCGTAAGAGGAGGAGGAAGTCCTAAAGTACCTGATTGTTCCAGGTAAATGCAAGAATAGACCTAAATACAACTGAAGTATTCAAATAAGACTAAAATTCACAGTGGATAAGAGGGAAAAAAAAAAATTCGGTTAATGGATAAAAGGAAATTTTTTCATGGACAGGCACTTTCAGAATAGACAAATTTTAGATAAAAGGATAAAAAAATGTAGCTTGATGTGTTATTTAGTGTCCCTACCATATTGGAGGCAGGAATGGTAATTTTAAGAGGTAAGTTATAACTTACTGCCAAATGGTAGTACCTTATTTTCATTTCTTGATTTATTTTGTCATCTTTTATGTGTTTTTTACTTTAACTTGGGAGAGCAGTCACCTTCCCACAACTGTGTGCAGGCAGTGAAGGATGATACAGTTGTGGGCTTGAGCACCCACATCTTGCTCTCCTGATTTCTAATTTTCTTATGTGAGACTAGCAAATTGAGGATTAAGACTGATAGATGGTGTATCACCACTGCAACGTGGGTCTTACTTCCGAAGTCACCTCCAAAACTTAGGATACATTTTATAATCCCACATTTTAACTTGTACCCTCGGACCTTTTTTAAAAAAATATGAAGCGTATCTTATTTCACGTTGATGTGTTTTGGTTCATGGCTTGAAAATGTTATGGTTATTATATATATATATATATAAATGCCAAACTTCATTTTCTGTATATCGCATGGCAATCTTCAGTTATTGTTTTGAATTAAGCACAATAAACCATGTTCTGTCCACCACAGCTATTGAAACCAGGATTTTAGCGTTGTAAGTCCGCAGACATATTGCTGTGCCACTGGGGTTCACTCCAAACGTTTTATTTCAACATTTTCTGCTGCTCTCTAAGGAACTGTAAGCTTTCGTTGAATTTTGCACTTACATTATATACATTCCTGAGACAAATTCACAAATTCTGGCGAGAATTTGCTACCGATACACAGTTGAGCCAAGCTTCCCAATATTTTATTGTTCATAAAATATGGAAAACACAATCGTCGTTGTTGCTTAACAATTAACATCAAAGAGACATAGATTTGTAGAACTCAAATCTTCATTAAGATGGAAGTATGTGTCATGCATCCTATAGCAACGTACTGAATGCACTGAAACTCATGCGCTGTATTGACACTTCCTGTGTAATGCCATTCCATCTTAAGCTTTGACGAAGATTAGACAACCACTTTGATTTCAAGTTACAACAGATCATCAGGGATTTTACTTGATAAACCAAAGGTTTCACAGGTATTTACCCATTAATTTCATTTATCTTTTATTGAAAAGTAAAACATAGCATTCATGTATAATTGTATTGTGTATAGGTCAAAACTGTGAAGCATTTAGCCGGTGTTGTGTCCTCTGTGAGATCATTTTGCATTGTGTATCAGCCATCCAAAATTGTACTGATGATTGTGGCATACACTTAGAATTGTGACTTACAATCCATTTAATGTTATACTTATGATTAGATAATAACCTTACATGTTAACTGACCAAATGATATTTCTAAACAATTCTAGAATGAATTTTGAAATTGTCATTGGGCTATTTAGAAGTGCCTAATTTAATGTAATGTAGTAGTTGTATTATTGTAACAGGAGCTTGTCACACTTATGTTATTAAGAACAACATCACAATCACAGTTTGACCTGTATGAATAATGTGAACTTATGAAGAAACCAGCCTTTCTGTGAAGGTCAACTGCAATTTAGACATTTTGTTTTGGTGCTACTATGGCCATTCAATCTCCAGGTCACGGGTTTGCTTTGTTCGAGCTCGTGATTCCAGCTTCGAACGCCTTAAGCGTATGATCACCGAGCCGCTGACCATGGTGTACGCTCTGTGGACGGCTGACGATCGGCTCAGCCCGATTGAGATCCAGATGCCAGCCGCATGCCACCACCACCCTGCTCACTCCCATCAGCTGCCCGTAGTTTTACAGCATGCCCTATCAAAGCTGTGTTTGTATTCCCTAATTAGCCCTGTAATTTTACATTATCACTACCCTCTAGTTAAGTACTTGTGCTATATGGTTAAAGATAAACACTTTCTATAACAGTATTTCACGGATATGATCTGGATTTTCATGTGCTATTAATATAATTTGGTGATTTCAATGAGGCAGAGCAGTTGTTCGTAATGTTGAACTATGTTTAGTTGTTTTTTGTTCCTTATTCATGAAATGACCCAATAGTATGCATGTTGTATCTTTTTCCTTAGATTTCGATGTTTAAAATGAACATCCTTTGTAAGCCCTAATGTCAATATAAGGAGTGAAATTCCCATTCGTTTCATATAAACTAACACAAGTTGGAAGTAAGAAGTGGTACCAGCAATCAGCCAGCTCGGGGGTCACTTTGATGTTCGCGCGCTCTGAATAAAAGGGAGTTATGTTTGTTTTGGCGGCTCTTGCTCCCTCTGGTTCTCAGTCTCATGCTGGAACACACATTTGGTTTGGATTAATAAGAGGAAATCAAAATCAGTGACTCGTTTTCAAACAAGAACACCAACACACAAGACAAGAGTCAGACATCGCCCACCAAAACATAAACTGGTCATATTACACATAGGGTTGATTATGCAACACTACTTGCTACCCAAGAAGAGGCAGCTAGTAGATGGTCCTACATACACGTGGTGCAAGCGAGGAGGACAGTGGTGATCGTGATGGTGAGAATACAGACACGACTAGTGCGGGACTGCAGCCGCAAGAGGGCACCACTCACACCCAGGGTGAAAAACTACCACCAGGACCCAAGGACCTGAGCCAGCTTCCAGATAGTGGTCCTACCTGTCCAGATTTGAAGAGATACCCAGCCACAGAATGCAGTGGCCAGTCAAGGTCATTCAACAAGAATTGGCGTGTTCAGCACTCGTGGTTGGAGTACTCTGTGACCCAAGATGGTACATTCTGCTTTGCATGTCTTTTCAGTCACACACTTCAGTAAAGTCCTTCACCCATGAAGGCTTTCAGAACTGGAAGAAGGCGACCACATCACTGAAGTCCCATGATAACTCTGCAGGACACAAGTTTGCCATGCAAGGTTGGGCAGAGTTTAAATTGCAGAAAACAAAGGGTGCAAGGATTCAACATGCTCTTGATGCAAGCCATGCTAAAACTGTGGAGGAAAACTGACATTACATAAGAGCCGTGATAGATACACTGCTCTATACAGCCTGCCAAAATGAAGCCCAGAGAGGTCACAGGAAAGGTAGTCAGTCAGATAGCAGGGGCACTTTCCTGGAACTTCTTGACATGATTTCTAGGTATGATGAAATCGTGAAGAAGAAGCTGAGTGGTCCTGGCAATGCCAAGTACGTGCACCACGATATCCGAAACGAACTGCTTGAAATCATAGCTGGATTGATCAGGAAGGATATCAGCAAAGAGATCATGCAAGCTGAGCATTTTGCTCTAATGGTGGATGAAACAAAGGATGTGAGGAAACAAGAACAGCTGTCCATTGTGATGAGGTACCTCCACCAACAGAGCCTTCACAAGGAGTTCCTGGACTTCACATCTGCTGAGGGTCTGGATGCAGATTCATTGCTCAAGAAAATCATGGAGACTCTGGCTAAATTTGGTATTGACCATAATGCCTGCATTGACCAGTGCTATGACTGAGCTGCAGTCACGTCAGGGCACATCAGTGGCGTACAGGAGAGGTGTCTTAGGCTGTGTATGTCCATTGCTATGCACACAGGCTCAATCTTGTGCTAGTTGATTGTGTGCACAACGTCCAGGCTGCAGCAGAGTTCTTTGTGACAATTCAGAAGCTGTACAAATTCTTCTCTACATCGGTTGTGCATGAAGAATTTCTGAAGGTACAGAAGCAGCTTGAACCCATGAACCAGCACACAGAGTTGAAGCAACTGTCAGACACAAGATGAGCCTGCCAACACGCTGCTTGTCTGGCTGTGAAAAGAACCCTCCCTGCCATTGTGACAACCCTAAAGCATCTTCTGGAGGGGGACAATGTCCATAGAGCCACTGAATCGAAGGGCCTGTGCAACCTCCTATATCAGCAGTTTGTAACCAGTCTAGTGGCCATAGAAAAACTACTGCTGATGACAAAGCAGCTATCAGACCACCTCCAGTCACTTGACCTGCAGCTGGACTCTGCAGAGGACCTAGTACAATCTGTCATCTCTGGTCTTTCAGAAATGAGAACTGAAACAGCATGGAAAGACTTGGAAGAGTCTGCCGGGGATATATGTAAGAAAGTGGGAATACGCACTGAGATGGTGCATCAAGGTGGACAGCGATCTGCCCCCAGACACCTGGACAAATTCATAGTCACATTAGTACTGGCCAAAGAGATGAACCAGCACCAGATGCCAGGAGATGTACCTTCTATGCCATCATAGACAGGATGCTCAAAGAGCTGAATAGAAGGTTCTCCTCTGATGCCTGCAGTGTTCTGATGAGTACAACTGCATTGAACCCCAAACACTCCACATTTCTGCACAAGCAAGCACTCTTAGGAATGACAGCAAACTATGGTGTGGCAGAGGATGACCTCACAGTGGAGGTCCACCAGTTGAACCTGCTAATTGCCAGGAAGAAAGACAAGGGGCAGGAAGTATCCACACCGTTGGAGCTTGCAACCATGCTGGAGCCATACAAGGATGCCTTCGTGGATCTCTACAAACTTGTATGCATTACTGTGATCCTGTCTGTCACTTCAGCTGCTTGTGAGAGAAGTTTCTCATATCTGAAGCTTCTCAAGACATACTTGTACAACAGCAGTAGTAACAACTGCACTAGCAACCTTGCTGTCATATCAGTAAACTCCAGGAGGGCAAAACAACTCGATATTGATGCTGTTATAGACGCATTTGCTGCCAATCACCAGAACAGGTGCATTATTTTGAAGTAATATTAACTATAAACACAACATGATGAAAGATAGTTAGCCTGATAGTGACCTTACTTTTCCTTAGAGTGTATTAACTTCACACGGGATAATTCGTTTCTGCTGTGTAAACTATGTCTTTATGTTATTTCTTTAGATTTGTAGCTTTATTCTTAATGGTATATTAAATGTTTAATCTAAGCTAATCTTGATTTTCTTTATTAATATGTATTACCTTGGGTGGAATTTAGGTGAGCTTCCTGTTTTACATATACACATATTTTCATAAACAGATTATTCCTAATTTGTAATAATGAATTATTAATCAGAGTATGAGTTTCCAATAAAAACTGCATTGAAAACGCAGTTCAAAATAGCACACCTTTCTAAAATGTACCTTGGTATTTACATTATTATAATTTACCATCTATACTTCATATTGATGGCATTTAGGGAAGCCCCTCCACAGTTTACCTCAGCGAGATCGTTTCTGCAAATACCAACATGGTCTGATATCCAGAAGAACTGGGTAGAAGTAGATGTTAAAGAAAATTGGGCCAGAACAAGGTGAGAACTAACGTGAAGCAATTCCAGGGCCAGTAGAGAGCTAAGTGAGTCAGTATAAATAGTACAATTCTAGAATTCTTCACTCCTGTGTGTTCCAGGGCGAGAGAAATGGCGTACAGTTCAGCAGTGAGCAACCCGTAGAGGGAATTCTGTGCACAATCATCGAGTCACCTGATTTTGAAACAACCATATAAATAGGATGAAAAATGGTTTGAAATATTTTCAACAAATACAGGACGGTACTTCCAATCGGGATTATTCACCTTTCTCAGATTACTCAAAGAAAGGTCACTCTTGGGAATGGTATTAAGTCATGGTGGGATGAGCTGACCAATGGATACAGCAGTGTTACTCAAGGACAGATCTAATTAATTCAACTGTGCCTAGATACGAAAGTCAAAGGGAACAATTGGCAGTCTGTCTGTTCTGAAAAAGCATGGCCATTGAAGAAGGAAAACACAACCCCAGATGGGATGATGTGGTGAGGATCGAAGCTTTGAAGCATATAGTAAAGACATTTGCAAACGGCAGAAGTGTATAGAAGGTTCATGAGACTGTACAGGCTCTGGACTTGGGGAAGTGCAGAAAGCCCCTGATAATGAATGGGGTCCAGCACACTACCCATAATTAACTGTTGGACTATGTTTTTACGAACAGTAGTGGAGTGGGTATCATATTATAATGCTTCTATGGTTGAAAAGCAATCATACTCGGCGATGGAATTCGAACTTGCATCCTAATTGCAAGTTGAGTACCCTGGTCACCAGGCCTGAGTAGGAAAAAGAAAGAGATGTACTGTTTAAGGAAGGATTAAAATTAATCTGTCTGAGTAAGTCATTGGGGCATGTAAAAGAACTACAACGAGTCTGGAGAAATGCTAAAGAATGTCATCGAAGTACATAGAGGCTGTAATAATAAAATTGAAGAAATTCAACAAAACTGTAGTGGGAAAATTAACGAAATGAAAGTGAGAAGAAAAATGCATAACTAGGGTAAAAAGGTACATCATATGGGAATGGCTTATTATATGAAAGTTTTAAACATTCACACCTCTTTCTGTATTGGCTCAGATGTTCCAGCCTGGAGTACCATCTACTGCAAAATGTGGAATAGAGAACTTGACTGGTCTACATCTGTTACTGCAGGATCTGCCTGAAGTATCCAAACATGATTCTACCAAATCAAGATTCAAAATTTAACTAGCCAATTAAGAAATCAATGGAATATGATGAAAAGGTACCATATATGTCATAGCAAGTGCAGTTTCAAATACTTTTCAGAATGAATGAATGAAATTGTAAGCAACAACAGACAGTAATTATTACTGGCCATTAGAAAGATTAACATTGAATAATCTATCTGAGAGCCATAATAACCATCAAATACTGACACTTTGACCTTTAAAAGCACTAGTTATAAGGAATTGAATTTTTGGTCTTACGTGTTTTTTAGTATCATGAAATTATCAAGCACAGAGAGATGCCTTATCCAACAAGATCGCAGTTTTGCACCAGAAAGATATAATTCAGAGAAACGTTCCAGAACAGAGTACAGAGAAAAAAAAAACTTTATCTAAACTTGCAGAATATTTAGAAATGTTTTCCCATTTCTATTACTTAAATCCTCTTCATGAAATATTGAATTTATTGGCATATGACAAATTTACAAATGCTATAACACAAGGAAATATGAGAATCAGGCTGATCCAAAGCACGTACGTATCTTCAAACGAAATACTGTAGTTGTTGGTTGAACATGAATCCACATAAAACTGAAGGTAAATTACCAATGATGCCGCCAAGAAAATATGGGATAACTGGTATTGAACGACCCTCCCTCCTAACGATAGTCTAGAAGAAGTGAACAATGAATGAGGAAAGAAACCACGAAAAATGGATATTTCAAGTGTTTAATTGAAAGGATCTATTGTCAAGAACTTCAGATAAAAATAATGTAGGGAATAAGCACAAGTCTGAAAAGATACCAGAAAGGGGAAACTGTTATTAGTGTTGGAAACTTTGCCATTATAGAGGAAACTGTAAAAAAAAAAAAAAATCAATAGCTATTACTAAGCCAAAAGGACAAAGTCTAATCGGATCGAAAGAAAAACACAGAGATAACCAAACATAAAGAAAGTAGAAATTAGTCGGATTTATGAGACGAATTTCAACTGGTAACATAACAGAAGCCCCTCGCTAGTACAGCGGTATGTCTCCGGATTTACAACGCTAAAATCAGGGGTTCGATTCCCCTCGGTGGGCTGAGCAGATAGCCTTTGTGGCTTTGCTAAAAGAAAAACACACACATAACAGAAAAAGAGAAAAGAAATTTATTATTTGAAGAAAATAATCCTCGAGCCCACAGACGTATTGAAGGAAAATGTGAGGAAGGTTGATTGATACTAGTTCTAAAACTACAACTGTTTGACCTGATTTGTTAAAACGATATGGAAACATGCCTTTCAGAGGTGAAGAAATAAGAGGAATAACGTGAATATTAAGTGAACATAAAATTTCAGCAATAGAGAAGTTGGAAGTTTTCCCTACTATGGGAAGCATCTCTGCATTTCACGATGTGTATGTAACTAACATTAAGGAAGAATACATATTGGGAACTGATTTTATGTAGAAATATGGATGTGAGGCTTGGCTAGCTTCGAGTAGTTTCTTATTTTGTGCAATATATTGCAATTACTAGACAAAAGTTTGAAGTCCAGTGGAAACAGAGATGGTGACCATTGCACCACCAAGTGACATATTCTTATCAGGAGTTATTAATGATAATTCTGTCTATAGTTACTGAATGTAGTACGACCAAACATTCCAGAATTTCTTAAGGAATTTGTATTGGAATAATTCTTGTGGAGATGAAAAATAAAGATATCTTACTTGTCTTTACTCGGGAAAGACTTAAACCAGTTTGTGATAAAACTAAAGACAACTACAGCGTAAACTCTATATTACTGAATTTCATCGAGGTGACATGGCATGGCTGACTGGTTATCATCATAAGAAAGGACAAACTTCAAAGTTAAATTGGTATTTGGAGTATAAGAAATCTAAACCAAAACCATTCACTGTGAGAGACAGTCAAATGAGTAACTCCAGAGGAGAACTTGGTGGTGAAATCTCAACACGTGGATGGGCCAAGAGTTATTGTCAATATTACCTCCAGAGAATCATCAAGGACGAAGCTGTCAGTAGATGTGTTTGACAGGACATTCAATTACAAGAAGGCACGAGATGATAATATTTGTGTATCAAAAGTCTGAAGAGAAAAAATACCAAAATCTCTTGGTGAATAGACAGTTAAATGTAATGTTTTAGTTTTTGTATTAGTATTATTCGGGAGACTTCACAATCGACGAAGGAAGCAGTGATGTGAGTACACTCTTAATATTGTAACTAAAATTAATATTAAGCAGTTTCAGAACATTTACTGATAATAGTGATCGTGAGACTTTGCAAAGTATCTAGAAACAAGCCTACAGTTATAAATACGATCAGATAGTTAGTAGTGAATAAGTAATCAGTTTTTTAAAGCACGAGGTATATTTATTATTTTCTTGTTTGGATTTCGCACAAAGCTGCACGACAGCTATCTGTGCTAGCCGTCCCTAATTTAGCGGGAAGGCAGCTAGTCATCACCACCCACCACCAATTCTTGGGCTACTCTTACCAACGAATAGTGAGATTGACTGTAACATTATAACACCCCCACGGCTGAAAGGGCAAGCATGTTTGGGGTGACGGGGAGTGGAACCCGCGACCCTCAGATAACGAGTCGAACGCCTTAACCAACCTGGACATGTATGTTAGTTATTGTATATGTTCAGTTGCTCTATGAACTAGTCGTGAATATTTATAAATACGTTCATTTGTACGTAACTGTTTCTGTTTTAATATCATTTGGAAACTGAAGTCCGTGAGTTACAACATGTAAAAACTTGTAGAAATGTTAAGGAAGAAACAGGCCAATTTATAACTTTTAATGAGTCTGGACTTCTAATTATTTTCAAAAGATGATTTAAATCATCTCAACAAAGAAAGAATGACGTAGCAAAAATTATCTCTTGTTTATTTGCTGATTAAAATTCAGTATGCATTAATTCAAATAAATGGTTGGTAATGCTGTTTTAACAAGCTTGTGATTCGTAATATGAGTCTCTATGATATCATGTTAATTGAAGTTAATATTTTGTTTGTTGCTAAGCCCAAAGATTCACAATGAGTTATCTGTATTCTGCCAAATGCGGGCATCGAAAACCGGGTTTTGACATTATAAGCCTTCAGGTTTACTATTGTGGCACCAGAGAGCTTGAATATAGCAGAAAGAGGTGTTGTATTTAGGTGCTTGAAATTGCTTGCGATAAATATGTGATATGCAGTCATATCGTAAGTTTCTTACGTTCTATAGTTTTAATACATAATTATTCCAAATTATTATTTAATTAATTTCCACCTTTCATGGAAGCAAAAGTTTTCTTTTAGGCTCTTTATTCTTTGTTTTTTAATAGGTAATCTCTTCTCTACTCACAGAAACATTTCATTATTGAATATAGAATTTGGATAGAACAGATTAGCGTTGAAATATCTTTTGCTGGTTGAATGCGATGCTGATTAAAGCTGAAAACCCGACTAATGTCGTCAGCGAACAAAGAACATATAGTACCGCCATCCATTGAGCAAATATAGCAAGTTAACATTCTGAATCCAGAAGTGATTTCTTTGTTCACTTTTACTTAACTTTAATCGTGACTGTCTTAGTGGAGGTGATCGTCTAGGTACACACATTGTTTTATATGTTGTATCTAAATAAAGACTGTGTCTAATATGTTTTTTTCAAGCAACTTAAAATTCAATAAAGTTATCAACTACAGAACATTCCTTATATTTCTTGGTCGAACCTGCTGTTATTTGCGGGTTTACCTATTTGATACTTGTCAGGAATTTTGTTGTTGTTTTTTATCTGAAAATGCCTCAAACACGCAAAGAAACACACTAAGTATGATTCAAGATAGGCATACATATCAGAAAGTTTGTTAATTATAAAATACACCATTGAAACTTATAAATACAAACAAGTAGTTTAATGTATATTATTTTATTACCCAGATTAACTGCACAATAAATTATACAATGTGATATAAAACTGATCATTAACATATATAACACAGTTTACAATTGCTTTAGTTTACCAGGACGGCTTTCAGAATTCGAGACTCACAGATATATATGTATATATTCAGGTCATGGTGCCATCTGACCTTTATGTAGACAGGGGCTAGGGTGGCAACATGTTTGAGACATTTGTATGATCTATGTCTACATTTGAATATCTACGATCAGTGATGGTAGGTCAATGTTTGAATTTCTAATAACACCCCGGGTTCGAATCCCCTTCGCACCAAAGATGCTCGCCCTTTCAGCCGTGGGGACGTTATAATGTTATGGTCAATCCCACTATTTGTTGGTAAAAGAGTAGCTCAAGAGTTGGCGTAGGGTGGTGATGACTAGCTGCTTTCTCTCTAATCGTACACTGCTAAATTAGGGACGGCCAGCGCAGATAGCCCACGAGTAGCTTTGCGCGAAATTCAAAAAACAAAACAAACAAACTAATAACACTCAAAGGAAATCTACTGTAAAAGTTAAATTTTGTGTACCTGTCAGTAACGCATATTTTTCTGTGATAAACTTGAATTATAATACTGTACCGAGATAAAATATTTTCGTCGCTGTCTTTAAGTGTGAAGTTCATGGGAAAAATCAGGTGTTGTAACAAATGTTGGAAAGAAACAACTTAATGTTTGTGGCTTAAAACGAGGAATCGATAACTAACATGTTATATAGATATGTAAACGAACACTGTGAATGATGTCATTTATTTTGGTTTTTGTTCATATGAATATTATACCTGTCAACATTGAAAGGTGTCAAGTGAGGAGACTTTTGTGGAGGTACTGCAACAGCAAGTAGTGCCCCTGGTGGACAAAAATCGCACTTTTATGCATTCTGGGAATTTCAGATATTTGTTTACATTTATAAGATTGAAATGTGCTTCTTTCTTCATTTACAGTGGGGTTATATGTTAAGAGAATCACAGCCATCTTCTAACGTTGTTATACAATTTTATTGTAAGGACTGAAAAATAAAAAAATACACATATCCTGATTAGCGATTTTAGTTATAATCGTATGTTACGCTCTTGGCATTTTTCAACACCTGCTTTCTGGGCTTGTATTTACTGTTTGAGTTAAACTTGCAGTTTAAAACGGCATGTAATGTGTCATGCCCTAAATCAGCCCTATTCTATGTTACAATCTTTCTCAGCATTGAAAATGCCCTTTCATTTGATTAATTGGTATGTGGTACAACAAGCAAACAGTATAGCACAACAATGTATAACAATGTCACACAAAATGAGTAAATATTTACTTTATTCTGGTTGACACTGTGAACTTGAATTTTGCGACTGTCATTGTTGTTAAATAATTAAAAGGGCTGCTATCGGGAGATCGGGAAAGAGGATTATATTTGGAGAAACTCCCAACCAAATCGGAAAATTGACAGGCCTGAAATAGTGAACGCGATATACTCGTACGTGACTTTTTCAAACATTTCGTTTGAGCAGCAGCGCAGTGTTGTTGTTTTTTTTCTTTCTATCAAAACCTGCCGCTCGGAGCGCTACAGTTAGTCTGATTATATTTTTCAGACAGGTGTGGTAATGTTTCGAAAAGTTGTTAATATTAATTGGAAAAATAGGTGATTAGTAAGTGATTATATTGACTTCAAGTTTTAGTCACGAAAGTGGGAGGGTGGCTGAATGTGGAATGATGTTAGTGGATAATTACGTGATTATATAAGATGATTGTTTAAATAACATATATCGAGTAATGTATCTTTAAGTGTAACGAAAGGATAATCAGACAGTTGGGCGAATGAATGGATAAAAACTGCTTCTACAACAACGATTTGAAATAGGAGAGTCGTAATGGTAGCTTTGACTTTGAGAATTAGTGAGTGGCATTTTGTGATATTTAAAATTTTTTGAAGACAACATAAATTTTGTTAATTATTATAGATTAGACTGCTCATTCAGAAATGCTACTATATATTATTCTTTATTGGGCTTAATTGCTTCTGCAACATACCATTAAACAACGGACCAGTAAAGTACACATCGTACGATCTGATGCTAGTACTGCTATTATAGTATCCCAAGGGCTACAAAGAGTACAAACCAGTAACAAAAAATACGTACAATAAGTTAAAGTTAAGAAGCAGCTTGTGATTTGTGTTTATATTTGAAATTTTATTGCCGCATATTGTTTTCTTGGAACAACACTTTTGTAGATCACTTTACAATGTTACTTGGTGGTTAGGGCGGTCGACTCGTAAGCTGAGGATCGCGGGTTCGATTCCGCATCACATCACTCGTGCTTGCCCTTTCAACCACGAGGGCATTATAGTGTACGATCAATCACACGATTCATTGTTAAAAGAGTAATCCAAGAGTTAGCTGTGGTTAGTGATGATCAGTGCCTTCCCACTGCTAAGTTAGAGATGGGTAGCACAGAAAATTCTCGTGTAGCCTTGTGTGAAATTCAAAACAAACAAGCAAACAGTTTACAAGTTACAGAATGCAATTACAATATTTTACACACGGAATTCTTTCCAAACTACTTTAAAATTAAATGAGTATACCATAAACACTATAAAGTGAAGATTGAAAAATGAAATATTGATTTCTAAATATTCATATTTCTGTTTATATGTATTTTTTCAGACACAAATATGTAAAATGGTATAGAGTTATATTATATTCTTTATGAATATATTTAATATAATAATCTCATAATTCTTGAAAATATATTTTTGTTTGTTTAGTTCCTCTGAAAATGCTGCCTGTGTGTAAATGTTTCTTTGTAAACCATAATGTTACTACTACTTGTCTTTATTCACAATCAGAGTTGATGTTGTGTTGTTTTTTTTACATTTTTACAGCTGAACTTGAAGGTGTAGTAGTAGTGCACTCATCCTTTGGTTAAGAGCTTAGTTTTTTATATTGTAATGGCAAGAAATTTTAACTTAGAATATTAGCAACTCTTACCATTAAACTTCAAAAACCCTCTTTTTAACCAGAACATTAGTGCAATGTTACTACATTTTCAAGTTCAGCTGTGAAAATTTTATAAAAAAGAACAGAACATGAACTTCAGACATTAAACTGAGATTAGGGACTCTTGCAGTGCCATGTTTTAATTACTGTAAACACATTCCTTTCAGTTTAAGGCAGATTAATCAAAACATTTTGAAATTTCTGAATATATATAGAATATATAACACTTGGAGATCACCTATCAAAACTCTTAAAAAATTGTAAATACGAAGTCACTATATAATTCTGTTGGTTCACTGAAAATTTAATTCTATTAAATAATAAGAGATTTATGTGTATCCAGTGATTTACTGGTCATGTTGATTTTTAATAACATAGCAAAGGATAGGCTCAGCTGCCACTCCTAGCATAAATGTGGAATGAATTATTAGCATATTATTTACATATTGAGATATAAAATAATATAAACTAGAAGCTTTTTGTTGAATATTTATTTCAGTTTATAGTTTTTTTTCCATTTGTATCATTTATAAATAAGTGTTCTAGATGCATTTAATGGACTTTTATCTTGTCATTTTTCAAGTACCTGAAATAGAAATGTGATTGCTCTTTAAAAAATCTTTCCATCTCTTTCAGAACAATTTTCATGTTGATTTAGTATTCAGGTTTAGTGTACTCTCAAGCCAGTACTTCAGTTAGTGCCTCTCAAAGGTTTTCTTTGTTGTTTGTAAAATTAGTTGTATATTTTTATGTTTTATGTTGGTTTTACAATATTAAAAATAGTCATTTCTTATGCTTTTAAAAAAGAAAAAAAACATCATAAATTAGTGATAAGGAAAATTCTAATTCCACATTCAACATAAAAATAATACTCTGTGTTTTGTTGCTTTTTATTTGGACAATTATGAAACTTATTCTTATAAGTAATGGAATTGTAACTATTGGAATATGACTTTGCTTATCTAAAGCTATAACTTTTGGCATATGATCTTATGCCATTGAAAGTGTAACCATTAGGCACATGATCTTGGTTCACAAAAAGTGGAATAAAAAGTGGAATAATTAGCATGTGACCTTGTGTCACTGAAATTGTAACTATTAGCATGTGACCTTGTGTCACTGAAATTGTAACCATTAGCATGCGATCTTGTGCCACTGAAATTGTAATAATTTTGATCATTATTTTTGTTACAAAACTGTACTCTAGTATTCTGTTTAGTCATAAAGCCTTGAGTATGTATTGATTCTGTTTTTGTCATTAAAAATTTCCTTATGTAATATATAACTATTGATACGTTACATTAAACTTGTGTGTATAACTATTAGTAAAATGTACACATCTGAGCTACATTTAGTCATCTATTTTTATGTAACAGATCACATTAATAGCTTCAATATAAAAATTTGAAAAAATCTAAGTCTTGTATATGTCAAGATAAAAATAACTTGTATCTTGGGTGATACGTAGAATGAATATTTAAAAATTAGTTTTCTAAATTAGGTAAGTATGACAATTCTTATATTTGTTATGTATTTTTATTAATATTAAGCACATTGTTTGGCATAATCTTTTGTGATATTGAAATTTAGACTAATGAATGCTAAATGTAGTAGTTTTGAATATAATATCATGTATACATGTTCAAAATGTTTAACATTGATGTTTCTGTTTGTGTTTTATTGACTGCTCATCCAGACATTGTTTAGATTTGTATGAATTAGAGTGTCTAAGGTTGAAGTAGCATATGTTATTGTCCAGCTGACATGCGATGTGAATATAGACTATAAAAACAACCTAGTTTAAGATATTTTGTTTTTTCTATGACTAAATAATTTTGTAATGACTGAACAGATATTAATCTACACTCGTGTTGTAAAAGACAGATGAAAATTTTACATTGGTAAACTACCTTTGAACTCTTGTTTTATCGAGACCAGACAAAGTTATTAGGTTCTTTAATACAACTACAGGCTGATATTCTGATAATCTACCAAAACTTCCTCTGTGTAGCAGAACAGACAGTTACTGTGTCTGGTGTGTGTGAACATGCATTGATTCACTGTCTGAATATTGATCGACTAGTCTGCAAGTAAACTTACCTACTGTAGGTATCCTGCACGCAAACACCTACCATACGGCTTAGTCTGGAGGCAGAAAATCAAGAAAACTAAAAAGTTGAACACAAAATCTTTAGATGTTTCATCTTACCTTGCAAGATTCAGATGTAACAACTGGAGTGTTCAGTTGTAAGAAACTTTTCATGTATATTAGCACACAAAAATAATTTAAATATTAAAAAAATTATTAGTTCCTTATAGATCTATTAATTGGTACAGTATTTTTCAATCAGTATAAAGTCTACTGAAATGAATACAAAAAAGGCACTTGTGTAATATTTAACTCTTGTGTATTGTGTATGATACTTATGTCGTATGTCAGTTTTTGTTGAAGATATATAGCTTATGGGCTTATAGCCTAGTTGCTTTGTGCCATAAAACACTAAATTAACCAATCAACCAACTTATGGGCTTATAACACTAAATTTGGGGTTTGATACTTGTTATGGGCACAATGTAGTTAGTTTATTGTGTAGCTTTGCTCATAAAAAAGCATAGTAAAGTATTAAACATTTAGATTTTTTTTTCTTTTTAGAACTGATTTTTCTTCATAATTTCCACTCAAAACCACCTTATCACTGTTACCACTTCAGCTAGGCATTCATTTTATTAAGTACATATTTTGAGAAGTTTTTGGTTAAAGAAATAAACCAAATTTAAAATTGCATCTTGGTGCTTATCAAAAATGTGAGAGACCTGTTATTGTATGTTTTAGGTTTTTTTAGCTAGATTTTTTTTTTTTTGCAAAAGATCAGTGAGGTACATTTGGATTGTCAGGACTTTGTTGTAACAGTGAGAAGTGAACTTTACTTTTTGACCAATGTAGACGGATAAACTTTGAATTAATGTTTAAGATTTTAAAAGTTTTTAAACTAAAATGTGTTTCTGTTACTATGAAAGTTCAGGTGTTCATATTAATCATAAATTATTTATTTTTTATAGTGAATATAGCAACAGGCAAAGTGTATAGTCCTATGTTTTGGATACAGAAATTAATAACACACTTCACTGGTGTGATGATACAAAGATTTTATAACAGATTTTTTTATTTTAAATTGTGCAAATTATATCTGAAGAGACAGTAAAGACACACTGATAAACATTTCATTACTGGATGGATTGTTATAGTCCAGCTATCATATACTGGACATTTTATCTCTGCCTATAACTGAACCACCCCATATTGAAAAACAAACAAACTTGATTACAACTATAAAGTTCCCAACAGCTTATGTGTTTCAAACTGTTACACTATTTTTTTTATTAGTTTGAATGATTTATAAATAAAATATTTGGTATCTATTATGTAGAGTTGCAAATGTCTTATTGGTAATTACACAGAGCAGTTGTAGTTACAAATTACAATTTGTTTTTTCTTATATTTATGCTCACTTGCTCTTTAAATTGGAATATGCAAGCACATATCAAATTTTTTTATGAGTTAAATTGTTTTTCCTGCAGCGTGACTATACTTCAGTAGTTTTTGTATTGCTCGCCTTGTAAGAGAAGATTTTTAAAGTAATCCCTTTATTTATTTTACATTCAATAAATAGTATGGTCATAGCATTCACTGCTCTTTTATCAGTAAGAGTGATATTTAAAATATATGTACATTTTTGTAATAGAGCTAAACATTTATTTAGATTTTATATGTGTAATTTCTTTGGAATATGTGAAGAAAGAATCTATTAAATAAATTGAAATGATGTTGGAAAATTTCTTAAAAAAAAAAAGAAATCAAAACAGTCAATATTTGCAGTAAGTTTAATAAAAGAGTCATAATGGAAATTTTTTATATAGCCATACAAAACAGTTAGTGTTTGCACTAAATTAATAAAAGTGTTATAATGAAAATCTTTCATATAGCCATGCTTTATGCATTTGTAGTTTGTTTTTCCATCTTATTTCAGTTCTCAAGCTTTTATGTTTTTCTTAAAGCAAGGCACATCTTAAACTCAGTATATTTTTGTTTTTTTTTATTGATTCAGACAAAACCAACTCCAGTTTCTAAAGAAAACACTTTTTGAAATACCTTTAGTGTCTTCATCATAATTGATTAATACCCTGTCTTATTAGAAAGCTGAAGATGTGGTACTATATGATCAAATGATTGTTGCTCTTAGACTGTTCTGATTGGTAGAATGCAAATTTATGCTATGGTATTGCAGACTTGACTTCTAAAGAGTAGGTCAACAGTAAAACAAAATATAGAGTGCTCTACCCTGAATTTTAATGTTCTATAGGCTGGATGGTTTGGACGAAGAAGGAGAAATCTAAGTGACCTTGGGCATGCAGACTTTCTTCCTGTTACAAAAATTCAAATGAATGAAATGGAGAGGTTAAATATCACTGCAAAGCATTTTTTAAAACACTTATGGGAAAAATATGTATACTTTATAGGAGCCCTGTTTTTTATTTTCTCGAGAATGCATCCATTTATATTGTAAATAAAAAGACATGGTACAGACAATGTGGAAAACCTAGCACAGTGTTATATAAATATTGTAAAGAAATGTGTATTAACAAATCCAGACTCTATAAATTTAATTATAAACATTTATTGATGAGCACAAACCTTTTCATCCTTGGATGGGAAAAAGGAATAACTTTCACAGTATGTGTGAACTCTCAATCGCAGAGTTGTATTTCTTTTCATAAAGCATCTAATTTTGTCTTAAAATATGGAATTCTGTTAAGATCAACTTGTTGTTGATATCTGATTTTTCATTATATGCACAGGATGTTTGGTTTTAATGAAATTTGCTAATTAGGATTGCACTATGTGTATAATGAGAATTATAGAATTACACAAAAGTGAAATCTTATTGTACATATTTTGAAGTTATTCATAAAAATATTAACTAAGCAAATATGATGTTTTTCTCTGCTGCTTCAACTCTGTTTTTGTCTTAATAATATTGAAAAACAAAAGAAATTACAAACTTTGTTCCTTGGTCAGAGTTATTTTTAATTTCTCAATGAAAATTCCACGTTAAGAAAGAATAGAACTGAATTTACGTTGACAGTTAGAAGCCGTTTTTTTTTTATTGAACTTTACATGCTAGTTGACAGGCAGCTTGACTTACCTGGATGAATCCTTGTTGAGGAAGAGAATTAATAATAATGTCTGTTCAGTATAATCTAATTAGTACTGGGATTTATATAGAAGTAAATTAGAGCAGGTTTGTTAGTAATAGAGTGTATACTGTTGATGCATGAGTTTGTTTGTAGGGATTATTAAAGCTAGTTTTAGTAGCATTTTTATGAATTATAAGTTTAGTTTACAGTATTCAGTTTGTACCTTAAATTAAGCAAGATTTGTTTATTCCTGCATTGAATATATACACTTATTTGTGTAACACAATATATATTTTGGAATTATTGTGTAATAAAGGGATCTTGTTTGGTAATTTTCATCAAACTTTTTTTAAAAAAAATAGATGACCAAGTAATAATAAAAAAAGTATAGAAATAACATTCTACTAATAATATAACACTGACTATAGAAGTAAAAGATACTGTATGTAGTTAATTTAGTGGATGGAAATGGGTGGAAATATTTATGCTTTTGAAAATGACCATGTTTCGTATCATTATGAAACCCACCATCTTCTCAATTACCTTATGTGAAAAGGTAAGTTCAGAGGAGGTTTGTCACTTTTTCTTCCGTTAATAAATTATAACAACTTTAAATTGTTTTTATTGCAGATTTAAAAAAAATCTACATAATAAACCCTGTTAATTTTATATTTTTTTCAGGAATTCGAAAATCAAGAATAATAATAGAAAATCTTTGTTTTAAGTTCTTTCTCTCTCATTCTATTAGCTGTTTGTAAACTCAGTTTTTCCTCATTTGTAAATGCAGCGTAACTTATGACATATTATTTTAAAACTCTATACTAATAACAGGAACATTGTTTTCTTTGTGTGAATGTAAAACTAATAGAAACAGGTATGTATTAAATATTTATCATCATATATATATTTATTGTAGTTTTATTTAGTACATAGTCAGTCAAAGATTTATTATTTTCACTAGTTAATAGTTGACAGCCTTTGAACCAAATAATAATATATAAATTATTATAAAGAGTCTGCAGTTGTCTGTACTGACCAAAAGTTTTTAATACTTTATGATACCATGTATGATTTGATCATTTGTTATTAGTAATATTTATTTTTGGTAAACATTCTTTGCAAGCGATTGAACTGGATATGTATGTTTTCGAGATCAAATTTTTGCTTGCCTAGACTATAATGAACAGATCAATAGGAACTGTCTGGCTGGCTCAGACTAATGTGCATGTGACGTGAAGAGAATTTGCAACAGCTGCTAATTGTACACATTTGTACATCACACCAAAGTTTTAGAAACTCAACATATATGTGTTGTTGCATTGAATGGTTTTAAGTAAGTTTTAAGAGACAGTAAACTTCTCTTCCTTTCACATAGTTCTGTGTTCTTGGTGTCACTACACATGTAAATGTTTATATTTACTTAGCTACATTTGGGTAAGTCCAGTTCTCATAATTTTGTAAGTATTGTTTATTGTGTAACAAGTATTAGGAATGAATGATGTATTTTTTTAAACATAACACATGACTCTTTAAAGATGGAAATATTTGGAACTAGAAAAACTACCCAATGGTTCAAACTTTTGGATGTGCAGTTTTTTTTAGTTTAAGCATTTCAAATGTGCAGTTTTAGTGTTATGCTAAATTTGATTAAGAACTTACTTTTTTGATATTAACTGTTTTATTATTATTATTATTATCTGTCTGTAATTATATGTTTAATAGTTTAAGTATATAATTACAATTTTGTACTTTAACAGTAATCTCACACTTAAACTAAATTGCCAAAGTTGAATAAGCTTGTTAAATAATTCTGTATATGGTTAAATCTAGTATCATTGGATTTAAAGAGTGAAATTGAAAATGATTATTGAAAATCCCTTAAATGTTGTATTCATCACAGATAAATAAAATAATATTCTGATAAATTTTTCTCCTCAGCATAATCTAAAAATAATCATTTTATACACATGAAAATTAGTTGGCTCTGTGCCCTTCCAACTTGTTTGATAGGACACTAATAATAATGTGAAAGAACTATATTGTTTTTATTTGTTGGTTGGCTGGTTGTTTGGTGTTTTATGGTGCAAAGCAACAAGGCTATCTGCATCAAAAAACTGGTAAAAAATTAAAAACAAAGTAAAATTATTAAAGTTCATAAAAAGGAATTATGTTAAAACAGAACAAAGTTCAATTTTTGATTTAAAAACTTAAATGGCATTAAAAACTAAAAACCTTTGTAAAGTAGACAGTGCCAACATTGTCAATGACACTGTCCAGCATCAGGGATAAACCTGTGGATAAAACATGTCTGAAATGATGCTCTCATTCATTTGAACGAGGGTATGACAATAAAATATGGACTATGGTGACTTGAGTATCACACAGACCACACATTGGTGCATCAGTCCTGGATGAAAGAAAATGCTGAGTTACAAAACTGTGACCAGTGCATAATCTAGTTAGGACAATCTCCTCCTTCCAATCCTTATGGAAACAAACTCTGGACTGGGGAAGTAGGGAAAGTCCCCCATGCAGAGCTGGAGCCCATGATGATGAGCAAGGTACAGCATCTTCAAGGCTGAGGTCCTGGCAGAGGCATAGGTCAAAGACCCATAGCCCAGTTTTGACTGAATGAGGGCACAATAGATCTTTAGCATAGAACATCGATCTGCTCCCCAAAAGGTGGAAGAGAGGACACGGAGGATGTTCAGTGCCATTGTATGCTTGACTGGTAGCTGCTTGATGTGTAGTATAAAGTTCAGCTTCTGGTCAAAGATAAACCCCAAGAATTTTACCTCAGGGACCATGAGAAGCACAACTTCACCAACATGGAGTTCAGGTTCTGGGTGAATAGCCTATTGGTGGCAACAGTGCATGCAAACGGTTTTAGAGAGTGAAAAGTTAAAACTGTTTGCTGTGGTTCACTTCAGTAAATGATTGAGGGCAGTCTGTAGCTGCTGCTCAATAAATCTCATATTCAACGACTGACACAAGATGTGGAAGTCATCAATATAGAGCCCAGTTGCAACAGTAGGAGGGAGTTGTCCAGTGATGGCATTAATCTTTATACTGAAAAAGTGTGACACTCAAGACACAGTCCTGTTGGAAAGAACAGGATGTGCTACAATTCCAATCAAGGACATTTCAGCAATGCCAGAGTTTCATGAGCACTATACCCCAACACCAGCATGAGACAAAGTGTTCACAACACCCATTGAGAATGTCCAGCATTGGTACTTGGTTTATCCTAGTTTAAGTGGACCAGCCGATGGACTCTAGGGAGGCCACTCCAAGGCCACTCTTCTACAGGAAATCAAGGCAAAAGTGGTGTGTTAGGATTGGACCCCTCAACCATCAGGATCTTCCCCTCCCCTTCAAGAGTCACCATGCACGGCAAACATGTGGGTGGATGTTTAGATCATAGAGAAAGTAAACTGAAAGAACAGAACCTTCTCTGCGAGGTCCCCTCATCATGTACAGGAATCCACATTGAGGGGTTTTGCTTGTTAGGATAAGGTTAATGACTTAGTAAAGCTTTACAAGCCCTTATAGTATTCATTTCTAAGTTATATTTTCCTAACGTTAAAAGTATTTATAAAGAAAGTACAACAAAAGTTACCAAAGTGGTGTACTGTATTTTGCAAAAAGTGTTCAAAGATATTCATAAATCAGCTCTGGATATTGTGAAGGAGAAAGACACAGATCATAAGAGTGGACAGAAAGGACAAGACAAATGCTCTGGACCCTTTTTTAATGAACAAAAATACCAGCTTTGTGTGAAAACAAAGCCAATGTGGTATGAGTTTATCATACTTCACGCTAAACTGTTGAACACCTCAAGCAGGTGGATAATGGAATGAGTAGTTGTGCTGTTCTATCTAAAGATGTATATACCTATCACATCGATGGTTGCAGTCTCTATGGATTTCTGTGTGATTTGACTGTTGAAATGGGCAGTGGGAAACTGTCATCCCCATACGGTAATTGGACTATGAAACTGAAATAGGGAGAATCGTGTACATGTACACTAGATACGACAGCCTAACAATGGAAACTATACTGCATGGCTTTTATCATGATGCATGGACATCAGAAAAAAAACATGACTGGAACATAGCAATATGATGTAATCAATCTGCTGTATACTTAAGCATTTAGTTTTGTTTTTTCAACCTTAACACATATGTATATATATATATATGTATAATGTTTTGAAGGAGTTCTATGTGTGAGATATATTTCTGTTCCTTAACATTACATCAAGGGCATAGTAAATATTATCTTGTACATATGTCTCCTGCAAATCCTTTGTGTATCTGTATTAAAATATCAAAAAAATTCTTTTGTTATTTGTCAGGGATCTTTTGATTCAAACATTTCAAATTTTTAACAAGTAGCAGAAATTATAATTGAGTTAGTTGCTTGGGGATTTTGATATAACTCTTTTTTAAATGTAATATTTAATTAAGAGTGAAGTTCTAATAAAACATGTCTTTTAAATGATCTTTGACTTTAATTAGTTAAGTGTAGAAGTATAGTTGTGGTATTAACTATTGTCTATCCAGAAAGCTACTTTGTACTACCTGAACTGGTCCTTGTTGCTTGTTTGTAAAACTTGTTACTTGAGTGGGACTGAGAAGACATGATACTTACAACACATTGAAGTCTCATCCACCTAAAAATACACCAGAGAAATATGTTTCAGAAACTGGATTGAGATGAAACTATTTATTCTAAGGTCAAGGACACAAATCTCCGAAGCTTCAACAAGGTGCTATCTTTTGTCTTTCAATAGATGGTCAATAACTGCTGATAAACTCTATGTTTTTTTTAATGTTAATAAAAATATATGGTTATTATTGTCTATGAATGATTTTGAGTTATGTCTTGTAGCTAGAATGGTAACCAAATGAAAATTTGTGGCTTTTACCTTGCAAGTAATAGACTTCATATTGAAAGTAAACAAATTATATAGGTAAGAACTAAAAAGTTATAGGTTAAAGAATTAATTCTACTTAAAAACTCAACAGGAATACATAACTTCATAAGTCAGTATGCAGACTAGAGTCTGTAATGATAATGCATTGAATTATCATTTGGGTGAGCATCGATTTTGTTAATGATATTTTCAGCTATAACCAAAGCAACTTAAAATGTTTAAATTATTCCTGTATTCATATAATAAATTCAGCTAACTGCCAAAGGATCTCTGCAATTGGGAAAATGTAATATATATTCAAAATTATTCAAACTATATATGTTTGAAACTGATTTTAAAAGAAAAATTTGAAATGTCTTACATCTAGAATTAGATTAAGACTGAACATTAAAAAGGATTTGCTGTCTTTGTCTTGTGAACTATGATGTGTGATGATTATTGCTACTACATTACTGTCTTGATTTCTCACGTCACTTGTAATAACTGAGGTAATAATGAATATTGGCTGGTATAAATATAGTTAAAAACAAATTATCAGTAATTTTTCATCTAAAAGTGATGATTTCATATAATAATATTCTAATGTATAACCAAATTATGTTGAATATAATAGGATATTTTTGGTCCATATTTGATGGGGACACTGTGCATTAGTACTTGTATAAACATTTTAAAATGATATTTGATAACGTTAACAAACACCATGTTAAGATGGTGCCAGAGGTAATAAAAAACCACAGTAAATATAATACAATATGTAGATGAAACTTCTCTAGTCAAAAACTTATCTGCAGGGAGTTAGCAGAATACTGAGAAAAAAATAACTGTACAATGGCTTGAACAGAATGTTAAAAAAAATAAAAAATATAAGCTTTCACTCTGTGTTTATTATATAAACTTGTACACAAGCAAGGCAGGCAGGGATGGTGAATAGTAGTGTAATTCATATGTCGGGTAGCTGTGACATTTATTGTATGACGTTAGAAAGGGAAGTGAGTTAATATTTATTGATCTGGAGACAACGTTTAAAATTACAAAGTTATTTTTGCAGACAATTGATGACAGATGGTAGAAATAAATAAAACATTAAAATCAGCTTGTAATAAATGAAAAGCTAAGCACAGTGTGGTTGAATGAAAAATCTATTGACACATGGAAGAGAGCTTTGCTAACAACTTGTTTGTACTTTGTACAGATATGTTTAAACTTACTGAACACTTACACACACATACTTTGCTTGAGAATTATTGTTAATCCAACTTTCTTTTTATTTAGTCAAAGGAAATTTTCAGTTAAGCAGTATCATATTACTTGTACATTTGTGTGTATATGCAATAAACCCTCAAATCATATCTCATGGTTATTTAACCTGGAACTTTAATTTTTGAATCACGACACAATTTTAGCAATGAATATAACTTAACCTTAGGAGTTGGAGGTGTAGATTATGAGAAAACATTTGATTTTGTGCAACACAACACAATATTAAATGTTTTAGCTCCAATAGATGTCAATCTAATATACTTCAAAATCTTAAGATATATATATATATACAGATGCAACAGCAAAAACACATCTTGATAAAGAAGTACCATCAGTGATATAAAGGTGAAGAGATGAGTGAGACAGGGTGATTCAGTATCTCCAAAACCATTTACAGCAACTTTGTGAGAAGTATTCAGACAAATTGAGTTTGAGTATATAGGTATAAAACTAGACTGTGAGATATTAACAGATCTAAGCTACCAAGATGACGTAACTCTTTTTACAAATTCGACAAAAAAGATGGAAGCCTGTGTTAAACAGTTTGAATGCCAGTAGTAAAAAAGTAAAATTAAAAACATGTAAGGGAAAAGTAAATATATGAGCAGCAGTCGTGGCACAGATACTGTCAAAATTTAGAATAAAGAATTTATGACAAACCTTGAAAATGAAATGGAAAACACAACAAGGAAAACAAAAATTATGGCAGGGAAACATGAGCACTAACAAAATAAATAAAACAGAAATCAAACAAAGAGCTATGGGCAGAAAAATACTCACGTAACACTACAATACAGATGGACAGAAAACCAAATATGATAGATGCAGTGAGATTCTTTCTAGGAACTAAATGGAAATGGGTTGGACACTTAGGAAGATATTCTGATGACAGGTGAATATTAAGAAAAATGGAATAGCAACACAGGATAGGAAAGATATCTAAGGGAAGGCGAAATAGAAGATGGAAGGACAATACAGTGGTGAAAGTAGGAATTAGATGGGCACAGTATGTTAAAAATAAGAAATACTGGACTGGTCTGATTGAGAGCTACATCCGAAGATGGATGACTGCACCTTATATACATACACAAACGGCAGTTATTTTAATTTCCCTTTTTATTTGCCTCTACTGACACAACAATATGTTTGTTGACTTCCAATGCTAGAATAAAATATGGGTTTCGATACCCGTGACAGGTGAAGTACAGGTAACCCATTGTTAGTAGTTTGTGCTTTAACTTCAGACAAACAAAAAACCTTTTAGTCCAAATATCTTTATAAATCACATACTTTTAAAGTGCCCTGAATATATTTACTGATGTTTTTATTTTAGATTTCATTATTACTCAATCACAGTTTTGTCCGAGGGCGTTAACCACATTTGTTGTTTTTCAGTCTTGTAAAGAATCGGTGAATTTTGCGTTCACTTTTTTATTAGTCTGATATATATACATATAAATGCATAAACTGGCGTTGAAGAAGTTCACTTTTCTGCTACTAAAAAATGAATAAAAAGTTTAGTTGTTTACCACTGTTAAACGTCATATCAGCTACAGCTAAAAGGAATAAGAATAGCGTGAGGTTATTCTTGTAATTCTAACACCAGGTGCTTAGAAGAATCAGGACTCGGACCCCTAGTGTGGGAATATTCGACGTTTCATTATAATATCGATCATAGTTCTATTCAAACTGTTGTAAGTTTTCAAGAGATCAATTTGGGATTTGGTGCACGAACCGAACCACGTATGCCTCTCTGAATGGCTACGCCCATTTTTATAAAATTTATTTTTGTAATTTTGTGTGAGGATCATAGAGGACAGTGTAATAACCTGCAACGTTATAGAGAAAACGGGAAACAGCCGATTTTTAACGGTAAATTTAACGCTTGTTATTTACCTACAAATAACCTTTATGGTATGTAGCCTTATTCATTTAATCAAGTATATTTCTAAAATTAAGATGTAATTTCAAACAATTTATGTAAATTTTACTTACAACTTAAGTTATATGTATAGATTTCAATGGTAATATTTGGTTAAGATTTTAAGTTCTGCTTGACGAGAGTGACACTGGACATTGGCCTACAAGGCCAGAGTTCCAGGTTATTATATATCTCCGAACAATAACAAATAATTAATTACTAAACTAATACGAAACATTTGATTGTAGAATTTTTTTAACAATATGCTTGGTTTGTTGTTCTTGAATTTCGCGCAAAGCTAGTCAAGGGCTATCTGCGCTAGCTGTCCCTAATTTAGCAGTGTGAGACTAGAGGGAAGGCAGCTAGTCATCACCACTCACCGCCAACACTTGGACTGCTCTTTTACCAACGAATAGTGGGATTGACCGTAACTTTATGACGCCCCCAATGCTGAAAGGGCGAGCATGTTTGGTGCGACGGGGATTCGAATTCGTGATCCTCAAATTACGAGTCGAACGCCTTAACCCACCTGGCAATGCCGGGCCTAACGACATGCACTGGAATAAATTCACTGAGTTTCAAGTAGGCGTGCAAGATCGCATCTCCTTTAAAAATCAAAGCTTACAGCCTAAAAGTGTACCGATCACATCTTAGAATTAACCATTTCTAGAATCGTAGTCTCAGATACTTTCTACGACCCTGGTCCGGCATGGCCAGGTGGGTTAAGGCGTGGGACTCGTAATCCGAGGGTCACGCGTTCGCATCTCCGTCGCGCCAATCATGCTTGCCCCTTTTAGCCGTGGGGGCGTTATAATGTCACCGTCAATCCCACTATTCGTTGGTAAAAGAGTAGCCCAAGAGTTGGCGGTGGATGGTGATGACTAGCTGCCTTCCCTTTAGTCTTACACTGCTAAATTAGGAACGGCTAGCGCAGATAGCCCTTGAGTAGCTTTGCGCGAAGTTCAGAACAAACAAAAAAACTTTCTACGACCTGAAGCGTGAGGGAATCAAAGTTCACTGTATTACAAATAAAACAAATAAAATAATAATACATCACATTCCAGGTCATATCTTTAGTTTGTCAATAAGATTGTTATCTGTCAGTTAAGCCCCCTAGTGGCTCAGCGGTATGTCTGCGGACTTACAACGCTAAATACTGGGTTTCGATATCCGTGGTGGAAAGAACACAGATTGCTCATTGTGTAGCTTTGTGCTTAATTCAAAACAACAGCAACTGTTAGATAGCCTAGCTGCTTTGTGCCATAAAACACTAAATCAAATTAGTTAATGTACCGAGTTGGTTTTAAGATAGAAATAATGGCCCGGCATGGCCAGGTGGGTTAAGGCGTTCGACTGGTAATCTGAGGGTCGCGGGTTCGAATCACCGTTAAACCAAGCATGCTCACCCTTTCAGCCGTGTGGGCATTATAATGTGACTAACTGTTTTCCCTGTAGTCTTACACTACTAAATTATGGACGGCTAGCGCAAATAGCCCTTTTGTCGCTTTGCGCGAAATTCAAAACAAACCAAGATAGAAATGTGCATTTCAGAGCTGGTGTATCGGTTTCGAATCTGCGCATTTTAAGAAAAATATTCTTCGCATTTTAAGCGGTGGACGATGATATGCTCCAGACTACGTGCTTACCTTCTGGTCGGTATTTCAATATTAGAGTGCAACAGATAACCTTAGTAACTTTCAAGAAATACATATAGTTTTAATTTTGTTTTTGGTATGGTGGTTAGGACGATATAGGAATTGCGGGTTTGAATTCTGCGAACTTGCTCTCTCTATCAGTCTTGAGGGCGTTATATTGTGACAGTCAAACCCACTAATCGTTGGTAAAGTGTAGCCCTAAAGTTGAAGACTGCAGCTATCCTTATCAAGATTGAGAATGGTTGGTTCAAATAGCTTTCGAATAACTAAAAATAAACACTTCATTTTCTTCCGGCATTTATATAACCAACGGGTGTGTGTTTTGTGTAGGGGTGGGTGGGTTGTGGTCTTGTATAGAAAACACACTAGTTAAGATGAAAATAAAAGAAGAAAAACGCATACATGTACATTTACTGTAGCTAAGTCAAATGAGCAGGCGTGATATCTTAAAAATTAAACTGCTACATTTTAGGAACTTGTTAATCACATATATTTATTTAATTTTAGCGTGCGCTACAAACATTCCCAAATTAAATACGTTTTCCCGTCTTGACTATTTCATGTTTTAATTGGATTGCACTTTTTTGTAGCTTTTTCCTTCGTATTGTAATTTAGGTTCGGCTTTCAAATTTCAACATTGTTTGTAATCAAAATCGGAAACTGTAATAGAAGTTAAATAATAATAATGTGTTGATTTTAGAGTTATTACTTGAATATAAAACATTTGATATTAAGAGGGAACTTGTGCAAATGCTTGAAATCAAAATTGTTTTTCGGGAAAAACGATTTATTAATATACAGCACTCATAAAAATAAGACAACCACACTTGGCAAAATACAATACTGAATAATTCACTTTAAAGGATAAAAAACAAAAAACCTGAGGATGACGTAATCAAAAACGTCACACATCTGGAGTGCATGGTTTTTAAAAAGTTTCTTGACTTCGCATAAAGTATTTATATTAAAATATATCGTGTAATTGAGAAAAATTTAAGAAGGGTTAAAATATAATAGAGATTAAGACAAATTATTAACACTAAAATTGTAGTGTTAAGGGGAACTAATATCCAACAGTTTATCCAAAGTATCTACAGAACGTAGATTTCGGAAATAAATAAATGAAACAAGAATGGGAAAGGAAAACAAACTGGTGAATAGATAGGCAGGTATCATTCACACAGTGTCATTCACGAGGAATTTTATCTACTGGTCAGTTTCCAACTTTACCTCTTTACTTCGTTTGGCGGATACAATATATTGTTTGCTTGTTTTGAATTTCGTGCAAAGGTACACGAGACCTATCTGCGCGAGCCGTCTCTAATTTAGCAATGTAAGACTAGAGGGAAGGCTTGTTTGTTTGTTTGTTTTTGAATTTCGCACAAAGCTACTCGAGGGTTATCTGTGCTAGCCGTCCCTAATTTAGCAGTGTAAGACTAGAGGGAAGGCAGCTAGTCATCATCACCCACCGCCAACTCTTGGTTTACTCGTTTACCAATGAATAGTAACATTATGACGTCCCCAATGCTGAAAGGGCGACCATGTTTGGTGTGACCATTGGCAAATGGAATACTTTAGTAACTCGTCGGGTCTAGCTTCCAATTTTGAGGTTTGGGGTTTATTTTCTTTTTAATATCTTTCACATTTTTGTCGCATACCCCGGGTCGGGAACTATTACTTTATATAATCTTCACGTAAGTAAAATAATTAGTAATATTTATTGCGTATTTACGAGTTTTCTGAATCCAGTTAATGAACATTTCATACTTAATCGAGTGTGTGTTTTTCTTATTGCAAAGCCACATAGGGCTAGCTGCTCTACTTAATCGAAGAACATTTTAGTATACTTGAATAATGATGTATATCCTGTACTAATGATGCAAGGATGGAATTGTTACTTATTTCAGCTACGACGACTGGCTTTCTTTATTTCAGGATCTACCAGACATGAAAATTAAACATTACTTATCGAACTAAAAGTTAAATGTAGGTACAAGATGTGATAACCATTTTCCAAAAGAAACACGCGAGGAGTTACCATAACAACTACACGAAAACAACAAAGGGTAGCTCTAGCAGGTAACATATAAACTTCAACAACTTGTGAAATGAAAATTAGGAAGCCAACATTCGTGATTGGATATAAAATCGCTATAAAGACAGGAATATTGAAATTTGTCTATATCACTGTTTGGGATCTGCAAGAAGGAATCTTTGTACCGACTACCATGTAAATTGGTCAAAATTTTGACAGGTAATTGACCAAAACCCACAACATTATATTGTATTTTTATATGAGATCTGAGCTCCCCCAAAAAATTCAAATTGTAAAATCTTTTTTTTTCTTTGTATGTCATTGTATTGGCCGCTTAAAAATTTATATTTATGCCAATTTTCATCTTGATTGCTGTAAATATAAATATATGGGAGCTCAAAATACGCATTTTTTGTGTTTTTTTATCTTTATCTCAAAATGTCCCTTTAAAAACCTACGCCAAAAAGTAAGATCATTAAGGTGACTGAGCCTATTTGAGGAAGGAATAACCCTACAAAGTTTAAGTCAGTCTGATGTGTAATGAAGTTATCTGTGCTCTGCCCATCAGTGGTATTGAAACCAGGTTTATAGCAGTATAAGTCCGCAGACATATCGCAGCCGACTGAGATTCGATTCCGCGATTACGAGTCGAGTGCCTTAACCACCTGGCTATGTAAAATAAAGATAATGCGAGTACAAAAATACCACATTCCAAAGCTAGAGTATAGTGTTCAAAACAAAAGTATATGCAACTGGTAATGTAGGCCCGCCATGGTCAGGTGGGTAAGGCGTTCGACCAGTAATCTGAGGGTTCGCGGGTTCGAATTCCCGTCGCACCAAATATGCTCACCCTTTCAGTCGTGGGGGTGTTATAATGTGACGGTCAATCCCACTATTCGTTGGTAAAAGAGTAGCCCAAGAGTTGGAGGTGGGTTGTGATGACCAGCTGCTAAATTAGGGACGGCTAGCGCGAAATTAATAAAAACAACAAAATAAACTGGTAATGCATAAAAATCCAAGTTATAACAAAACAAGCAATACAAAAATTTTGAAAAAACAAGGATGATGTAGAGATTGCAATTCCAAAAAGTATAAAAACAATGTAGGGTATAGTACACGAAACCATATAAACATCCCTACATAAACTGCCAAATCTTTTCAAATAAAACTTCTATCTAGAAATAAATGTTGAATTCTTTTTATATGCATGCATTCAGGTTTTGATAAAAGCATTTAAACTGAATAATGCTATAAAGTCTTACAATGGCTAATTCTTATAAGCGTGTGACATTGACTTAGTGGTTACTTATGAAGGAATTTTTGTGTGGTTTTGTGTATTCATCCCTACCTCGGTTTTTTACTTTTTGACATTGCCGTCATTATATCATCACAATTTCTTCAATTTTTTAATACTTCTTCCTTCTAATTTTTACAAAATAATGTAAGTGAATATTGTATTATGAATGACATTTGCTAATAAGACAGCAGGTTTAGCCTGACGTAATGACTTGTCTTGATAGACATCATGTGTTGGCCTCAGTGAAACATTACGCTGCTTCTGCACTCCCAGTGTGAAAAGCCAATGTGTTTATGTGTAAATCATCTCAACAATTTTAAGTAAGCTAGCCCTACTGATGACATAATCAGAATAATCGAGAGAACCTTTTGCGATGTTTTTTTATTAAACCGAATATTTTAATAGCTTCTCAAAACATCGCAAACCTAAGTTAGGTGTTTACAAAAATATCTTAAGAAAACGTTGAGACTATGATGAGCGATACATAATATACGTCGGCCATTTTGTTCGGAACCCATTCCTTCACACTAAGCACAACTGCGCTTAATGTTTACAACAGCAGCCCAATTCTACATTAAAAACAAAATCAAGACATTTTTAAACATTGCAATTTAAATATAAAATAAAAAGCAAACTTTGAACACAATTAAATGAAATCGAAAACCTTACAAAGGAAATTAAACTAAGAATAATAAAACTAAACAATAACAACAAAAACTGATAATCCAAAAATGAACATCAAATTGAAGGCATCCGAAAAATAACCAGTGCTGATCTGCTTGGCAGTTTAAACTGTCAGGTGTTTGGACGATGTGACGGTCTTATTTTTAGAATCGTTCTCACGGGCCCGAGTCCCTAACTCGTTGTTATGGGTGTTAACCATTGATAAGGTGTTTACACGTGTTTGAGTAGTTGTCCCGTACGTTCGCGTATTTCTAACACGTTGGGTTCTTGTTTTCCAGTCTGTTGGGCAGTTTATCATTCTTCATAGTCCTCTTATAAACACAGTATGTTGTCAGGCATATCAGAAGAGTCTTGAATTTGTAAGTATTACAAACTCTATAAGTCATCTCTATTGTGATAGGCTAGAAGTTTGATTAGCAGTTAAAAGAGCAGAGCCAGTCATGTCCTGACCCGATCCTTTCTAAGTAAAGGCCATCTGGAAATGGATGTGTCGTGCCTTTTTTCATTAATAGGGAATGCACTCGTCACTATGTTGTCAGTGCACGTTGTTCCAAGCACTTGTGAATGTGCAATTCATGTAGTATCATATGGAACAGTGTAGCTATCTTTCAGTGGAGATAGAGTGATGGAATTGTAACATACAACTTATTTACACTGCTAACCGCTAGACAAAGTACTTTACAAAAAGTAAAGAAGGCTTGTAACCTGAAAAAATGACGATAAAATAATATTTTATGAGGCACTGAAACTAATAAATAAAGAAAACAATGGAAAACGATGGGAATCCCTCATACGTCAAGCCAGGAAAGACTATCGCTTTCTCCCTAGTTTCTACGCCCTTGACCAGGAAGGTTATGCAATTTATCCGTTCGCAACTCCAACTGCCTTTTAAGTTAAAACATAATGTGAATAAGTAAACAATTTTACAACTAGCTTTACAAATAAACCAGAATTATGTCTGTGTAGCCCACACGAGTGTTACCTTATAACACTGCAACGAAATGTGCTTAACACAAAGTTTGTGATAAACGACTACCTTAACACTGCAACGAAATGTGCTTAACACAAAGTTTGTGATAAACGACTACCTTAACACTGCAACGAAATGTGCTTAACACAAAGTTTGTGATAAACGACTACCTTAACACTGCAACGAAATGTGCTTAACACAAAGTTTGTGATAAACGACTACCTTCTAAGAAACAACGTCAGGAGAAAACTTTCACTGATATAAACTAATTCTGAAAATAATTCTCTAGTTACGAACCAAACATAGTTCCAAATCAAAAGTGCTGAGAAACAACATGTTCATAAAGTTTGTTCTCTCTCTGTCACATCATGATTCTATCATTTAAGACTATTCCACGTACCTTCAAACATCCAAGTTACCAAACCTGGAGGCTATCCTTTCATCAACTTACATTAAAACAGTATAGAAACTGATCAGGACATGAAGCACCCATTTAATAACATGGTTGACAATCACAAACCCAGCACAACTCTATTGGCAGGATTCGACTATTAAGTTGAATGGTTTGGTTTGAATTTCACGCAAATCTACACGAGGGCTATCTGCGCTGTCCGTCCCTAATTTAGCAGTGAAAGACTAGAGTTATCACCACCAGCTGCTTACTCTTGGGTTATTCAGACTGGGAGTCAAGCATCCTAACCATCTGGCTATGCGTGGCCTGTAGTAAAATGAAAACGACAACAAAAGAAGATCTTCATTCAAATTAAGAAGGAATAACATTACTGGAAAACAAGATCTAGTATGATATAGCTATGAAAATCATATTAAAGGAAGATTGTATACATACAAAGACCACTAGAGATTCCATTAAAACAAACTTTTTTTTCATCTTACGAGGCAGATAGTCTCCACATCAGAGGTCATCCCAACTGCTAGGTCTGTTACCTCTTCTCCTTATGAAAACAATGAATCTAGCAAGGTTTTCAGTTGATTTGGTATCGATTACTTATCAGTTCAGTATTTTGCTTTCAATTGGAAATCGCACATTTACAAATATTTTAAATTGTGAACAAACCATATATATTAATTACCACATAATTCCATTTATATTTCTCAATGTAATCACTGCAGTCTTCAATAAAGGCCCACATCTCAATGTTTCAATCCAATTTGTTTTATTAACCCGATAATTTGTATATGCCGCACTTATTCACGTGAATAAAGATACACAAACCGATTTTAATATTTAAAGGATATCACTTAACATATACGTATCCATCATTACGATAGTTAGGGCGAGCTACTTGCAATTTGCGGTTCGCGGGTTCTAATCTTATCACCGAACATGCTCGCCCTTTCAGTCATGGAGGCATTATTAAGTTGCGGCGAATTCCACTATTAGATTAGGGTAAATCAAGATTTGGAAGTGGATGGTGTTGACTGGTTGTCAAAATTACCAACGACTAGCTCATGTTGCCCTCGAGTAACTTTGCTCGAAATTCAACAAACAAACAAACAAACAAACGATCATTATTTATTAACCAATGCACAGTTGCAATACCTGACGTCACCTTTCATCATTCCAAAACTGCACATTAGAGATCCGGATTGGAGATACAAGTGCTTACATGTGAAAACGATGAAATATTTTTAACTTCTGTTGATTGTTTGTTCCTTAGTATGTAAGAAATGTTGCCGAACTTACAACTGAAATCATCTTCAGCTTTCTTTTTTTCAGTGATCACATCAATGTATAAAAATTACGAATCTTTCAGGTAAATTGTCTTATATCTTAAGATTTATTACTGTGTTTATATACGCATAATCTAATTTTGACAACAATAATAATTTGCAAACAGAAGATTTCTCTTCATATGCCACTCCACTGACATGTAATAGTGTACGTTGTATAGTTTTTCTGACCGTTTCTTTTGATGTTTACAGGACGACACTGCGGATGCTCCTGGTAATGCTAAATGAAGTAAGTCTTTCATCTCTGAGAATAGGTAGAGACAAAATACATGTTATAGGTTCACTCCACAGCACATGCTCTCCATGTGACCAAACATACGCTAATCTTAAAACACCATTTAGAGAGCTAGACCAATTCCAATTTGAACAGTTTCTTGTAAATAAAAATTGTCACGAACAGCAGGAAACAGAAATTACCCAAGCTATCATAAACACCCCTCGAGAAATTCATTTCACGTTATGAACTGCAAAATATACAAATATTCATGCGGTTCAAGTTATCGACATGTATAAAGCGCAATTACTTTTGTCATCGAAACCCAACAAACAACTAAAAACTGTCGTGTTTATCTCGGTGGTATGTCCATTTAAGGGTCGTGAAAAACCAGCTTCACAAGATACACACAAAACAACAGCTGAGACAAATATTTAGCAAAATGCTACGTTTAGCTTGAGTTATAAAATGTGTGTTAATTACTTTCGCCACCAGAGGTGGATAAACGTTATGTTTTCACTCTTGTGTGTGATTTCTCGAAAAGGATTGAATAGATTTCGACGAAAGTTGATATATATTTGAACTATAACCAACCATAGAAGAGATTAGCTTTGCAGATTCAAGATGACGAAAATCCGAAAAATCCCTATCTGTTAATGTTAACCGATTTTCCATACAGTTTTTGTGTTTTTGCTCTTATGTAACTCAGTCAGAAATGAAAGGATTTTGATCAAATTGGTAGACATTTGTGGTGTTATTTCTCATTGTTCTGCCAAAAATAGTCTGTGTCCGATGACAACGACGGACATATGCAATCATTTTCGTATTTATTGAGAGTTGAATATGGTTGGCTGGTTTGGCGTTTTATGGCGCAAAGCTACTTGCGGACTATCTGCGCCGAGTTGAATATGACCAACGATACGTACGCACTAATGAGTGGTCCTCTTGTTTCTCATGTGTTGTCAGAGCACAGTTGCCTGACTATAATATTCAGGAAGACTGGTGTTCAAACTAGACTATTAGGGGTAATCTTGCACAACAACACAACATAAAATACCACAGACATAAATGGCAGATTGTGAGTTCACTTTATATTTATATTGTTTGTAATTAAGCACAAAGCTACACAATGAACTATCTGTGCTCTGCCAACCACGGGTATCGAAACTCAGTTTTCAGCGGTGTGAGTCCACAGACATACCGCTGTGCCATTGGAATGCATATATTTATATCAACAAGTGTCAGTCAATCTTCACCACAACACTTATTATGAGTAGCCTGAAAGCAAGGCAAGTTCTTCCAGCACATTATCTCAGGATTCTCATTCATTGATAACAGCAATCCAATTCTAAATTTTCCTAGAATTTATATTTTGATCTATAGAAACACTGTTTTAACTCAGTTTGATAAATTGTGAAGATATCAAAAGACATCAGACCATCATTTTCCTTTAATTATCGCTCAGTATCATGGACAGTATGATTATAATGCCTTTTAACTTAATTATTTTAAACCAACTGTCCAGACTGTGTAATAATTAAATGTCTTCCACGTGATATATTGTATACATATCTCTTTGTTGAACAGCAGTTATTAGCTTAAGAAGTAAGAATTCCATTTTTTGTTAGTAAACTCATTGTCTAATAGCTGGTTAAACAATTAATCACAGCTACAACATGAGGTCAGTAGGGTAATCGCAGCTGATCATCAGAGCACTAACTGTTTCTGGGAAGACATTTTCTTGCTTCATTCTTCACGAACAGTCAGATATGGAGTATGCTTTTTCATCAGAGTCAACCTGATTATTAACTCCTGATTCCTTAATCAACCGTCCTCCAGTGGTTTATCACTGATGTATAAATTTAAGGATGTTGACATCCTTGAAGCACGACCACAGTAACTTGTTTCATTCATTCATTTCACTGAACTTAACAGATCAGACAGGACCAATTCTGCCAGAACATAGCTTTATTTGTGCTTTATTTGTTATTTCCATAACCATATGTATTCAACGGACTTCAGATTTTATTCTGTTATATTTTACTATAACATTTCTTTTGACATGTGGTCACTTTAGCTGTTTTATCTTTGTGTAAATTTACGTCGTAAACTATTGCAGAACATATCCATTCCACATATTCATGTAAATATTGTGGTACTTCTGCACTGGTTAGGAGTATGTACATCTCGTGCACAGAGAGCTGTAATTCTCATCCAAACGTCACAATGTTCACAGGACAACCAATAAACTGTTGCTTAATTGCAAAGTACACAATCATGACATGTGGGAAACAATCGGATAGGGTTGATATGGTGAAGAGCACATATTTACTACACTTAACATAACTTTGCAAATAACTGTTTGTTGAAGTTAGCTCCTTGTTTTTACGAGGACTATCTGCGCCAGCTGTCTCTAATTTAGCAGTGTAAGACTAGAGAGAAGATAGTTAGTCATTACCACCCACTGCCAACATTTGGGCTAATCTTTTACTAACGAATAGTGGAATTCATCATCATCTTATAATGCTTGCATGACTGAAAGAGCGAGCATGTTTGGTATGATGGGGATTCGAACTCGAGACCCTCAGATTACGTGTAGGGAGCCATAATAAATTGCTCTTGCCAGGCCAACGTGTGTAAGTTTCTCCTGGCACACCAAAGCGTGATATCCATTTTTCAGTCAACACATCTGCAACTGAATGTGCTGATGTGTCAGCCGACGGATAAGCTTCATCCTACTTGATGAAATAATCCACAATTATTAGTTTATAATATTGTCTTTTAGGTCCAAGTATGAGATGTTCAGAGCAGTTTGTTTTCCTTCTAGAGGTAAACCTGTGACTTTATGTACGAATTAGCTATGTCACAGCCAATTTTTCCTGTGAACTGAAAATACTGTTTACAACAACACTCGACATATTTTCGTAAATGCGACAAAAACAATAACAACATTTCTACAGATTTTCAACAATGTATTACATTTCATATTTCTCTTCAGTTGGTCTTTTCAAAGTTTCTGGCTGGTTTCCCATGGTGTCCATCCAAACCAGAATTGTCTCTACTCTTATGATGCATTGCCACTGAAAATGCAATTACTAACTGCTGCATGGGGTTCAAAATTCCTGATTTGGCGAAGTAGTCCATCAGCATTACTGATAAATGACCTGAGAGGTGTTGCACAAAAAAGTTGTACTCTTGCAACTTTTTTGTCTAACAGACAATCATAATAACCGCTCAAATAATTGAGACCCTAATGTACAGGCAATTCTGATTGGTTAGTTGTAATTAACCACAAAGCTACTCGATGGGCTATCTGTGCAATGCCCGCTGCGAGTATTGAAACACAACTTGTTGTATTTTTTGCGTTAGAATTATTTAGCCACGAGGATGGGGCCATGCAATAATTGGCGGTAATATCCGATAAACATTAGAACTGAAAGCAGTTCTTTCTTTGCCCAACTTAGTGCACGATTCGTATGCACAATCACGTGCACCACACCGTTCTATAATTGTAACAAAACTGCGCCACTTACAATATGATTCAGGATGAATGGATAACTTTGATTAGGATAAGCCAACACTGGTACTTCGACCAAGACACAATTGAAGAACTGTAATGCATTTTATCATTCTGATTTCCACACAATATACGCACTAACCTTACTCAGTTCAGACAGTGGAGTGATTATTTTAGACAAATTAGCCACAGACCTTCGATAATACGACGCGTAACGTAAGACTGTGAATTCCTCGTTTATTAGTAACCAGTCATAGACCAACATTGTCTTTGTAAAATCAATGGGCTTGACATTTAGTGGCTAAGAAACTACAATCCCATTCTTATGTTTTCAGCTGCATCTTTAATCGTGCAGCCAAAGACGAGTATGTCATCTTTACAGTTGATACTTTTACCCTATTGCTGTCCTTTTAAGTGTAAGCTTCACCATCGCTCACATTACCCAGTCTAAATCGAACGATGGAGAATTTCTACTGTTCTTCTAGTGCTGAAAGCTACAAGGACACAAAGAAAGGTAAAAAAAAACAACTTTAGAAAAGCACAAAAATCATAACAAATGGACAACAAAATTACGAGTCATTAAAAGGTATAGTTTCTTCGTCTACCTGGGTTTTGCCCCGCGTGGTCAGGTAGGTAGTTAGAGCGCTCGACTCGTAATCTGAGGGTCGCGGATTTGAATCCCCGTCACATCGAACGTGCTTGCTCTTTCAACCATGAAGACGTTATAATGTTACGATCAGTCCCACTATTCATTGATAAAAGAGTAGCCCATGAGTCGGCGGTGGATGGTGATGACTAGCTGCCTTTCCTCTGTGCTTACACTGCTAAATTAGGGACGGCTAGTGCAGAGAGTCTGCGTGTAGCTTTGATCAAAATTTAGAAACAACAACAAACTACCTGGTTTTCGGAAAAAAAATTAGTGACTTTGTTTATACTATAACAACAGTTTGGGGGTTGCTCTAGTCGTGGCATTTGGCAGTCAATCTTAAACCGCATTCGCGGCTTGAAAGTGCGGAGAGCAGTTTTTCAGACAACGGAACACAAACCATGAACCTTAAGGCCATTCTCGACCTCCGACTCACATAATACTTGCGCTTAACTACTTGATACTGTCCGTTACCAAGTGTGTTTTTGCATCGTAAAATTACAAAAAATATCGTTAATAATGTAATTTGTTTACCTCAAAAATTATTTGGTTAAATTACGTCATTAACATAGAGAATATTCACAAAATATTATCGGTGAGAAGGCGCATCGTCCAACTATTTAGTTCTGTATTAAAATAAAACTCAAGGGGGAATCCTCTACAGCCGCGGCTGTAATTAGATCTCAAGTCTGCCAAGAGATGGAGCCATGAGAAAAACTTGAGAAAAACCAACAATTCGGAGTCATTCTGTGAGTCGATATACCACTGCCAAAAATAAAAAGTAAGGTACGGGACAGTACATGAGTCGCGTATCAAATTCCACAAGAGGGCGAGTCCCATAACACGACAGTTTGAAAAATTATACTGCATGCGATTTTCGAAAATTAATTAACATTGGATGAGGAATATGGGATAATTATATGATAAACGATATCTTATCAAAGAATGGTTACATCAGTGTAGGATGGTAGTTAGATATTTCAGTCTAGTAGCTAATAACTAGGAAGGAAACGCTTAGCTTTTAATCGTGTGTAGAGAAGCATATCGTGCTCGTTAGCTGAACTTTAACAAACTGAAAAGCAGGGAAGATACTGGGTGTTTGAAGGTTGATGGAAGTAGTGACAGGAACTACGTCTTGTAGCATAACGTTATGTAGCTGTGGAAAGCAACGAACTTTTCGCATTACTTTCATAAGTTTGAATTCATTCGATCGTGCTTTTCTGGTTCGTGCACGTTTCCAAGGTTATGATGAAGTTTCATTTGTATACCGCATGAGAATTCCGGACATGTACCGAGACCAGGCTGAACCTGTGACGTATACTAAGTTATAGACGCTGACGGAAAGTTCGAACTCTTCCACTGCGTCTGTTTATTTGTCTAGACTGTATTCGCACGTGTGAAGTTGTACGTGTGCTTTTAGGTAATACACAAAATGTACTCCGTAGATGCGTTATATATCTAGGTAAACCATTACAAGTTTTTATCTGACGGTGAGTTTTGGCTGAAACAGCAGAGGAATTGACATCTTTTAGTTGATCATAAATTTTGGCCACTTACGAACGGTTGTTTTATGCAGTTTATGGCCCATCTTTATTAATGTAATGTTTTTTGTTTGTTTTTTTAATTTCGCGCAAAGCTACTGGAGGGCTATTTGCGTTAGCCGACCCTAATTAGGCAGTGTAAGACTAGAGGGAAGGAAGCTAGTCATCACCACCCACCGCCAACTCTTGGGCTACTCTTTTACCAACGAATAGTGGGATTGATCGTCACATAATAACGCCCCCAAGGCTGAAAGGGCGAGCATGTTTGGCGCGACGGGGATGCTTCTCTTTTATTCAGGTTTACTAATATTCTTATAAGGATGTTGCTTATTTGTAACTTGTTGTTTGTACAGTGTATGACAATGTTCTAACTGTATTAATATGTTTGCGTTCAAATTAGAATTGTCACAACCAACAAGCTTTTAGAACCTGACAAAACCTCCATATTGGACAAGTGCGAAATTAGTAATAGAGTCGTAGTCTAATGATTTTCTGACTCTGTCTTTTCTTTTTATCTTTAATAGAGTTAAATAATAATTGATTTTTAATCTTGTTTTTACCAGCGTTTAATACGTATTTTATCTCCTAATTTCTGCAACTTTGTTCAACAATGCTAGACTATATTAAGTATAAATGGAACGAAAATAATGTAAAACGTATTAACACGCATGTGTCTTTAATAACACAGACTGCAATGATTTTATTGTCTTAAAATGTTTACATGTTCGACAATAATTCCTGTACGCCTAATCCTAAAACGATATTTTTTCTCCATCAAGTACATGTTTTTCACAAAACGTCACATGTACTTTTACATAAGTGAACCATTTTCATTGAAATCGGATTACATTTTGTTGTGTTTAAAATGTTGACAACCACTAGCTGAAGATTTCTCTAGACCAATCGTGACGTGAGAATCTTATCGATCGTTCTAGAACCCAAACATAATAAACAAAAAAAATATATTCATTGTGGTACATGAAATAATAACTAGATCTAAGTAAGATTTTATATTTTATTTTCCATTTGTAAAGAAAGTCCTTACATGACAAAAAAAAATGAATATTATTTTCGAAATCTGCATGGATGAATTATGGAAACTGCATTATTAAAACCAAAACTACTTTTATGAAGTTTAAATTCGCAGGCCTTTGTTGTTCAAGTACAACACTTCGGCCTTCTTAGATCATTATCAGGCATAAAATTGTTTGTTTGTTTTGAATACCGCCAGTAATACACGAGGGTTATCTCCGCTAGCCATTCCTAATTTAGCAGTGTAAAACCAGAATGAAGGCGGCTAATTATCACCATCTATCGCCAACCCTTTGGCTACCCTTTTACCAACGAATAATGGGATTGACCATGACATAATAACGCCCCCACCCTTCAAACGACCACCATGTTTGGTGTGATGAGGAGTCGAATGCCCCACCAGCCTGGTCATGCCAGAACAGGTATGAAAATAAAGTGTGTTATTTTTTAATTCAGCCATATTCGTAGAACAAAAAGTGTTTTAATGCAGAGTGGAGGAAACATTTTTGGATTTGTGGGGCAACTCAGGACAGTATGCGAGTCATACCATTGAGGGGCATGTCCCCCAGGAAAAGTTTGAAACACAGGTGCTCTAAGATTGAATTGTTTGCTAGTTTTACTACAATTTATTTAACGTACTAATTATTTGCAAGCACTTTCTTTGGATTAACTCCCACTTACACTCGTCGTAGCCATAAGCAAGCACGAGTATGTACACCTGGGGATTACACGTGTAATTTATTATGCGTTGTTGTGCTGTATTTGTTTATCTAGAAACAATTATTTTAAAGTGTAAGTTAAAGCTTAAAAAGCCTTACAGTTAGCGAGACAAAATATTGGTCCGGATGCTGTCGGGTCTGCCGGACTTGCTCCGGCACCCAATGATTCGAGAGAAATAACAACGATAAGATAAGCATGCACTATTATTGTGAATTGAAATATCGCCCTGAGTCTTCCGTCGCACCTAGTAAAAGACATCTTCGGATGTAACTATATAAATACTCACCGATCTGAAGAGCTTTGGTGATTCGGCTCTTGCAAAAAAACGTATTATTGGTTTGTTTGATTTTGAAATTTCACGCAAAGCTACACGAGAACTATCTGCGCTAGCCGTCCTTAATTTAACAGTGTAAGACTAGAGGAAAGGTAGCTAGTCATCGCCACCCACCGCCAACTCTTGGACTCCTCTTTTACCAACGAATTGTGGGATTGACCGTCACATTATAACTTCCCCCATGGCTGAAAGGGCAAGCATGTTTGGTGCGACGGGGATGCTTCTCTTTTATTCAGGTTTTCGAACTTTCGACCCTCGGATTACGAGTCGAGTGCCTTAACCACCTGGCCATGCCAGGTCCCAGAATAATAGATCCGGCAAGTTTTGCCGATGCTACATTTTTCACTTTCAATGAACTTGTACTTTAATGGTACTTACCTACTAAAAATATAAAATTTAAAATACCAAATTATATCAAATGAGAAATATACATAGCATGCTATGGCCATATAGCCCTATGGCCCTGTTTACTGCTCCGTGTTTAATTGATCAATTAATTTAATATTGTGTATGTGATGCGATATGTACATGCCGTACTTTTCAATGACGTAGAAATCCGTGTTTACGTGCAGAGAGTGCGATAAGAAATAGGAATGTTATGATTACTACAATGCTACTGTTTAGAACTCCTTACGAAAGGGTTCATTATCTCAGATGTAACCCTTTGGTAGTAATACGCATGCGTATGATGTAAACAAGACAGTCGTCCAAATTATATCTTTTTTTTCCTTGTAAATTGTTCGTATTAAGCAAAATATTTTAGTAAACATTGTTGCTTTTTTTGAGGTTATTATAGCAATTTAGTATTATTTATTTCATCCAGTGAAGGTAATTTTAATTTTTAATGTGTTTTGGCTAAAACTTACTATTGTTTAGTAGCTTTACCTTCGGTCTGTCAGTATGAGTCATGTGATCGAAAATAGTCCAAACGTGACTTCTGATTGAATCCGAGAGTGGAAAACCCTGAGTAGTGTTCCAACTGTCATATAAGAGGCTTAGCAACAAAATCGAAGCGAATAAAAAAGGAAAATTATCTTAACAAGTAAAACTATTATTAACTGAAAAAGAAGATATAAAGATATTAAAAAAAACATAACATATAGAACTGGTATACAATGTCTCCCCCCAGTGGCTCAGCGGTATGTCTGCGGACTTACACGCTAAAATCCGGGTTTCGATACCCGTGGTGGGCAGAGCACAGATAGCCCATTGTGTAGCTTTGCGCTTAATTCAAAACAACAACAAAGATATACAATGTTAAGGTACAGAAAATGTAACCCGAAATAAAACTGGGTGTTGTTCGATTAAGATCAAGTTTCTTTTATAAAAACTTCTGTTTCTGATTTGGCTGTTTTTAAGATTGTGAAGTTTGAGAGAAACATGTTACGTCATGTAGTAATACTGTGTCGACATATTAAGGAGTGACGAGTGACCAGTATTGTATTAGTTTACAACAACCGTCCCGTGTGTTTATAACCTATAATTTTTACACGATATCTGGTTTTGTCAACATAAACAGGCCTTATAGTTCTTTACAAATCTAAGATACACGACTAATGTGATCAATGTATTGTCTTTGTAGGAAAGAGGATTTGAAATTTATTTTAGTTCATCTTTAGGGGGGATGACTTTTTCGACTATACTGATGTTCTTGTCTAACGCGATTAGAAGTTTTATACACATTTTTGTATTTGCTGTAACGTCCTGATTTAGGACCCAGCAAATGACATTTTAAATAAAAATATTTAGATTGCTAATATATATAAATATTTGAGTTATACCTGAAGAAGCCAGTATTATAAACTTTATTCGACCTGGCCCGGCACGGCCAGATGGTTAAGACACTCGACTCGTAATCCGAGGGTCGCGGGTTTGAATCCCCGTCACACCAAACATGCTCGCCCTTTCAACCGTGGGGGCGTTATAATGTTACGGCCAATCCCACTATTCGTTGGTAAAAGAGTAGCCTAAGTGTTGGCGGTGGGTGGTGATGACTAGCTGCCTTCCCTCTTGTCTTACACTGCTAATTTAGAAATGGCTAGTGCAGATAGCCTTTGTGTAGCTTGAGAAAAAATTATGAAACAAACAAATCTTAGATGGCCAGTATGCAGATGTACAACGATAAAATCCTCAGCCAGGCATGGCCAGTCGATTAGGGCGCTCAACTCGTAGTCTGAAGGCTGCAGTTTCGAATCCCTCTCCCTCAAAACATCTTTGCCCTTCCAGCCCCTTATGACGAACGGGGTCTAGCATCTTCAAGGTCGAGATTCTGGAGGCATAGAAAAGAGACCCATAGTCCAGTTTTGACTGAATTAGAGCATGATATATCATTAGAATAGAATTTCAATCTGCTCCCAAACTGGTGGAAAAGAGGACATGGAGGATGTTCAGTGTCCTTGTACACTTGACTTGTAACTGTTTGATGTGTGCTATAAAGATCACCTTAAGGTCAAAGATAAACCCCAAGAACTTTGCCTCAGAGAATACTGGAATCACAACTTCACCGACACAGAGTTCTCGATTGGGGTGAATACCCCGTTGGGGGCCAAAGTGCATGCAAAGGGTTTTAGAAAGAGAAAAGTTAAAACCGTTTGCTGTGGTCCACTTCATTTAACGATTGAGTGAAGGTTGTAGCTTAATAAACCTCATGTTTGACGACTGACACGAAATGTGGAAGTGGTTGACATAGAGTCCCTTTGCAACAATAGGAGGAATTGTCCAGTGATGACATTAAACTTTATACTGAAAAGTGTGACACTCAAGGCACAGTCTTGAGGGACTTCAAGTTCCTGTAGGAAAGAACGGGAAAGTGTTGAATCCACACTGTCTTGGAATCGCCTGCCCATTAAAAAAATTAATAAAAATGGGCAAATGACCATACAACCCATATAAGTTGAGGCCTCGTAAAATGCCATACCTCCAGGTAATGTCATAAGCCTTCTCAAGGTCAAAGAATACTAACACGAAATGTTGTTGCTTGAGAAAGGCTTCTCTGATTGAAGTCGAATCAGGTCATTTGATTCGAGGAACCAAACAAGAAGAGCATTAACCATCCTTTCTAAAGTCTTACAAAGATAGCTCGTCAAAGCAATTGGCTGATAGTTTGAAGGAATCTTGGGATCATTCCCAGGCTTAGAGAAAGGCTGGACAATAGCTTAGCACCACGAATCAGGAAAGCATTCTCCTGCTAGATCCGGCTAAAAACAACCAGATGAATAGCAAGAGAAGCAGGAGGGAGATGGTGCAGCATCTCTTAGTGTATATTATCGGGTCCAACCAACGTACTGCCAGTATGATGAAGAGCCAGCTTGAGCTCCACCAATGTAAAGGTGTGATTATAGTCATAGAGACGATTAGCCTAAAAGGTAAGAGGCGATCGCTCTTCCCGATTCTCGATGGCTAAGAAGGTGGAGGATAAAATAGAAGCACTAGACACCCGGCAACAACTTTCGCGAAGAGGATCAGCGATGACCATGGCATTAGAAACTTCCTGGCCATCGGAAAGCAAGATCAGAAGGGGGACAGAAGCATACTGCCCACTGATCTTCCAAATCTTGTCCGATATGACTTTGGAACTGGTGGTAGAAGAGATGCTGGTTGTGAATTTAATCTAGTATTCCTTCTAACTTTGACGTCTTACCTGTTGAGCATGTGCACGCACTGGTTGAAAAGCGATGAGGTTCGAAAGTGTTGAATATCTACAAAAGGTATCCCAGGCTCGTTTTTGAGCCTTCTATGCCATGTGGCAGGCAGTATTCCACGAGGATAGCATTGAAAACTTGTCGAGGTTTTAGGTATAAATTGAGCAGCTGCTTGGACAATATAGTCAGTTATTGCAACCACACAGTCGTCTATTGATGGTTTACAGACGATGGAAGGATCAAGTTTTGAGATAGTAGTGGAAGAAGACCAGTTGGTTTGGTCTAGTTTCCACCGAACTACACGGGTCGGTGGCATCGACCACAACCAGTCTCTCTCAAAATTATAGGAAAATGATCACTATCTCGTGGGTTATTGTCAACCCTCCATGAAAAGTGAGAAAAACGTGAAGAGGAGAAGACCGAGAGATCAGTAGCAGTAAAAGACTGACTACGTGCATGAAAATAATAATAAACACCAGTATTGAAGAGAGGAAGGTTGTGATTCGAGAGTATATGTTCTACAGAGCATATGTTTCCACAGAGCATATCAATACCAGAACCTTACCAGAGGGGATTATGTCCATTAAAGACCCCCAGCATTAAAAAGGGAGACGGAAACTGTTCTATGAGAGTATCCATGTCTGATTGATCATAGGTCTCTTCAGGAGACAGGTGGAGAGAGCAAATAGTGATAGTACGACCCAAGGAAACATGGATGTGTATGCACTCAAAGGGTATGACGAGTGACAAAGACAGAGCAGGCTCATGTTAACCACCCCTCCATGTACTCGTCCATCACACAATCTGCCATTTCTGTACAAAGAAAACTGCCGAAAGGTGACTGTATCGACAGGTTTCAGAATTATTTTCTGTAAGAAAAGACACACAGGATGGTAAGAATCAGTCAGTGCTTTGATATCAGTTAGTTTAGAACATAAACCTCGACAGTTTCACTGTATCAAAGTGGCCAATTTCACTTATGTAAATTAGGTGAAGAGCCCTTCTGTTTTCGACCACGACGTTTTTATTTATTTTCTTTATTAGAAAGAGGTCTATCGACCTCCATGGATCCAACTCTGGGTCGACTGGGTACATCTCTGTTGGAAAAAGATTACAGCAACTTAAAACGTGAACGAATAATTGTTCTGCATCTCAGGGCCTGAGAAGAAGATGGAACTGAGGAAACGCCAGAACCTAGAACCAAAGGAAATGGATTCAAGAAGGCACTGGAAGAAGTGATGAGGATAGAAATGGGAGTAGAAGTTGACTCATTTAGTCTTTTAATCATGGAAGGCAAAAGACTCTTTAGGTGATTTGAAAATGACACAGAGAGATTTGTCTGCACTCCCACTGTAGTAGTGGAACGAATTGCAGCAGCATATGTCCAAGATGGAGTTGGGGACATTAATTTCTGAGCCTTTAGATATTTATTATTTACAGTCTTCAAACGTTGCACCTCTTTTTTTACCTCCATCCACTGAAGGCAAGAACGAAAGTATGAGGGGTGTAAACCACTACAGTCATCACAGTGTGGTTCAAGTTCGCACTAGCAGGCATCATGGTCTTTGTCACAACAATGAGAACACGTTAAAGATCCATGAAAAGATGTCTTTGAATGTGCCAATCTTTGGCACTGAAAACATCGGAGATGGTTTGGAATTCATGGCCTAACCTTACAATTTAAGTGTCCTGCCACGATATTGGCAAGGTGGACGTGGCGATCTCAACGTCAAAATAATTAAATTACTAGGTGCCATAATTTTCTCTTTGCAAGTAGAGATTCGGCAGCACATTACAAAAACACCTTGGCTAGAGAAACTAGCGAGGTTCTCCTACTCTGGAATGTTTTTTAAATCCCTTTCAACTATAACTTCTCCATAAGAATTCAAAGTTGTACAGGAAGTAACCTTGATGGGCATATTCCCGATGGTCCTGGAATTCAGGAACAGATTAGTATGTTGTGGTGAAGATGTTTGCACCAAAATATCTCCAGACTGTAACTTTCTTGTTGACTTGGGAAAGCCATCAAGCCCCTCCAATCTCTTTTGAATAAAAAAGGGAGACATTTACCCTAAGAATTTCTTGAATAAGGAGTACATGACTAGAAATTGAGGTACAGAATCTGATTGAGAAGGTGACCGTATAACAGTCATCCATGCGTGGCCGTTTACCGATAATTTGTTTCTTAATTGACATGTTGGAGAGAGCATCCTTATTGACTGAAGGCCCTCGCTTGTGTGGAAATGACTGGATCTTTCAGCAGGACAACGATGCAATCCACAATGCCCGCAGGACAAAGGACTTTCTTATGGCAAATAACGTGATTCATTTGGACCATCCAGCGTGTTCGCCCAAACTGAACCCCATTAAAAATGTTTAGGGGTAGATAGCAAGTGGAGTCTATAGAAATGGACGTCAATTCCAAACAGTGCATGATCTTCGTGAAGCTATCTTCACCACTTGGAATAATATTCCAGCCATCCTTCTGCAAACGCTTATTTCGACCATGCCAAAGCGAATGTTTGAAGTTATTCGCTAAAACGGCCGTGAAACTCACTACTGAGACCTCTTGTTGGGCACTTCCTACTCTGTTTAGGACTTCTTTTTGGTATGGTCTTAAACTTTTGACCAGCTAGTATTTAGGCTAATTTCATAGTGTTCACATTTTCCCAATAAATGCTGAAAAAGGTTTTTTTTTTTTTAAATTTTCATCTTTCGAAGCTCTATTCAAATAAGTGGTTGAATCTAACAACACAAAATGCATATTTTTTCTTTATGTTCATTGGCCTCAAGATTTTGGCCAGCAGAGTATAAAGGCCGACCACAAAGTAAACTTTCGCGATACTGTGTTAAATCCTTCAGACCTACTAAACAAATTACACAAATTCAAGCTACGCCCACTTTTCTCAAACGATGTCTGTAGACCTTCGCATTTATTGCATATTTTCAGTCAGAGCTGTAGAAGGGGAGAGATAGTTTAGAAAGGTAAAACTAATAAAAAATTATCTGTGGTTCAACGTTCCCCAAGATCGACTGATAGATTTGGAAATGAAAACCAGTTAGGCCAGACTTTGGATTTTGGTAGAATCATTACCCAATTTGCCAGACAGAAGGCAGGGCAGGTACCCTCCTAACAGTGAAAATCATACACTGAACAACTGCCTGCTCTAACAATGATAAACCCACTTACATGTTAAAATAGAAGAAAACTATAAACCCGATTGTATTGAGACAGTTCTGTCTTAATTTGCTATTAAATAAGCGAAATGTCTAAGTACAATTAAATATTGTTTTCATACATTCACCGTATTAAACAAACATGAAACCAATTGTTTAAGCATTTATTTATATATTTTTTAATTTTTACTTGATTTACCTGGTTTGTTTTGAACTTTGCGCAAAGCCACTAGAAGGCTATCTGCGCTAGCCGTTCCTAATTTAGCAGTGGGAATGCAGCTGGCCATCACCATCCAACGCCATCTCTTGGGCTACTTTTTACCAACGAATAGTGGGATTCACCGTCACATTATAACGCCCTCACGGCTGAAAGGGTGAGCATGTTTGGTGCGACGGGGATTCGAACCTGTGACCCTCGGATTACGAGTTGAATGTCTTAACCACCTGGTCAGGCCGAGCCTTAATTTATATTCAACAAAATCCTTCAATCATTGACTTTTGTTATTTCCTTTAAGGCATCATTGTATTTGTGTTTTAAGGCACTTGTCATTTGTGTAGTGGTAGAATTAATCATTGATATGTTAAAAACAATCATTAGTCCATTTTCATCAGAGTAGTTTGATGAAATGTTATTAATAGTGATTTCAGCATGTATTCAATTTGCTTGTTATGCATGCAACGAATAAAACATACATAATTAAATATTGATTAAACATACCTTATGTTACAAAAGAAGTCTTCAGTTTCATTATTACTCATTATGTGCTTTATATAGTTAAGACAAATTAACGAATAACAAATGAACACCAATACTATTCTTAGGAATTCTCTAAATATGATGCCCAACTCTAAATACTATAACAGAAACACAATTATCTAGCAGGATACATTTGCAATGGTAAATCTATCAAAATGGTACACGTTTTTAATCAATGATTGGATAAATTAACTTTATGGAACCACAAATTACAGGTTGTTGACAGTCAGTTTGTATGAACATATCTGGGTCCAGAGTGGATGGGGAAGGAGCATTCGAGAATCCTTCCTCAGGGTTTGTGGCCAAAAGAGTTGAACACATTAAAGTCCGCCACGTCTCGTAAGGAGAAACTTTTTGTTTTAGATTGTATATCATGTTGAATATTCTACAAACGATCGGAACTGCCCAGTTATTTGTCTTCCAGTATATTTACATGGAGTCTACACTTTTCGTCCTAGTTAATGTATGGCCCGACATGGCAAGGTGGTTAAGGCATTCAACTCGTAATCTGAGGGTTGCGGGTTCAAATCCCCGTCGCACCAAACATGCTCACCCTTTCAGCCGTGGGGGCTTTATAATGTTACGGTTAATCCTATTATTCGTTGCCGGTGGGTGGTGATGACTAACTGCCTTCTCTCTGGTATTACACTGGTAAATTAGGGGCGGCTAGCGCAGATAACCTTCATGTACCTTTACGCGTAATTTCAAAACCAAACCTAATTAATGTTCGCCAAACTAATTTTCATGAAACAAATGTGGAACCTTTATTAGGTATTATGTTCCTGTGATACCTGAGCTATTATATACGTGATAATATATGTGGAAGTTACAGTTGCCGTGTTTAGTAAGTCTCTGTGTTCTGTTTCTATGAAGTATCTGATGATTAATGATTACGTAAGGGACAGAACATTTCACTATGATATGTGATAACTAAACGTTCTTACTGACTAAGAACACTTGACTAAGTTATGTATTGTGTTACTGTGATAACTAAACGTTCTTACTGACTAAGTACACTTGACTAAGATATGTATTGTGTTACTGTGATAACTAAACGTTCTTACTCAGTTGGAACACTTGACTAAGTTATGTATTGTCTTACTGTGATAACTAAACGTTCTTACTGACTAAGTACACTTGACTAGGTTGTGTATTGTGTTACTGTGATAACTAAACGTTCTTACTGACTAAGTACACTTGACTAGGTTGTGTATTGTGTTACTGTGATAACTAAACGTTCTTACTTACTAAGTACACTTGACTAAGATATGTATTGTGTTACTGTGATAACTAAACGTTCTTACTTACTAAGTACACTTGACTAAGATATGTATTGTGTTACTGTGATAACTAAACGTTCTTACTTACTAAGTACACTTGACTAAGATATGTATTGTGTTACTGTGATAACTAAACGTTCTCACTAAGTTAGAACACTCGAATAGGTTAAGTATTGTCTTACTGTGATAACTAAACGTTCTAACTGAGTTAGAACACTTGACTAGGTTGTGTATTTTGTTACTGTGACAATCTCACGTTCTTACTGAGTGAGAATACTTCACTAGGTTATGTATTGTGTTACAGTAATAACTATACTTTCTTATTGAATTGGAACACTTTGTTAGATTATGTGTTGTTATTGTGATAATTAAACGTTCTTTTTGAGTGAGAACACGTCACGAGGTTATGTATTATGTTACTGTGATAACAAAACGTTCTTACTGAGTTTGAATAATTAATTGACTAGGTTAAGTAGTGTTACTGTGATAACTGAACGCTGTTACTGAGTTATAACACTTGGCTAGATTATGTGTTGTTATTGGGAAAACGTTCTTACTAAGTTAGAACACGTGAGTAGGTTATGTATTGAGCTGCTGTAATAGCTGAACGTTGTTACTGAATTAGAACACTTGATTAATTTATGTGTTGTTACTGTGATTACAAAAGTTTGTTATTGAATTAGAACACTTGGTTAGATTATGTGTTGTTACTGTGATAAATAAACGTTCTTACTGAGTTAGAACACTTGACTATGTTATGTTATGTATTTTGTTACTGTGATAAATAAACGTTCTTACTGAATTAGAATACTTGACTAGGTTATGTATTGTGTTACTGTGATAACTAAACGTTGTTACTGACGAAGAACTCTTGACTAGGTTATGTATTATGGTTATGTGATATCTAAACCTTCTCATTGAGTTGGAATACTTGGTTAGATTATGTGTTGTTGCTGAGGTAGAACATGTGTTTAAGATGTGTGTTGCTATGGTAATTTAACGTTTTGATGTGGTAAAACATTTTACTGTATTATGTATTGTATTATTAAAGCATGCGAATGTGAAATATTCCATTTCGGATAGAAAATTCATCCACATGATGTATCGTGTTACTGTGATAATTAAGTATTCCACTGGTACAGGATACTCGATAAACACTTTATGTATTGTTATTTATATGATTAAGCATCTATATTTGGATATAACACTTGGACAGATGTGTTGTGTTTCTGTGATAATTAAGCATTTATATGAGGTGTTGATAATAATGTTGTGTGCTTTGCATATGAAATGTACATTGTCGTTTTTTGGTAGACTATACGTTTCTATGAAGTGTGATAATTATACACTCGTTCTTGTCAAGCTTACCAACTAGGCTTTCCTAAGTCTCAGATTTGATGTCGTCATTGACCTGGAGCAAAGTTTTCTGACTTCGTACCTTACACAAACAAACAATGATTTCTAAATGATGCACGGCGGAACAATAGTTGTTAGTGCTGTTATTTGTTGAGAGTTTTACGGCGCAAAGAACTAGGGAATCTGCGTCAATGTTTAACGCGTAAGTGTGCATTTATATCATATATCATTTGTATTATATTTATCTACCGAATAAATGTGATGTTTCACAGCAAAATGTCCAGTATTTGAACCGTAATTGAAATTAAGAATATCTGTTCGAAGATTGGCTGAGGAAAAAGATGAGACACAAACAAAGCAACATTTGTAGTAATGAATATATCTCTCCTCAACAAACTGACCAGATTTGTTGTTGTGCCATATAAAGTACTCCTGTCCTTAGAAACATTCCTCTTAGAAACGACATTGTTGATCTAATGAGAGCCTATATATCGCGGAGTTGTGGCTCTGAGCTGCTTTAACTTTTGGTAACCTTCTGTTCTGTTCTTATCTCTATTACACACACACACACACACACTAGTTATACCGATACGAAAGTCCTCCATAGGTTAGCTGTAAATTTACGAACTTAGACCTCTGAAATTCAGGGTTTGATTCCCCGCGGTGGACGGAATGAAGTTTACCCATTACGTGACTTTGGGCTGAGAGAAATCAACAAACTGATTTGCGAATGTTGTTTAGATATCTCGTCCAATGATCGCCGTCACTCAAATAGTTCGTTATTTCACTTTTCATTTTACGTTTGGAAAGTTTTACATAAATACAACAACTGCGGATGTTTGCAAGCTCACATTTTCGCAAATTATGTTCTATAGAAATGTTGGAACCAATACAGTAAAGCTGGAGCAGAAATTCTATCATCCACTACCACCGTACAAACCGCTGCACGTACTTCAACTCAAATATCATTGACGAAGTAGGGTTCGTACTAACCACACGTACCACTGACTGACATTCAGGTTGTATGCTAATAGAGCTCTTCAACTTACTTTGCTTCTGTAAAGATGTAAATGGCACGTATTTTGTTTATGCCCTTTCTGATGGGAGGGTAAATCTCATATACCTTGTTTTTTTGTATATGATTATCAAACTAGTATTCTCGCAGCGAACCGCTTGGGGGCGGTAGTATCGGGAAGAAAAGGCGGAGAAGAAGAGAAGTGCCCACGATTCTGGAGTGCTGTTCAGGTGTGTAAGAAAGGCGGTTGTTAAGATTGGACAGATTGGCTGGCGGGAAGCAGGGTATGGCTGGGTCAGGAGAACGAGGTAAGTAACGAGTTAAGCGGACAAAGTTTCGATAAATCTGTATCCGTCTCCGACAACAATTGTACTCACACACGTATTATATAATTGTGGCCGCATAAAGGGTTAGGTACATATATTCATATTTTATAATGTCGTTATATAGTAAGTACTGAACTCTTTTATAAAGACACCTGTTTTATCTGTTTTTTTAAAACTTTATTTCACATATTACAACAATAAACGATTGTCTTTTTGTCTTTGTTTTACGTTAATGTTAATGGAGGCAGTGCTTTTCTTTAGGCTTAAATAAAAATATTTATAAACAACAACAGAGTGATGACTTACAAAGTGAATTAGAACGTACCAGTTATTTATTTTGGACATCATCTGTAATGAGTTAATAGGGTTGCCTTGTGTTATAACAACAGCAACTCTGTTAAAGTGTAGCGTAAAAAAAAATATTCTATTGTTGTACTCAAGGGTCAATTTTTTTCTTCTTCCATAATCCAAATATTCACTTGTTTCCAGTTCATGTGTAGCGTCCGGATAATTGGATTTTCGTTTGAGAAAGTCACTGTAGCCTGAAAACCTGGTGTGTATGTTAAAAATATCGCATCTTTCACTCGTGTGTGTGTTTGTAACTAAGCACAAAACTACACAATGGGCTATCTGTGTTCTGCCCACCACGGTTAATTAAACCCGTTTTTTAGTCCACAGACATATCGCTGTGACATTAGAGGCCTTTCACTCGTATATTTACGTAAACTATTTGCATATTATTAATGAAGCAATAGATGAGTACTCATTAGTACACTTACTGGAAGAGAGATAATCATGATATTCGAGTTTTCTCAACGCTTGAAATCTGGTATGTCACGTCACTCGATCGCTCATAATGGGGCTAAGTATTTTAAGATTAGGTTTCCGGTTTCAAAGTGCCATAATTTTACAGTCTCTAGTTTGGGATTTTGGTTTAAGAGTGCTAAAATTTGCAAGCTCTGGGTTGGGTTCTTAGTTTCACAGTAGAAAAACTTAGAGATTTTGGTTGGGCTTCTGATACAATGCAAGGACTTACAAACCCCTGGTTCGGTTTCTGGTTTTACAAGGCAAAAAATAGCAAGTTCTCAGTTTGATCCCTCGTTTCGCTGTGTGAGGACTTGTAAGCTACAGATTTCACACACTTCAGACACTCACAAGCTCCGATTGGGACCCTAGTGTCACAGTGCTACAATCTTTTAGCTCTGGGTTTGGGTTTCTGGTTTGTTGGTACTGGAAGTTGCAAGCTCGGGTCTTAGTTTCCCAATGCCAAGATTTACATGCTTTAGGTTGGGATTCTGGTTTCGTAGCTAAACTCGTATTGAGACCACAGTTACACATTTTTAAGATTTGCACGTTTTGGGTTGAGTTCCTGGTTTTACAGAGTAAGCTCATACTAAGAACATAGTTTCACACAGTTAATATTTGCACGTTTTTGGTTGAATTCCTGGTTTCAGAGCATAAATTCGTACTGAGACCATAGTTTCACACTTTAAAACCATGTCAGTTCCGAGCTGCGTTTCTGGTTTCACATTGCTTGAACTGGCAAGCTAGAAATTGGTGTTAGTTTTTTTACTATTAGAACTTGAAGAGTTCTAGAATGAATTTCTGGTTTCACAATGTTAGTTGTTTGGGGAATAAGGTTTTACACTGGTGGGACTGGCAAGTTCCTGGTGGGGAGGTGATCTACCTTTTTGTGTATCGATGTATTTCTACAACAAACAAGTCCTTGTTAGTTTACTTCTAACACGATTATGACTGATTAATTACCATACTTTTGGCTATCCGAAATAAAAGCCTTTAGGTGAAAAATACAAGGTGTTTACTGCTATATTTATATACACACATACATGCTTGTAAAAAGGGCCATATTTTCCATTTTACATATGCTGTTGAAGTTAGAAATTTTTTATGCAAACAGGTCGTAAGCAATTCTTATCATACTAATTAATACAAGTAAGAAGATAATTTATTAGTTGTACCGCGAATTCGAAGTCACTCTCTTACTGAGAAACTTCCTTCGAATTAATTCACGATGGTCAACTTAAATATGTGAATGAAACCACGGAACGAGCTTTAAATACGCTAGTTGTTATTGCTTATTTCGTAACTTTCGTAGCTTGTTTCATTACGTTGTATATACAGAAGTGTTAAGCACCGTGGACAAATTGAAAAACAAACAAATAAAAAGTAAATTCTAAACATGGCTGTCATGATCGTATCCAACAAATGCGATATGGATCTCGTGAGGTGAAGCGGCTTAGGCTTAGTATAATGCGAGTGTCATAGCGACGTGATGCTTAGCTGTGAAATAAAACAAGCGCATAGAATGATGCCACGCAATGTTTTAAGAGAAGAAACCTAAACATTATGTTTCGTCATTGTTAGAAAGGCTGATCACACGTTGTTATTCAAGATTTATCTGAAATAATATATTTTTTCTATCACATATAGGCTTAACCAAGGCGAGGATATAGTGCAGTGCTGTTTTAATCTATATAATTTGGGTCAAAATTGTGTTTATACGTACGTGGTATTCGTGTGCAATTGTTTGTTTGTTTGTTTTTGAATTTCGCACAAAGCTACTCGAGGGCTATCTGTGCTAGCCGTCCCTAATTTAACAGTGTAAGATTAGAGGGAAGGCAGCTAGTCATCACTACCCACCGCCAACTCTTGGGCTGCTCTTTAACCAACGAATAGTGGAATTGACCGGCACATTATAACGCCCCCACGGCTGGGAGGGCGAGCATGTTTGGCACGACGGGGATGCGAACTCGCGACCCTCAGATTACAAGTCGCACGCCTTAACACGCTTGCCCATGCCGGGCCTCGTGTGCAATATATGTTTAATGATCAGGGCATTTGTGGGCTAATAGACATATAGATTATCACTATATCTGGACTGAACAAAGGACTTCCGTGATATCAAAGTTCACAGAAGTTACCACTGTTTAGTTGTCTTTAATCACCATTTTCCGTTAATACAGTTTGTGAAACACTTACACGGTTTTGAGATTAAATAAAAATACTCTTAATTACATAACCCAGATATCTTAATTTGCTGAACCAAGAATTCTACAGAGCTAAAATGTTTGGCCTAAAATAGGGTTAACAGTGAAGGTATTCAACTGATGAAACAATGCACTCTAATCTCGAAACATGCATATGTAGAGACAGTCCAAAACGAACTTTCTAAATTAGAAATTCATTTATTTGACAATTAACCTTTCAATATTAAGTACTTTGTAGCACGTGCTGTCGAGCGAGTACCACGATTTAATATATGTTTAATTAAAGTTTAGTTTTTACAAATTTTGTGGAACAGAACTTAGCTTAGTAGTTAGTTAACGCGTTTGAGTAAGGAGACGAGGATCTTGGGTTCGAGATGTAGTACCTTTACCCATGGCTTGCATCTTCATTATTGGGTGCATTATAAGAATGATAGTCAATCCAACATGTTAGTTTAAGAGTAGCTCGCGTGAGGTGACGGATACTACCAATTAGTTATGTTCTCTCTCTAGTCCGCAGTTTAAAATTTAAAATTAGATATCTGGGCTATAGTAATCTCTAGTTCATTGTGTGCATAAGTATTATTCACGTGAACTTTTTCATGTTTATTTTATAATTCATTTAACAAGTTTTCTTATAAATATATAAGTCTAGATGATTTAATATTTTATAATTAATAACTAATATCTTCGTTTTGTCATTTTGTTTTCATCAGTTTTAAGGTTGGGAACTTTTTTCTATGCTAGCTAAAGGTAACGAATATATACTTTAAAAAACACCTGCTTTCCTAGAAGTGAGTACATAATTGTACATCTATCCCTGCTAAATAAGCTGGTGAACTTATAACATAAATAGTCGAAGCTGTATTCGTGAGGTAAGCCCAGAATAGATATATCCCATTGTTTAACTTTATGTCCATTGTCGTTTTGTTGGTAAGCACAAAGCTACATCATTTTTTCTCTATGCACTGCGGGTATCGAAATCCTATTTTAAACCTTAAAGACCCTAAGAATTACCAATAAGCCACCGCTTATCAAAACAAACCTAAAACGTGTGTAATGGCAGGTCGTTTATATTATGACAAACAAATAAATCCTTAGAATGCATTAGTTCATTTCTTAATGATACAGAGATGTTACAATTCAGCAAGCAAATCACAAGCAGATAAAATATATCTGTATATAATTTATTTTATCCTAATTTTCTGTCCTCCGATGGTACAGCAGTAAGTCTACGGATTTTACAACGCTAAAATCAGGGGCTCGATCCTCCTCGGTGGATTCAGCAGATAGCCCGATGTGACTTTGCCATAAGAAAACACACACACACCCTAATTTTCAATTGTATGTTTGCGATCACAGAGACCCCTCCAGTGGCACATCGGTATGTTTGCGGACTTACAACCCTATAAATTGGGTTTAGATACCCGTGGGAGAATACAGATAGTTCTTTGTGTAGCTTTGTGCTTAACTACAAACAAGCGATCATAGACGTTTTTATTTTATTTTACAAAGTTACAGGTTTCTTGTTGTTGTTTTGAATTAAGCACAAAGCTACTCAAAGGGCTATCTGTGCTCCACCCACCACGGATATGGTTGTAAGTCCGTAGACACTGGGAGACTACAGGTTTGTTATGGATAGGGATAAGTTAAAAAACTGTAGATTAATTGATTCTTTTGAATAAGTTTAAACACCGTTACACGTACAAAAAATGACTGAATATATCTTTTTTTCTTAAAACTGTTTATTTTGTTTTTACTCGGAAAAAATGATAAAAATATGGCGAAACATAAATTGAATGTTATACACGATGTATTTTTGTGACTTAAAATTGTTTGTTTGTTTGTTTTGAATTTCGCGCAAAGCTACACGAGGGCTATCTGCGCTAGCCGTCCCTAATTTAGCAGAGTAAGACTAGAGGGAAGGAAGCTATTCATCACCACCCACCGCCAACTCTTGGGCTACTCTTTTACCAACAAATAGTGGGATTAACTGTCACATTATAACGCCCCCACGGTTGAAAGGGCGAGCATGTTTGGTGCGACGGAGACGAATCCGCCACCCTCAGATTACGAGTCGAACGCCTTAACCCACCTGGCCATTCTGGACCAAGTGTTTCTTCATGGTCTTTGTACCATTCTTTTTCTTCCGGATTGGAAGATGATAGTTTTCCGGATAGGATATAAGGTGTCACTTTTTTCGTTTTCATAACACGAGTGACAATAAACCGAAAGAATTTTCTCCGTTTATTTCAGTTATTTTCATACGTTACACAGGGGCTAAGTTATTTGTTTTTAATTTTGATTTAATTATCTAAAGGTGTGTGTGTGTGTGTGTGTGTGTGTTTTTGTATAGCAAAGCCTCATCGAGCTATCTGCTTAGTCCACCAAGATGATTGGATTTCCTGAATTTAGCCTTGTAAATCCATAGAATTAGCGCTGTATCAGCGGGGAACATATCTAAAGGAAGGCATCTAATGAGCACCATCCAATAATCGATTGTTTGTTTGTCTGTAAGTTAAGCACAAAGTTACACAAGGGGCTATCTGTGCTCTGCCCACTACAAGTAATGAAACCCGATTTCTAGTTGTCATTCCGCAGACACATCACTGTGTCACTGATGGGCTTCTCTAATCAAATGGTGAAATTTGGCTGTCTCTTCTATAACGCAAACATGAATGCAATGCTTTGACAAAGGAACGCGAACCATGGACTCCCGTATTCATAATCTGATACGTTAACTAATAGGTCACGCATGGCTCGAATGTAGAAGTTCTTGGTTTACCAAGTGATTGTCCGACTCCATATTAGCTAGAGGTACGTGTGTGTGTGTTTTCTTATAGCAAAGCCAATTTGGGCTATCTGCTGAGTCCACTTAGGAATTAGTTAGGTTTAAGGTTGTTACAGAGAAAAATACGGGCGCATAATCACGGAACTTAATACCGTCTTTACTGACTTAGTGTTAAGTTAAAGTTTGCCTTTCCTTTTTTTGCATAGTATGTACGTTGGCAAAAATAAATAAATTAAAAAAAAACTTGCATTATTTCAGAACGTTAAAATTCGTGTTCTTATATTTGATAGTAGTATTAACTTTTCCTATTTGAAAGAAAACAACAACTTAGAACAGATGACGCTGCAGTTTTGTTTGTTTCTTTTATCTTTAAGAGTAAAGCCACACAATAAGCTATCTGCGTTGTGCTCACAATGGGTTTCAAACTTCTATTGTTAGCATTATAAGCACTCAGACCTACAGCTGTGTCAAATAAGAGGGGGACTAGACATTATTAAAAATGCAGGTTAACTTTGACATTTTGGCGTACAAGTTTTTAGTCCTTTCGTTTATTGAGAAATGAGAGGTGCACAGGATAAATGGATTTTTCAGGCATGCAATTCTTTAAGCGTTGCAATGTATGGTTGATTGTCGTTGTAAGAAGTAATGCGAAGTTTCCACGACTATAGGAAACCCTAAACACAAACTTATAACTTCTAGTCCTCACATAAGAGCTCAACTTCGAAAAGTTTGTTTGTGTTTTTTTTTATTTCTCTCAAAGCTGCACGAGGGCTATTTGCTCTAGCCGTCTCTAATTTAGCAATGAAAAGTTAGAGAGAGGGCAGTTAGTCATTACACCTACCGCCAATTATCGGGCTACTCTTTCACCAAATAATAATGAGATTGACCGTCATATTATAACGCCTTGAAGGCTGAAAGGGCAAGCATGTTTGGTGCGACGTGGATTCGAGCCCGCAACCCTCACATTATGGGTTAAGCTCCATGACCATTTGTCGCTAACGTGTAATAATATAACCTGAAAATGTTGCCAACATGAAAGGAAAAGTACGCTAACGTGTAATAATATAACCTGAAAATGTTGCCAACATGAAAGGAAAAGTACGCTAATGTGTAATAATATAACCTGAAAATGTTAACAAGATGAAAGGAAAAGTACGCTAACGTGTAATAATATAACCTGAAAATGTTAACAAGATGAAAGGAAAAGTACGCTAACGTAATTTTGTCCTCAGAGAATCGACTCCGACAATTATTGAGGAGTTACCTCAATCAACTCTAGGTTGAGAATGAAATTGATGAGATATCAGATCATGAGATTTGTGTTTTCTTATAGCAAAGCCACATTAGGCTATCTGCTGAGCCTACACCGGGGGGAATCGAACCCCTAATTTTAGCGTTGTAAATCCGGAGACATACCGCTGTACCAGCGGGGGGCTGAACATGAGAGAGACAATAAAACTGGCCAAAACAAATCGAATAAATTTTTTTCCGTATTTCGTTTATCATCATTTACCACAACTTGTAAAAAGATAGAAAACGTCCACCAGTTGCTTAACGTGTTAAAAATCGTGAAGAGCGCAAACTTATACTTTTGTTTTATTAAAAAGGCGAAGAACTAATTTTTTTCATCATTAATTTGTCATCTCATTTATGCTAACGGATCATGTGACTAAAATTTCTATTCATTTTGCCACCACGATTGATTTAACTCTCACGTGTTCACGTTCTTAGTCGAGTCACAGCAGCAAGTTTACGGACTTACAAGTCTGAAAAATGGGTTTTGATTCCCCATTGTGGCCAGATCTCAGACGTACTTATGTGAGGTTTTTATCTTGATGCTTTCCGTGGCGATTCTTGCTCAGTTATTGCGCGATACCTGATGGTTTGACAGCTTATCAGCAGACAAGAATCTAGAATTTGTGGCTAAAAGGGAATATCTGGTCTGCTATATTTTGTTTTAAAGGTAGATGTCCCTCTCCTACAAAAGGGATCCAAATGGTAGAGAAATATTTGAATTACTGTACTTACTATATACCACAGAAAATCGTTTGAACATCTATTTAACATTTTTAAGTATTTATTAGCTCAATGCAGAAGCCACAGTAACAGAATACAACGCGACATGACCTGATTGTTAATTCCAGGGCTCAGTTTACCCTTTTGGTAGGGTTCTGAGTTTCGGAGATAACGAAACGGGTATAGTAAATACCTTAACATGGTTGGTGCGTGGGAGGTTGTGCTTACTTGATGACGTCACTCTGCTCATTAGTTAAAAATTAAGTGTGGTGAATGATAAAGTTTCTAGTGCCCTGAAAGGGGCCTGAGTAAGTGCGAGTTACTCGGGCCCTCGTGTACCATATATAAATACACTTGACAGTTGTAAAACCTAAATTTGAAGGAAGGAGGAAGAGGTTAACGAAACTTGACCCTCATGGGTAGATAAACACCAATACCCAAATACCCATACAGATAGAGAGAGAGACTTTGTAGCTTTGTCATGTTTCGATATTTGGGTTAGGCTGACCGGCCATCTTCCAGGCTGAAGTTCAAAATCGGTTGATTCTGATGAACTGATATCTGAGTCTTCATTGTTTATATTATTCCAGATTTTAAATAACCATCTTTGTAAACGTAGCACCACCAGTGTATATCGTTCTTATTATCAGTGTAATAAGGAGTTGTAGGAGTTTACTAACAATGAGGTACAGACCGTGTTGTATGTGTGAGTCCACGTGACCCGTACAGACATTACAATGTTGCTGAATGCGTCCTGCTACAAGACAAGCACATATTGATTGGAACCTTGCCATTCGCTGAATGCGGGGGTGACTGTCAATACTTTATTCTTCGTCTAATTTACGTTTATATACAAAAAAAAATAAGATGTTGTTAGAAATAATTGGTTCCGGGCACAACTGAAAACTTTATGTGCAACACTAGCCGGACTATTTAATTAATTAATTTAATTTTGAATAAAATAACTTTTAAAACTAGAGACTTTATCATCCATAATGTCGTCGTGTAATTGTTTGTATCTATCAATCACACACACTGCTTAAAAGGTGCCTGTGTAAGTTTAAGGATCTCTAAGTTTTATTGTACTAATCTGGTCAGAAATATTAATATATTTTAAATATTAATGTTATCAGAGTTATGTACTTATGTTTTTCATATTTGTTCCAGTTAATCAATCACTTTATACAGAATGGTAATGTCTGAAAATAATGGTTCTTCTTTCTAATGTTATTGATCTAATTTGGAAATATTTGTTTGAAAACGTATTCAAAACCTAAAATAAGTTCGCATCTTCTGTTGGACAACATAAACCATTTTGTTTTCGTCTTAAATAAAATATACCGTTTGGACCTTTTATTTCAGAGAATAATGACTACGTCGTGATATCTGTTGTATATTTTTTCTTAAACAGTGGCACAACGGCACGTCTACAGATTTACAACGTTAGAAACCGGTTTTCGATACCCGTGGTGGGCACAGCACCAAAAACCCATTGTATAGCATTGCGCTTAACAAAAAACAAATAAAATTATTTTTTCAACAGTTAATTTGCTTGTTTTGAATTTCGCGCAAAGCTGGACGAGGGCTATCTGTGCTAGCCGTCCCTAATTTAGCAGTGTAAGATTAAAGGGAAGGCAGCTAGTCATCACCACCCATTGCCAACTCATGAGCTACTCTTTTACCATCGAATAGTGGGATTGACCGTTACATTAAGACGCCCCCACGGCTAAAATGGTGAGTATGTTTGGTGTGACGGGGACTCAAACCGGTGACCCTCAGATTATGAGTCGAGTGCCCTAGTTACCTAGATATGCCGGACTCTCCACAAGATTAGCGACTTTCTTACATTATATCTTAAATTAAATTAGTCCATGAACTGGAAGTTTTGTTTCAACTTAATTCCGAGAGACGGAGATTTCATATGTGCTGATAGCACATCTCAGAAACTCTGGTACCATTCAGTGGCCATTTTTCTTTCTAACACAAAAATGTGTATGTGTGTTTTTCTTATAGCAAAGCCACATCGGACTATCTGCTGAGCCCACCGATGGGAATCGAACCCCTGATTTTAGCGTTGTATATCCGTACACTTACCGCTGTAGTAGCGGGGGTTTTGACACAAGAGAACAATATTTTAAAAACTTTGCGATTTGTAAGAAAGTTATGTATCATCAAGCTTTAATAATACATTCCGTCAAATAATATTTATTCTATACTATCATAAATCAGGACCACAAATCAGTAAATATTTTGAATTCACCTGGTTAAAATCTGCTCCAAGTAACTAAAGCAATTCCTGGGAACAAAGAACATCTATCTGGACTGAATTGGCACAAATTATATTTAATTCGTTCAATAGTAAAGGCAGAGAATTTAATTATTTTTTTTTATATGCATAAGAACGTAAAGTAGCCGAATCTGATAAATAAATTGTGGCATGAGTTGTTCGGGCGGCTGTTCTTTCTGCAAAGCTACACGATTGGATATTTGAACACTATCCTCTCGGGAAGTCAAACCCAAGACTTCAGCGTCCGTAAACATACCGCTGACTAAATAGAGAGTAACTGGTGGTCGGGTGTACAAGGTCAAAGTTTAAGTATCATTGGTGTTCTATTTAATTATTTTTTATGTCTTTTGCCCTTTAAGATACAGAAAAAAAGGTAGATAACTGACAACGAGCTTATAATGAAATGTTCTAGTACTTGTGATAACTGGATTCAGAATTTTTGTACTCTGTTATTCGGAGTAAATCCACATAAGGTGAGTTTTATATTGAAAACATCATAACACACTCTTTCTTTTGAAACTATAAAGTCACACAAGAATTGTGTTGAGGTGTTGCTATGGTCACATTCCCTTTGGTACTTTATTTTGGTTAGTTTATATATATATATATAAGTTACTATGAATTCTACATCCATAGTTTGATTAGTGTTGTTTTGTTGTTATGGTTTTGAATATTTTCTTACTTAGAAGCTCGGCATGCTATGATCATCCGTACTGTCATGAAATAATGATTTTTGTAAGGTGTGTGTGTTTCTTATAGCAAAGCCACATCAAGTGATATATCTACTGAGTCCACCGACGGAAATTTTTGTAAGGAAAGAAATATTTAACTGCATATTTTAAAGATATATATTAATTAATGGATATAAAGTACATATTAAATAAAGTCAAACAATAACCAGAAAGTGAATTTTTGAGGTTTGAAATCATCAATATACCATACAAATCAACATGTGCTCAAAGCGTATACCATAGTATTCTAGTTCCATAAACTGCTCGCATTCTTAATCGAATTGTGAAGAAGAGGATCCATGGTTCGCGTCCTGTGTTAGTACAACTGTGCTGCGCACTCTAGGTCATTGGGTGCGTTATAAGAATGACGGTCAAATTCCACTATTTATTCGATTGTGTTAGCCCTTGAGTTAAGGGCTGGATGTTGTTGACAAGTTTCCTCTCTAGTAGTCTGTCAGTTCGAAACTAAAGAAAGCCAGCGCAGATAGCCCTTTGGAAATTGGCATATTTTCGTTGTGATCCACTTATAGGATTATTTCTATTAGTTCAACACATTTATGGACCAAAAGTATTCGGCTGTGTCAAGTGCTTCAGAGAATCCATGTATACATAATCCGTGATATATATCCATGTATACAGTTTTCAGCTTTTCTTTATGGTTTGTCGTTTGAAGACGTAGAACGAATTATCAGTTTAATGAACATAACGACAGCGTATCAAATGGATTTATCCTACACTATTTAGTGCGTATATAAAATAATATAAAGTAAATTAATTAATGTTGTAAATTTAGAAACAAAAGAACATAGAATCTTAGGGGAGGGAAAACAAACACCGTTATTGGTTCAGATGAGGACCAAGTTGAAAATGTAATGTATGTAAAGTGTTTTTTTAAACGGATTTCGAGACAAGTAAAGTTACGATTATTTGGAGTTAATTACGGGATTTGTATAGAACATTCGACGTTGTTCGTAGTCAACGGGTTGTTATTATTTTCTCACGTATGTTTGTAAGAGTCATTAAAACTTGCACTTGAGCCCAAGGTTCCAGAAACCACAGCAGTCGTGAGTTTAGAGATGACCAATTTGACGTCTTCTCTTCATTAGATTGAAGGTGTTTGGAACACCGACCCAAGATATAATACTTTATTTTTTCACCGTCTATACGCTATTCCTTTGCTTGTTATTACAACCAACGACACAATGTAGATTATGACAGCTGCGTTATTTCCCTCTTTACGATAGCATGGTCAGTATTACAGCTGAAATACTTGGGTTGAAATGAATTAGATGTGTAGACCTCTGGTGGGCTAGCAGTAAATTCGTTGACTTATAACACTAAAAATCACATTCAACTACACACTAAACCCGATTCCTCATATTCTGAAGCTTATGAGTCTAAATTATCCGGATGTTCTATATTTCAACCACCATTTTTACTTTTGCAGTTAATTACATTTGAAACCGTCAGAGTAACACCAATTTTCGTTCGTTTTCAAAGGGTTTCACTAAATCTGGCAACACAACTCACGATTGTTTGTTTGTAATTAAGCACAAAAATAAACAGGGGACTATCTAGCTCTGCATTTTATAACTCCGAAGACATACCGCTGTGCCACTGGGGGACACTTCTAACGAAATAGGGAAAAATCACACAATTTAGCATCACTGGTTTTCAGTCCATGCTTTGTACTATATATTAATATGAATAATTAAGCGCCCTCTGTTTCAGTAAAGATAGTGCTCGAGGACTTAAATGGTAAAGAAAAAAACAACAAACACACACATAATCGCATCAAGTCTCCGCTGTAATAGTTTACCAATTAAAACCATAGACATTTAAATATTACCCAGTCATATTTGTTTGTTTGTTTTGGAATTTCGCACAAAGCTACTCGAGGGCTATCTGCACTAGCCGTCCCTAATTTAGCAGTATAAGACTAGAGGGAAGGCAGCTAGTCATCACCACCCACCGCCAACTCTTGGGCTACTCTTTTACCAACGAATAGTGGGATTGATCGTAACATTATAACGCCCCCACGGCTGAAAGAACGAGGATGTTTGGCGCGACGCGGGCGCGAACCAGCGACCCTCAGATTACGCGTCGCACGCCTTAACACGCTTGGCCATGCCGGGCCCATTTACCCAATCATATTGAGATATTGTTGTTTAAAAAATGAATATTGAAGAATATATTCGATTTAGAGAAAAAAGAAGCAGACAAATGCTGTCAAATCTGTATTGGACAACAAAGATACTTTTATATTCTAGTCAACAGAGTATGGGAAAACAAAAATATATTCTTGTTCTCCGTCGTGCGTTGAGGCTATTTGTTCCGGTTTGACGCTTTTTCACACTGGAATCAATGAGGCGTTAATGTAGCGATCGGGGCGGAATATAACAACTGAATTAATCAAGTTAGCTCTATATACTGTTTTTATTTTCTGGTTCGCCTAATTCAGGGTCTGTCTGTTTGATGAGGCATTTATCGTCTAGGAGTATGCTCCTTCCTTATTTAAATCCTAAAAGGAAAAATACATAATATATAAAATATATAATATATAAAATGTATAATATATATATAATATATAAAATGTATAATATATAAAATATATAATATATAAAATGTATAATATATAAAATAGATATTACATAAAATATATAATATATAAAATGTATAATATATAAACTATATAATATATAAAATAGATATTATATAAAATATATAACATATAAAATGTATAATATATAATATAATGAAGAGAAAATCTACTTATATGTGAAAATAAATTTTAAACGACTTTGTTGACCGTGATATTTTATACACTAATAAATGACAAACAAGTTTTTGTTTAATTTTACTATACTCGCCCCTCTTAGAGGCACAACGGAATGTCTCTGGTACTGCTAGAAACCGGGTTTTAATGCCCGGTGGGCAGATCACAGATAACCCTTTCTTTAGCTTTGTAATAAGTAACAAACAACAACAATGTATTATACTTAATAGAACGTTTAGGCTGTCTTTCTTTTCTGTATAGTCTAGTGACGTTCGTTTACAGGTGGTAGAAGTCTGTAGAGGCGACAACTGATCACGGCTGTTTTCAAGTCCTTTTTCTTGTTTTACAATTTAAAGCTGCAATATATGTTATCCAATAATAGATAAACCTCTAGTCATGTCTGTTTATCCGGTATCTCTTCTGTTGTAAGCCATTAACCCTAAAGGTCTCTGTAAATACACATATTTGTGTTGTCTTTGAGAATGATCTATTATATCTCACATTACAAGATCCTAAATCCCATTCTTTACATTCTACAACTGATTAACTCTAAATTTTCCAACTGAAACGTTTCAGCTGCCCCTTCTCCTGCAGGTCATTACACTTAGAACTGTCAACAGTTACACCAGGTTTCGTTCACTTTGAAACAGTCTCACTACAACTGACAAATTATGGAAAAGCATGATTTATCCTATGATTTATTCATGATCACTTATATTTTAAGGATTGTAACTCCATGGAGCCTCAACACTAAGTTCCAGTCACCACCGTTCTCCTTGTTTCTTGTCAGTCATGGGATTGATTGTCTGCAATTACACCATTTTCTCGTCCGTTATGAAGGTTCTACTATATCTGATAAACAAACCTCTCAACCACACTTTGTATCTGTTAACTTATATTTCGAGATTTGATATTTTAAGTTTTTATATGAGATGTGTTAAATATAGATACAACTGAATCTTACTGTGTGCTCCCAGTAATGGGTTTTACAGCATAACTAAAATTGTTTTCATTTAAATCACAAGAGAAACATATTTCCCATTGTTTGAAGAGTAATAATTCTCACACTAGAGGTCGCTATAAATATTTTGTTCTGTCTGTTTATGTTTTTAAAATGTATACTTCAAGTTAAGAACTGCTCTTTTTATAATAAGCGGTAAAGGCCAACAGATATATCAGCTAAAATATTAAAAACTTGTAATATTTTCGAAAGTATATATTGCAATTATAAGTTACATTACGACCAAATTTTTCAAAAATTGTTTTTAACCATGCAAGTAGTGGAAGTCATTTCTTTCTTCCATTTGGTTTTCAGACAAATATATTCCATCTTTTGTACGGCAGTCCTAGCTGCAACTTTATTCATGAGGTTAGAGAAAAAACAAAATGGATATTAGAAATTCCAGTAGCCGTTTATCTTAATTCAACACAATAATTTACTCGTTGGTAATAGCGACAACTTACGGTAGCTTAAATTTCAACGATAATGAAACATTAGCGTATAGGTTTACCATAAAATTGTTAAAGGTAAGCCCAAAAACTTTACGCTTTCGAATAATAACACTACTCTTCTTGAGAAACAGATATGCCAATATCTTCCAACGTTAATTATCAGATCCTTCAATTTCTTCATGTTAAAGCTTTATTAGAGTAATTAATACATTGTTAATAAAGTAAATGTAAGGTTTCTCATGTTTAGGCTAACAACGTTTACAATGTAGCAAAAGTGTTTAAAATCATCTTTACAGTTACTTGGAATTTCTGTAACTGAAGAACGTTTTGCTTGCTACACAATATAACATCTGCGCTCCGTCCACCAGAGCGAATCGAACCTCAAATTTGGGAGTGTAAGTACTCACTTATAATTACACGCTAAAATAATAGTACTTGTTGTACTTTATCTCCAATCATATGTTAAAGCCTTCTTGAGTTAATGTTTTTAAGTTACCAAACTTCTCTCAGGTTTTATATTTCTAGTCTTTACTTAACAAAAAATTCATACTGAGAAAAAACGTGTGTCATTAATGAACATAAAATGATGTTTGCTGCATCAGAATCACTTTTATCTTGCTACTTTTCATTCGTGCAATGCGTTGCTTAAAGTGTGAAGTACCACCAAAAATATTATTTGTATTGTACAGAAAATTAGGAACTGATAAAAGTTTAAATGTTCGAGTCCTTTAATTTCTGATTAATTGAAATCTTTAGTTCTACATTTGATCGGAATTATAGGCACTCACAGTACTCGTTGGTCGTTTGTGTATAATTGTTGTTTATGTAAAGATGAATTGTTCTGTTACAGTGTTATTTTCCAAAGCTGTTGATGGCGTCGATTATACATTACATTGTTACACTTTCATTTACCGATGCTCAAGTAACTGGTCCAATCGATGTAACTGGCTAATCACTTTGCCCCTGGAAGTGAGCTTTTTGTTACAACTACGAGCTGAGATCTCTCAGTACGGATGGTGCCTTCAACTGACGTTTCTTTGAAAAGGTTCATTATTTATTACAGTAGTTTTCGAAAAAAAATATCGCATTTCGCGATAATAAAAACACAAAAGGCACGAAAGTTAAGTCTGTGTGCGATGAAAATGGCCAAAAACCTGTTGTACGCCTGAAATAGTGAGGAAATATAAACAGCTTGTGGAAAGAAGTAATCCAAGATTACACAGGTCACTTTTAGTTAATCCTATAATCTCTCATTTAATCTTACACAGGATTAATAAAAATGAAAAAAACGACCACATCTTCCAAAGATCATAGTCATAAGTCCGATCATACAAAGCTATAGATTATGATTCTAACATATGATTTAAGAGACCACAAACAAGGTTTTATTATCGTCTTGTAGAAATAAAGTTTCATTTATAGTACACAGCATACCAAGATATTTATGGCTGTTACGTTTTACAGTTAGTATTAAACAGCTGGCGACTTCACAAAAATGCCAAAGTGAATTCTGTTCACCATCAGGCCAACGTTCTCACACCATTTTGGTTGAAGAACATATAATATTTATACAAAATAAATGCTATTTAGGTATGACTCTGTCATGACAACTTATCCATTTTAGCATCACAGTTCTTCCTCTAAAGAAAGTTCTTGCTATACCATCCGAAGAAATATCAATCATATTACCAGATGCATTTTCCACTAGGTTGCTCAAATATACCATCAGAAGGCATCTTCGGAGGACTATTGTTACACTCTGAAAAACACTAAAGTAGAGTACAACAACACTTGAGTTTACTGTCCATCAAAAGACGTCCTGCAGTTGAAACTGTACTGGAAAACAAAATCTCGTAATCAGAACCATCAGCCAGGAGAATGTCATCAGTGAAAAAATAGCGAAAAGATGGAGACAGTTATCCAAAATGGCAGTAAGATGGAGGTAACTATCCTTGCATCCTTAACATAGGTCATGAACAAACTTATAGTTTAGCCTTATTTGAATACAAAAACGTCATAACTACAAAGCATTCAGACCATATCGATCAAGTGTTACAAGATGTTTTTCATTAGACACCCTTCAGTATAGCAATAAACAGCATGCCACTCTATACAGAATCATCATTTATGCTGTAACTACGTAAGATGAATGACATTTATTTCATTGCAATATATTAACTTATTTCATTGTAACCTTTTCAATTCATATTATTAATGTTTTAAGATTGTCACATGTAACAATGGAAATTTACAACCACTGGAATAAAATTCACATTGTTGAGAAACAAGATACAATATTTTTTTTCCATGAATAACGTTTCAAATGTTTGGTTGTTTTGTGTGCATGAGATATATCTAAGAAATGTTTCAAAATAAAAGAAAATTGATGTAATTGTAAATAATCCCAAGTTAATAACAAAAGAGAGATGATGGTTAGAAGGTGATGTCATGAAAGGTTATTTAAAATCGTAAGTCTTAAAATATGAATAGTCAAATTTTGGATTTGTTTTTGAGATATATTAGATTCCTTTTGAATGTAACCGAACATTGTTTTAAATGTAATCAGTCTTACATGTGATAAGACGAAAGAAGACAAGTGATGGTTAAAACATTTTACCAGGTATATCCGTGGCCATGAGGATGAAGATATAAAATATCAGACGAAAAGAACCATTAATTCAAATGTTTGTCAGATGTAGCATAGAACTCTTTGAAAATGAACGAAAACTGTTGTAACTGTAAACATCCCATGGATTTTTAACACACTGCAAAATGAGGGGCGGTGTCTATACAATGACGTCTTGGAGAGTTATTAGAAGTCACAAAGCTCAAAATATAGAGAAGCAGATTTAATGTCCGACTGAACGTTTTTATTACGATAGAACTCTTTCATAATGGACGAAAATTAGTGTGATCCTTGAAATTCGGAAATGTGACAAGGTGCAACTCAGCTTAAATACAACATCGGTGTCATTTGGAATCATAAAATATAAAGCATGACACTTAGAGTGTGGTTGAACTGGTAGAGGGTTGTTATGTGGTATTTAACATATTCCTTTCTAGGTGAACAAAAATAGGTCTCTAGTTGTATAGTATTCTACCGCAACGATTTACAATACATGTCGAGTAACTTATTTGGAATTTGTATTTCTCAGTTATTGGATTACGTACATTATGGCTCTAAATTGTGAAACGTAGCTAAAATAGGGTTTATTTCACGGGATCCCAATCAATCTGTAATACTACACTTGAGTTGCTGCGCAATATCTGTTTGTTTGTTTTGAATTTCGCGCAAAGCTACACCATGACTATCTGCACTAGCCGTCCCTAATTAAGCAGTGTAAGAGTAGAGGGAAGACAGCTAGTCATCACCACCCACCGCTAACGCTTGGGCTACTCTTTTACCAACGAATAGTGGGATTGACTGTCATATTTATAACGCTCCCACGGCTGAAAGGGCGCGCATGTTTGGTGCGACCGGGATTCGAACCCGCGACCCTCGGATTACGAGTCGAACACCTTAACACACTTGGCCATGCCAGGCCTGCACAATATTTATCAAGGTAGTTCTAAACAGATCCTGCATACCCAACTTGTCATTTGAATACAGACATAACTTCTTGAGTTTGACCGTGGAGCTCGTGATGTGCTGATGAAATTTTGTCATGTGACCACTTCAAATCACTTTTCGCAGCCCCAACGCTAAAAGAGTACAAGAAAAGCCTTCTTTTAAGCCAATAAAAATTTCAGATCAACCTAAAAAAAATCGGGTTTGGTTGTTGTTCTTTCAACGAAACTGTTCCCTACTGGCTTGTGAGGAACCTGTTAAAATATGTTTGTTAATACACCAAGCGTCCGAGAGAGAGATTATTTCATAGTTTGGCTTGTTTTGAATTTCGCGCAAAGCTACACGATGGCTATCTGCTCTAGATGTCACTAATTTTGCAGTGTAACACGAGAAGGAAGGCAGCTAGTTATCACCACCTACTGCCAACTCTTGGGCTACTCTTTTACCACGAACGGTGGGATTTACCATCACATTATAACGACCCCCACGGCTGAAAAGCCAAGCATGTTTGGTGTGACGGGGATTCGAACCTGCGACCCTCAGATTACGAGTCGACTACTTTAACCTTCTGGCCATGGCGGTTCCTATTTCATTGTCAAGGAACTTATTTTGTTTGTTGTTAAGCGCAAAACTACACAATAGACTATTTATGAACCGCCAGCATCAGATATCGAAACCCAATTTTAACGTTATAAGTCTTCGGACTTACCGCTGACGTTACAGAAATTGAAAAGCCTCTCCCACCGGAAGTATGTTCATCATTCCTTATTCAAGTAGACCTGGCATGGCCAGGTCAGTTAAGGTGTTCGACTCGTAATCTGAGGGTCGCGGGCTCGAATCCCCGTCGCACCAAAATATGCTCGCCCTTTCAGCCGTGGGAGCGTTATAATGTGACCTTCAATCCCAGTATTTATTGGTAAAAGAGTAGCCCAAGAGTTGGCGGTGGGTGGTGATGAGTAGCTGCCTTCCCTCTATTCTTACACTGCTAACTTAGGGACAGCTAGCGCAGATAGCCCTCGTATAGTTTTGCTCGAAATTCCAAAACAAACAAATAAACAATTACTACTGTAGCTGCTTTCAAAATGTTCCTGTCTGCTCATCCAACTGCTAACTATCGTGATGCTTCAACCTTTTTTACCAAATTGCAGATGTAATCATTTGTATCTCATTTAAAATTAAGCATAAAAAAGCTGATATGGGAAACATAAAAGATGACAATTAGTTAATTAATAGTGCTGAGAAGAGGGCTTTATTGATATATACTGAATTTACTTCTGGTACTAGATATTTATCAATGAACAAACAATAACTTGTGTCCAAAAATATCTCCAAAACTACTATCTTTGTGGATTTCTGAGCTGAACTTTTAATCTTCAACAAATTTTAGTATAAGACCCACCTTAGTTCCTGAGGAACATGTTAAAAGTAACCGCGACACTAAAAGGGTTTGCAGTAGTTCAAGTCCTTCGCTTGAATTTTATTTATCCTGTAATTTTCACGCGCCGCATTTAAGCTACGCTTTCTAGGAGGTCTTATGGGTTAGGTCAGTAAAGCATGGTCCATTTGAAAACATTTTACGCAGTCAGACAAACACACGTACGTAGACCTAGCTTTATTTATTACAACAGCAGGTACGTAACTTTACTTAAAGAAAACTACACGTAAAATAAACAATAAAGTATAGTAATGGTATTTACAATATTGTACGAAGTATGAAGCAATTATGAGTGTTTAGTGTAAGACACAAATACTAAGAATTATAGCAGTTTATAAAACAAGCCGAAGTTGGCCCGACATGGCCAAGCGTGTTAAGGCGTGCGACTCGTAATCGTTCGCATCTAGGTTGCACCAAACACTCTCGCCCTTTCAGTCGTGGGGGCGTTATAAGTTACAATCAATCCCACTATTCGTTGGTAAAATAGTAGCCCAAGAGTTGGCTGTGGGTGGTGATGACTAGCTGCCTTCCCTCTAGTCTTACATTGATAAATTAGGGACGGCTAGCGAATATAGCCCTCGTGTAGCTTAGCGCGAAATTCAAATTAGTTTCGTTGATCATATTATTGTTACGTTTTGTTTTAGTGATAACAATGTACAACCTTTCGTAGAATGACAGCCGTGAATGTAAGTTACTTTTTTCTTATCAGACATCACTATTATAAATTAATCTAGATTAAGTAATTCTAATTAATGCGTTTTTGACGAACCAATGCCACAAACTAAGCACTAAACGGAAACATTGAACGATGTCAAGTCTAGTATTGTACTCAGATAAAGTTAACAACTTCCAGATAAGTTATATCGTGTAATATATCGGTTGTTATTATGATTTTATTTGGATGAAAATTAATTTTTGAATTACGTAGGCAATTCGGATTGAGAACAAAATCTAGTTGTGTAAACGAACAAAAACTTACAGACGATGGTAACCGCGAAAACATACTGACTGTTACAGTAACAATAAGCCCGTGACTGAGGTTAACAACTAAGGAGCAAACTCACTGTTGAATATTATGATAGCTAGTTTTTGGGTTATTTTTACCACTAAAGTTTGTTTCTAAGGAAGTTGCTTTTGCCTTTTGTTTTGTTAATGAAAACATGAAGTGGTAAGTTTATTTTAAATATTATATATATATATATATATTGAAATTTATTTACATATACAGTAAGATTATTCGAGCATTGTTTTAGCTTTCTAATAACTGCTCTTAAAATAAAAAAAGGGGGAAGCCAGATGTCGCCATAATAAAATGGAAACAAATATTATTACAGGTTGAGCATTATGAGTTCATTGACTTACCATTGAACTAATGGAGTTGAGAGAGTGGGGGCTTTGAGATGATAGACACTTTAACGTGTTTCATGTATTGTATTTGAAACATCGCATGTTTTTTGTCAGCGAAATAAATCAGCAAACGTAGGCGGGAATATACAAGTACAACCATATTTTCAACTGCTTGACACTGGATGACTTTGTGCACGTACTTTGTTATTTTGACTCGATTTTCGTCACTTGTTTTGCGCCGTCCTTTCCTCACACTTTTTAAACAATTAAACAGCTTATTAACTGCTATTTCTTGCAGGAATTAAAATATTAGCTCAAAATAATCGATTATAATTATGCTGATTGTAAAACTGGTTTTTTATGAGACCATGCGCTGAGTGAACCTGTGATAGAACTTTAGACGTCAAAGCTGGCGAACCAAATTTAAAGCCATTTAATATCATAAAATATTCCACACATTTCAATTGATGATAACTTGTGAAAGTGACTGTTAATCTCTTAGTATTGAATTCTGGGTAGTAGGGTGCTGCTGATTGGCTGCTTTTCCTGGGGTCGGTAATTCAAAAGTACTGACTGTGGCATATAAATTTTATCCTTGTTAAAACGCATTGTATGGGACAGTAACTTTTACATGTCAAAATAATTTTAAGTTATGTACTATAAGATTACTAAATTCACAGAAAAAAAAAAAAAGGACAAAGTCTCACCGGACAGCCTTACGTCATGATTACTGACTCTCACTTTAAATCAAACTAACTTTTGATGTTGAATTCCTATTAATATAGATTTTTACAAAAATTTGGCGTTACCTTGATAAAGCATAAGGTGCTTACTTTGTGAGAAAATATAACTATAAGACTTGAATGTGGTATCAATTGAAGTGAACCACCAAAATGTCTCTAATTTTTATGGATATTCAATAAGTGTTTGAATGATGTTTCAACTATAAACAATTGTTTAAAGTTTTCTTTACATGAATTGAATCGTTATATTTTTTTGTTTTGTGTTAATTTTTTTGTCTTTATGTCTTTTGTGTTTTCCAATAATGTTTTTGAAAATTTCTAGTCTCTTGTATTCGACCGAAAAATCTCTGAAAATTGTTTTATTGAAATAGAATCATTTCTTTTCAATGGGGTGTTAATTTTATGCAACAAAACACCGAATTTTTTGCAACAATGTGTAAGTTCTCATCTTAAAAATACAAGCTATAATTAGCAAATTACCTACCTAATTAGATTTTCGCTTTGAAACAAATCTAAAATTACAAATAAACGAGGCCCGGCATGGCCAGGTGGGTTAAGGCGTTCGATACGTAGTCTGAGGGTCACGGGTTCGAATCCCCGTAGCGCCAAACAAACTCGCCCTTTCAGTCATGGGGGCGTTATAATGTGACTATCAGTCCCACTATTCGTTGGTAAAAGAGTCGCCCAAGAGTTTGCGGTGGGTGGTGATGACTAGCTGCTATATTAGGGATGGCTAGCACAGACAGCCCTCGTGTAGCTTTGTGCGAAATTCAAAAACAAATAAGCAAACACTCAAGATGTCTTCAAAAATAGTAATAAACAATAAATAAAAACGTAGATTATACATAAAATATTTGACTGAGACATGGTTTGTATTCCTTTAAAAAATCACTCAATTCCTACCTAAACTGAGAAATAGTTTAACACAATAATATTCAAGACACTGTTACGCACAAGAGAATCCCACTATTAAAAAAGGTGAAGTAATTTTCCATGAACAAACAAACTCTTAGACTTTAAAAGTGTTTTGCAAACTTGTTCTCCTGTGGGTCAGCGGAAAATGTACGGACTTTCAATGCGAAAATGACACTCGATTTCTTGTAGTAGACAAAGCGCCAATACCTCCTTGTGTAGGTTTTCACTGAAATAAAAATTTTGACAAGCCTCTAACCAGATTGTCTTGTCAGCATACATCACTTGCCAAGCAACAAAATCAAAACTTATAACTGTGGTAATGCCGATCTAACTTGACTTTAAAATGTCATAAGTCCAGTCTTGGATCGATGAATAATAAATGATCATGTTATGGCCGGCGCTTGGGTGATGCTGGGATGGGCTGTGCAACTCCAAATACTTGATCCCTGTTTACTGATAAGCTATAAACCCATTACTTATTGGTTTCGATTTGCACTCTAAGAATAGACAAGATTTAAAGTTAACTCAGTAGGCTTAACTTCTTAATTACTTATTGTTCCCTTTTCTAAGAAGTTTTTGACACTCGTTTCACTGTGTTAATGTAGACCCTTTTTTGTTTAGTAGTTAAAATATTTTGGTATCTCATTTTTGTGAAATAAGATGAATCACTTCCAGTAAATTTAAAGTAAATCAGGACTATGATGATTCTTCGTGTTATCTCAGATACAAATAACTGGTTATTTAGCCTTATCAACTCTGGTAGAAGTGACTTCAAATAACATTATCTTCACTGTGGATTATGGTCATTACGATTAGCCAATCAAAATGCTTCAATCAGTATTATATACTTAAAATCACGAATCAACTATTTATAAGGTTCCTTCTAGATGAGTCCGGTATGGACAGGTGGTTAAGGCACTCGACTCGTAATCCGAAGGTCGTGGGTTCGATCTCCGTCACATCAAACATGTTCGCCCTTTCAGCTGTAGGGACGTCATAATGTTACGGTCAATCCCGCTATTCGTTTGTAAAAGAGTAGCCCAAGAGTTTGCGGTGGGTGCTGATGAATAGCTGCTTTCCCTTTGGCCATACACTGCTAAATTAAGGACCTCTAGCGCAGATAGTCCTCGTGTAAATTTGCGCGAAATTCAAAACAAACGAAGAAATTCTTCTAGAGATATTTATCGTGTATGTGAGTAATATGCCACTGTCGGGCCTAAACTTAGGTTTTGCATCACAATTTGCTGATGATGTAGCAGTCTGGAAACGTGGTCCCACTTCTTCAATAGCAGCAACAAACCTGCAACCAGTCCTGAAGAATACTTCCAGAAATATAGAATAAAAATACATATTCCGTAAAACCAAGTAATACTATTCACCAAATTAAATAAACCGAATAAAGATCCACCAACGTTATACATGAACGGATCATTTTTACAGACTGCTACTTCGGTTACATTTTTAGGATTAACTTAAGATACCAAATTAACGTGGATACAGCATACTAACAATATCCTGATTAGAATCTGGAAAAGAACAAATTATGCAAGAAGCCTATCGGGTAAAAATCAAGGCACATCACCTGATAATATAATAAAAATCTACAAAACATACATCAGACCTATAATAGAATACCCTTGTCCACCCTGGATAAACAACACAAAAACAAGTATACAAACTACAAAAAAATACAAAATTCAATCATAACTTCAGCCTATAAAGTACCACGCAGTACTTCATCCACATTCATATACAAGTATGCAAACATAGAAACAATATCTGATAGACTCTTACATAATACACTAAATTATTAGAATGAAAATTGGCAAAAAACGATTTATTGTGTGATCTCAACAGATACTATGTACATGATGAACATAATCCTAAGTACCTCTCTCCTATGAATATATATTTAAGAAATATAAAACAAGCTGGTCACCATGCACGAAACGGTTAAAACTAATATAATATTCATAGCATTATTTTCCTTTTTCTTTATTTCTCTCTTTTTTCGTTAAATATATATAAATATATTTAACAAATAAATAAATAAAAATAATAATGAAAAAGTATAAAAGAAGAAAATAAAAACAAAAACATAAATTAATAAAAAGGGCAACTCAAGACAATATATGGACATTGCTCTGAAAAGGGCCGGAGTACTGAGGTAACTCTGGCCCTAAAGCACCACAACTACAGCATAGTAGTAGCCGACCTGGAAGTTAGGGATGGAGGTTTTGTGCACCTGACCCTCCTGGGTATCTAAAATTTAACATACCCAAATAGCAAGCGAGATATAATCACTGGCCAGGACATGAAATACACACGTTATCTGGTGCTTTGGCTTCCCTAGCCTGGCAGTCTGCGCGTAGGTGGGAAAGCCCACGGAACATGGGGTGCATTTCTTGGTTATGTTTTGCATAGATTTATGAAGTCATGTCGATGTGCTGAAATCGACCCATATGCAGTCACAAGTTACGTGACTGTGGGTATTCACTGAAGGCATTAGTAGAATCGGTTTCCAGTATATCGTTTAGTAAGTGCAGTCATTTGGCGGTTACCACGCGTCTCGAAAAACAATTCTACGAGACTGAAATGTGGTCAGTTAGCAGGTCACATCCGTTCAAGCAATATCTAAGGAATTTGTCGATGAATTTAGTATAACCAAGAAAAGTGTTCTCATTAACTATACTGAACCCAGGGTAAAAATATCGTTTATGACATCAAAGAAGGCTGTAGCATGTGATATTCTGGCATTACAGGCCTCATTCAATAGGATATAGAACTTGCTATGTATTATCATTACTTATTCTCCTCAGACCACGCTTCACTTCCTCCACAGGGTCAGGTTCATTTATGAAATTAGGATTAGACTTGGTTTCAGATTCTCTCCAAATGATTATACACCTGCTATCTGTCTACCAGGAAAAGTGAAAATCATTCTTTGAAAACAAAACATTAAATTATTCCACTGGTTGTTGCTATCCTCGTCATGTTCTTGGCACTAACATAAATAAGTTGGTTGTGTTCTCGTGAGCAAAGTACACCTTAATGGTTTGGTGGTATGCAGCTAAGCCTTGTGAAGTATTTAAGAGACTTAAAACACATAACCTACTTTTATGGTGAACCAGAATCGACAGTAGCAGTCGTTTGCTTCTGGTGTGGATGATGGTTGTACAAAGTGTTGATGGTATAGACATTTAGCCAATTTACAAGACATGCTTCGATTAGCCAGCTTAAACTTAACTGATCGTTTTCTGTATCAACGAAAATCTACATCTTGTATTTGAGGTCTAGCCATGTTTCGCTAATAATATGGAAACTCTAATTTATCTCATACTTATCACTGAATCTAGATTACCTAAGACTGTTATACAGCATGCAAAATAAATAACAAATCACCTTAGCTGATCATTATATAACTAAACTGAATGAAAAATGAATTGAGCGGTGTGATTGATGTTATCTCATAAACTGATTTTGTCTTGTCACAGTTACAACGTTACCAATTACAATTACATTTTTAATTGTTTTGAAAATCTTCAGTCCATAAACAAATAAGTTAAAAACACTATTATAATACTCTCATTACATACTAATTGGGCCTGGCATGGGTCGGTGGTTCAGGCACTCCACTTGTAGTCCGAGTGTCTCGGGCTCGAATCCCGGTCAAACTAAACATGCTCGCCCTTTCATCGTGAGGGCGTTATAATGTGACGATCAATTCCACTATTCGTTGGTAAAAGAGTAGCTCAGGAGGGTGGTGATGACTAGCTGACTTCCCTCTAGTCTTAAACTGCTAAATTAAGAACGGCTAGCGCAGATAGCCCTGCTTTGTGCGATTTTCAAAAACAAACAAATTAATTTGTTATGTCTGCCCATTTTTAACTTTCTAAATGATTTTGAATAATCGGTCACTTAAGGGTTAGTGACCCACAACCATTTAGAGTTGAATATTCTCATACTAGGATCAGCAACTCGCAACTCTAGAAATATAGCAAAGCCACATCGGACTATCTGCCGAGCCAACCAAGTGGAATTGAACTCTTGATTTTACGTTGTAAATCCGTAGACATACCGCTGTACTCGCGGGGGGCTCTCTTGAAGTAAATCAGAGTTAGTAAATGAACATACTCAATGTTGATAAAATGTAGTGGACTCACAGCTTAATATCACAAACGTAAGCCATCTGATTATTCATTTGAATCACGACGAGTGAAAGGATGTGTATCAGAACTTCTTGTGTCATCTATAAGTGGAATATCTCGATGAAATGATGGTTATTTTGGAATATTCAAAGCCAGTGTTATATACGGTAATTAAACAAAATGGCTGCACTGATTAAATACCAAGGTTATTCTAAATGTTTTTATCACTTGCATATCTATCTTGACAGTCAATTTGTTTTTATGAATATTTAAAGATATTTCGCATTATGTAAAACGTAAGCTGTAATACATATTTATAATATCGTGCCTTTGCAGGTATCTCAAAAGTTTAGGATCTGTAAATCTAGGACCGGCATGGCCAGGTGGTTAGGGTTCTCGACTCACGATCTGAGGGTCACGGGATCGAATTCGCGTTACACCAAACATGCTCGTCCTCTCATTCCTGGGGCGTTATAATATGACGATCTATCTCACTATTTATAAGTAAAAGAGTACTCCAAGAGTTTGTTGTGGGTGTTGATGACTAGCTGCCTTCCCTCTAGTCTTACACTGCTAAATTAGGGACGGCTACTGCGGATAGCCCTCGTGTAGCTTTGCGCCAAATTAAAAGCAAACAAACAAGTTTACAAATCTTTGTCTGTCAAGAAAGTTATCTTGAGATTTTCAGAAACAAAGCAGACAGGATCACTAGAGTTATAGCATTTAGAACATTTGTTTTTTGCTTGTAATTTGGAAAACATTATATAGAGCTCGAAAGGTTTTAACGAACTATCCCTTGTGGGTCAGCAGTAAATTTACGAACTTGCATCCGTAAAATCCGTCCGATAGATTATATAGACCATTGAGTAGCTTTGCGCTAAAAAGAAAGCAACGTTGCTGTTTTCCTTTGTCTGTGCTCGATGATCTACGTCAATTACCACAAGGATCGCTGTTGGCATCCGTGAACCAGCCTGTTCCGCACTATCACTTCAGTGCGACATCTAACATCTAAACTTGAAACATATAATTACAAAAATAATCAATAAACGTAAGTTATGTTAGTTTTTAAGTTTATTTATTTGTTTCAGAATATTCGTAAAAATAGGTGACATATAGAATACTTAATAGAGTGATAATAATACACCTTCTATGCAATATGTTTCTTTGTGCTAAACAGGTTGGCGTAATTTCGTTCATAAGTGTACGAGCATTCTGCCCTCGAACATATTTTCTTTTTTTCTTTATCAAATTTGTTTATTTTATTACTCGATTAGGCCCGGCATGACAAAGCGTGTTAAGGCGTTCAACTCGTAATCCGAGGGTCGCGGGTTCGAATCCCGGTCGCACCAAACATACTCGGCCTCCCAGCCGTAGGGGCGTTATAATGTGACGGTCAATCCTACTATTCGTTGGTAAAAGAGTAGCCCAAGAGTTGGCGGTGGGTGGTGATGACTAGCTGCCTTCCATCTAGTCTTACACTGCTAAATTATGGACGGCTAGCGCAGATAGCCCTCGTGTAGCATTGTGCGAAATTTAAAAACAAAACTACACAATTATTTTCAATCCATACTTTTTCCTTAGTTTCCCTCCCCCATCCCCGGATACTAGTGTTGTAGTCCGTAGATATGTCGCTGTGCCACAAGGGGGCGATATAAGAGGCTGAGATCAGTATTTAGTCGATTTTTTTTTTTCAATCATGTGCATAATGAATTTTTTTTCACGTGCAACAGTATCAAGGCAATCTTCAGATGTGTGCTGCCAATCTTGTTTTGTTTTTTCTAAGGGGTTATTTTTAGACCATCGACTCCATCGGATCATTGGGCCGTTTTGCGATGGTTTGCTATCATCAGCTAGTTATTTGGGCCTTAGGCCTATATGCTTCCAGGATCATTAGGACCGTCAATGTGTTGAAACTACTTTCTCCATTATTGAGAATGTGCATGACTGGAATAATAAATTGCGCGGCACAACTTTAGCGAACAGGCGCGAATTTCGCAAAACAGATTTAACAGTTTCAGTTATGTACATTTATAAATATACATTTAATTTAATCAGCGATAGTTGAAAGATATATAATATAGTAAATTCCTCACAAAAGTTAGAATCAATCTTACTAACGTATTTGTTTGTTCTTTATGTAGGCCCGGCATGGCCAAGCGCGTAAGGCGTAATCCGAGGGTCGCGGGTTCGCGCCCGCGTCGCACCAAACATGCTCGCCCTCTCAGCCGTGGGGGCGTTATAACGTGACGGTCAATCCCACTATTCGTTGGTAAAAGAGTAGTCCAAGAGTTGGCGGTGGGTGGTGATGACTAGTTGTCTTCCCTCTAGTCTTACACTGCTAAATTAGGGACGGCTAGCAGGGACCCCTCGAGTAGCTTTGTGCGAAATTCAAAAACAAAACAAACAAACAATCAATGTGCGAAATTCAAAAAAACAAAAAATGTTCTTTATGTAACAGGTTACTACTCACATCATTGACTCTACCTATGTTCATCTCGATAACGTGTAACAAAACGTTTGTTAAAAAGCTGCGAATAAAACGCAAAAACAAATACGATTGTCATTACAAGGAAGAAAACTTTGTTTCCTTTCTCAGCCTTTACAGTCTGATGAGCAAGCAAGACAGAGAAAGAAAGACAAAAATATCAAAACATTATTTAAACCACTCTTTTAGCTTTGGTTTGGTTTGTTTTGAATTTCGCGCAAAGCTACTCGAGGGTTATCTGCGCTCGCCGTTCCTAATTTAGCAGTGTAAGACTAGAGGGAAGGCAGCTAGTCATCACCACCCACCGCCAACACTTGGGCTACTCTTTTGCCAACGAATAGTGGGATTGATTGTTTGTTTGTTTTGTTTTTGAATTTCGCACAAAGCTACTCGAGGGCTATCTGTGCTAGCCGTCCCTAATTTAGCAGTGTAAGACTAGAGGGAAGGCAGCTAGTCATCACCACCCACCGCCAACTCTTCGGCTACTCTTTTACTAACGAATAGTGGGATTGACCGTCACATTATATGCCCCCACGGCTGGGAGGGCGAGCATGTTTAGCACCACGCGGGCGCGAACCCGCGACCCTCGGATTACGAGTCGCACGCCTTACGCGCTTGGCGCCATGCCAGGCCAGTGGGATTGAACGTAACATTATAACGCCCCCACGGCTGAAAGGGCGAGCATGTTTGGTGCGACGGGTATTCGAACCCACGACTTTACACTGTTAAATTAGGGACGGCTATCAGAGATAGTCCTCGTGTAGCTTTGGACGAAATTGAAAACAAACAATCAAACACTGCGCGAATATCCGAAACAAACAAAGTTTGATGATAAGGAAAGCACTTTGAAGCTAACAAAGTTTGGATGACAAAAATCTTGTCGAAACGTTGTATACATTTGTCAGAATCTTTAAGTTGTTAAAAAAGGGTTTCTTCTTTACATATTCAATCAGTCTTCAAACTTTATTGAACTACCTAAATGCTGCCTGTTAAAAACAATTATATTCTCATATTATGCACAGTTTTAGAGACATCTTTCCACACGTATGAAAGGTCATGTCTCGGGGCTACTTCATATTCATGTATTCCACTGGCTTCATTATTAATAACATATATTATAATGGTCATTATAGTTATTTAATGTAAAAAAAAAATGTGTTGGGTTTGTCATTTTTGTGAGTCGTGAAGTAATTCTCAGTCAGGAAACGCTCATATCCAGATATTACCAGGCCCGGCATGGCCAAGCGCGTTAAGTCGTGCGACTCGTAATCCGAGGGCCGCGGATTCGCATCCCCATCGCGCCAAACATGCTCGCCCTTTCAGCCGTGGGGTCGTTATAATGTAACGGTCAATCCCACTATTCGTTGGTAAAAGAGTAGCCCAAGAGTTGGCGGTGGGTGGTGATGACTAGTTGCCGTCCCTCTAGTCTTACACTGCAAAATTAGGGACGGCTAGCACAGATAGCCCTCGAGTAGCTTTGTGCGAAATTCAAAACAAACAAACAAACCAGATACTACCTCAATCCGATTTTTGTTGAAAAACTTTCATGTAAATAAATGGCCAGTTAACACTTTTGTTGTATTCTTTTAATCTGTTAGTGCTAGTAGCAACTAGCTGTTTTCAAAGATGTTATCAGTATGGAAGGAATTAATAGTAATAACACAATATATTTTTTTTGTGTGAAATATTATTATAACTAAAATATAACCTTTCTTGTATAAAAGCTGTTTTTATGTCGTTTACTGTTTGTTTTTTAGAGCAAAGCCACATTGGGCTATCTAATATGTACACTGCAGAAAACCGAACCCCGAATTCTAGCGTTGTAAATCTGTAAGCTTGCCGTTCTCACACTGATAGACGTCTTTCGGTGCAAAACTACATCATGGTCCACGTACGCTCTGTCCTTTACGAGGTATTCAATACGGATTTAAGAGTTATAAGTCAGTCGACTTACAGATACCCCCATCATAAAGGATCTGTTTTATTTATCATGCCGTTTGACATAACTATGTATGTGTGTGAGAACAACCTTTATTGTGCAAAATTTGTTGCCATCAGACTTGATGTCCACAGTGAAGATTTTCTGTTATTAATATTGTTTCCCCTGAGTATCATGCTAACTCGTGTCTTTCTTTACTGCTATCTACTTGTTCAATTATTCTCTAAAATTATAAGCAAAGTTTATGGGTTTATATCCCGCACCCAACCTGTTGTCAATTTTGTTTTGGGGTAGAAGGCTACTAAGAAATATTCCTATAAAACCACAACAACTAATTTTGATATCTGACAAACATGTTTTTACAAGTGGCTGAGCAATTCCCGCTCATAGTTCTATGAACTAATTCTATATAAATAGTATTTTCCCTCAGTATTTTTTATTCTAGTAATATGGAGTTAGAGCTCCGCATTGTGTGCAAGAATTAGACAGCCACTGTCCTCCAACAGTAGGCAAGACGACATCTGGAGGTTACAGCCTTCCCTATGTTTGAATTAGTACGATTAGCTAAGGGTATATCAGACGACGTTTCCCGTGATTAAATTATGTAACAACTTTTACCAGAAGAGTTGCCGAAGTTTTTAATTAATAAGAAATATTCTCATTGATGAGTAACAGATAACCAACACTTAACAGGTGATAAACAACAACTAACAGATAAACAACCCTCTAGCGGCTTAACGGTAACTCTGAGGGGTCATAACGCTAAAAACCAGATTTCGATACCCGAGGTGAGCACAGCACAGATAGCCCATGGTGTATCTTTGGGGTTAACAGCAGATAAATAAGCAAACTACAAAATATTTTACGATCACTCTGCTCTAGGCCATTATCTAGGTCTCCTTGCTGTTGAGGTTAGGCCTACTTAGCGATATTAATAATCACTTAGGCGTAATAATATGAAGCTTCACATTTGAAAATTCTGCTTATCACATTTAGCCAATGTAGTTATTACTCTTTAAGAAACTTAATGTTATATATTACTATAAATAATTGAAATGAATCTTAAATTATTTTAGTGTGATGCTGTAAGCTGTAAACTACATAAAGCAGCGACAAATTTTTTTTTTCAATTTTTAGTGTGTGACAGGTTCACAAAAACACAGTGTGTGTAAGTACGTAAACTTTTGTATCTAGTCTAATTTTACCCATCTCAATCCACCATAGCTTTTGAGAGTTACCTCGCTAAAGAACGTTTATCCGATAGCTACATTTTAAAGTGGGGAGGGGCTTATGACAAGGTTACCAGTTTTTAAAATCAGAAGGATAATTCAAACAAATTTAGAACACGTTCTGAAAAGTTCGGAGATAGCAAATGGTAAATGTTTGACATGCACTGGAGTATATGAGAACAAGATAAATAACTATCTGTGTACAGTAGCAACCATGTTAATTTCCTGATTTATACTGAGTCAACAATTACACTGTGGTGAAATAATTACCTCAAATAATATTTGGTACGGTGGAATAAAATGTTAAAATGTGAAAGGCGAATGTTTAGTTTTGTGTTGAAGTGTATACCGTCTAGGATAAAGAAATATGTAAATAATATGTAAGGACTTTATTAATTATCTGATTTACTGTTGTTGTTCTTGTCGTTTTGAATTAAGCACAAAACTACACAATGCGCCATTTGTGCTCTGCCTACCACGGGTATCGAAACCCGGTTTTTAGCGTTGTAAGTCCTCAGACATATCTGATTTATACTGGATCAAAGAAAACAGTTAACTCGACAGAATTCAGCTTTGAGTACACGCATTGTTTTTTGTGTTCTTGATAGCACTAAAGTTCGGTTCATCATGTGTTATGTATTCATGTACAGTTCATTTATTTTGTAACACAGATCCAGTAACTTTGAGAGGAATTCAGCATTTATTTCTAATTCATCTTATCGAACCCATCGAGATATAGAGGAGCTGTATAATGTATTCTTTTGAGAAATCACATTACGTTAAAATATCAAACCCTTACAAAACAGACGATTGTGGATATCAGTAAACGCTAATTTAAGCACTATTGTAACCAGTAATTCATAAAGATAATAACTAAATTTGTCTCTTAATCAATAAATTGATTGTGTAGGAACTTTAAATTTCTAAATACAAGTTTTACGATTGCTGGTACAGCGGTATGTCTCCGGATTTACAACGCTAAAATTAGGGCTTCAATTCCCCTCAGTGGGCTCAGCAGATAGCCCGATGTGGATTTGTTATAAGATAAAACACAAAAACACACTCGCGATTACAGTATAGAAAAACCACGTGGCCAATTCCATTAAAATGCCACAAAACAATAAATAATTCAATAAACCCAATCTACTGTTCAGAAGGTCTGCTAGCATCGGTAAACTTTAACAAGATCTAAGAAAAGAGCTTTTTACGTAAATTTCTTGTGCGTTGCGAGTGGCTAATTGTATTTGTATTTTGAATTTATAACAAAGCTACAAAGTCTATCATCCACCGTCCTTAATTTTTAACTAATAACCAGAGTGACGCCATCCAGTAAGCACAACCTCCCATGCACCAACGGTGTTAAAGGATTTACTATATCCGACTCGTCAGCTCCGAAACTCAGAACTCTACCACAAGGGCAGTCTGAGCCCTCGTATTAACAATCATTAGGTCATGTCACGTTGTATTCTGTTACTATGGCTTTTGCATTGAGATCAGCAGTGCTTAAAAATATTAAGTTTGAAAGATTTTCTGTGGTATACAAAAAGCACAACAACTGAAATATTTCTATCCCCATTGGATCCTTTGGGGGGAGCATTTACGTATAAAGTAAAATCTAGCAGACCTGATGACTTCACCCTGCTTACAATTATTTCTCATATCATTTGCGCCAAGGATGAAATTACTTCACTTTGAATATTTTAAGCCAATTCACTATCATTTTTCAGTGCGTGTTCAAACACTTGGTTAAACAATCTAAATCAATGAGTGGAATCATCGATGTCATATTCCAAGCTTCCAGGAAGTAGTAACTTATTTAGCTCCAGAAAGTTGGTAATTTCCAATACATAATTCAGGTAATATCTATTCTTAGCCAATTGTAAATCATCCACTGGAGAGCTAAAGCTTTTGTTCAGACTCTTTTCGGACGGCCTGTTGGTTAGGCTGCTCATCTCACAAGTTTTAGGTCGCGACTTCGAATCCCGTCATCGAAGATGTCGCCCTTTCACATTTGTAACGTTGTAATGTGCGGTTAATCCCACCTTTCATTAGCAGAAACGTGGTCCAACTGTCTGCGGTTATTGCTGTTGACGTGTTGCCTTTTCTCTGGTTAATTACTTCAAGATTATATAGCTAAAACAATAGTTCTCGAACTGTTTAGGGCGATCTTCAAAGACAAGCAAGCAAACACACAATCAAATTCTTTCAAGGCAGATATATTTACATACGAACAACAAGGCACAATTTGATCCTTCAAGGTTGATCTTTGAGAAAGTTAAATATTTCATAATACTAAACAAAAATTACAGATGTTTATCCTGTTGATTTCAAATAATAACGTTAACGTATACATGCAAGATGACTTTAATCCTAGGAATCGTTTTAGTATACCCTCCTCTGCAACATTTCAAGTAAGTCAATATTCTTGCTCAGACTGGATGTGACTTAGTGTTTATCTCTTGGACTGTTCATCTTATGGTCCATGGTTTATGTTCTGTTGCAACAAAATTGTGTTTCATCTTTTGAGGTCGTGGGTACTTTATGAAAGACTAAAAATCCAGACATTCGATTACAGTAGCCGAAAAGTTGGCGGGTGGTAGTTTATCAATTCGTAATTAGATATGGCTAGTGCAAAAAAGCGCTTATACATCTTTGAGTGAACATAGGAAAAAAACAAATAGTGACAGATTCTCTTACTTTGAGGGACAAATTCACGGTATTTCCAAAAGAGATGAACTAATCAGCGAATGCTTCATGTTGACGGTAACCATGGTCTTTCTTCAATGCTGTAAGCCCGGCATGGCCAAGTGGTTAAGATACTCGACTCGTAATCTGAGGTTCGCGGGTTTGAATCTCCGTCACACTAAACATGCTCGCCCTTTCCGCTCATGGCCCGGCATGGCCAAGCGTGTTAAGGCGTTCGACTCGTAATCCGACGGTCGCGGGTTAGAATCCCGGTCGCACCAAACATGCTCGCCCTTTCAGCCGTGGGGGCTTTATAAGTGACGGTCAATCCCACTATTCGTTGCTAAAAGAGTAGTCCAAGAGTTGGCGGTGGGTGATGATGACTAGCTGCCTTCCCTCTAAATATTACGCTGCAAAATTAGGGGCGGTTAGCACAGATAGCCCTCGTGTAGCTTTGCACAAAATTCTAAAAACAAAAGAAAAAATACCATAATTATTTCTATTACTGAATATATTATGTTTCAACTTCCTAGAACTTGGTTGATATGTATCTCACGATTGTACATTCTAGTGTCTGAGCCTCTTATTCACAGGCTAGCACGTTTCCAGTTCATTTTTTATAACGTAATATTTACAGTTCTTAGATTGGCAAAGGAACGGGTTGACCCTGTGGTAGAGCTGTAGATTTCGAAGATGGCGGAATAGATTAGAATCTGTGTGATATCACAAAATATTTTCCCACACTCTAATCTATGGGTACATTTGGTGTGTATGATAGATGGTATTGGGTGTTTCTCATTGGCTCCCCATCATCTTGTTAGTAATTCACAATTAAAGGCCTCCCTCTAGTCTTACACTGCTAAATTATGGACGGCTAGCGCAGATAGCCCTCGAGTAGCTTTGCGCGAAATTCAAAAACAAACCCTTTCAGTCGTGGGGACGTCTTAATATGACGGTCAATTCGTTGGTAAAAAAGTAGCCCAAGAGTTGGCGGTGAGTGGTGATGACTAGCTGCCTTTCCTCTAGTCTTACATTGTTAAAGTAAGAACGGCTAGCGCAGATATCCCTCAAGTAGCTTTGCGCGAAATTCAAAAAAACAAACCAAACCAAACCAAACAATTCTTCAATGCAGTTTTACAATTTATGAAGCCATTTAATTTGCAATTATTTTCACCAGTTGAATAAAACTGAAAAATTCTAGAGCGTAAGCAGTGTATCGCATCAAGCCGAATTAATATTCCGGCCGAATTCTCCCTTTAAATTATTTAGAAATAATAATTAAAAAATATCATTCTTTATTACAAAATTTCGTTCGAAAAAATACGCCATCTGTCAGACACGACTTTCCAGCTCGAGGATCAAAGGATAACACACGTTAAAGTTTATTTCCAGTTGGGTCAACTTAGCACAAGCCGGCTGATGATGGTAACGTGAAATTGTTTAAATAGAACATCATTAAAACCGAAACAAAATTTATTTATAAAGAAAGATATGGAACCATTTTGTTATATACTCTTCAAAACAAGAAACGCAAAAGGGATATTTTTTTTTATTTTAAAGAGAAATATATGTAATAACGTTACAAGCTCAGAGTATGTGATGTTACACGTAATAAGGCACTGATTGTCAGACCAAAATGACAATAAAAGTTGTGCACTTTGAAAACGGAGGAAAACATTGGATTTTTCGCCAAAATTCATTCGTGTCCAATAAATTTGTTTGAGAGACCTGCATGTTCTGCAAGTGCAACATGTGCAAAATCCCTATAAAAGTGACGTGTTCTCGGTTTCCATAGCTCATTGTTAAGCCACCGACACGAAATACAGTTACGCCAAGAGTGACTGAAGCACAACGCAACAACCACATTGGTCGCTTGGAAGCAGGCGAATCTCGATCAGATGTTGCCAGAGCTGTGAATGTCCGCCCAAGCACCATCGCAAGGCTATGGAATCGTCACCAACAACATGGATCAACTCGTAACCGTCCATGATCTGGCAGACCTCGTGTAGCCACGCCCGCACAAGATCGCTACATCCGGTTACGTCACCTTCGGTATAGGACCACCACTGCGATGTCTACTGCCTCAACAATACCAGGGCTGCATAGGAGTTCCGATCAGACCGTACGCAACCGTCTACGAGATGCGGGAATCCGACCTCGACTTTCAGTCAGAGGCGTCATCCTCACCCAGCAACATCGTCAAGCACGGCTGCAGTGGACTCGGCGGGCACATCGGGTATGGCCTCATCGACGATGGAGACATGTTTGGTTCAGCGATGAATCACGTTTTATACTTTGTAGGCAGGATGGAAGGACCAGTGTTTACCGTCGCCAAGGTGAACGTTTTGCAGCAAACTGTGTGCAGGAAGTTGACAGATTTGGTGGTGGCAGCGTCATGATGTGGGCTGCCATCACCTACAATGCCAGAACAGACCTTTTGCACATTCGAGGGTATCTTACGGCTCAACGATACGTCGACGAGATTCTTAGGCCCCATGTGCAACCCATCATTGTGAACGTCAACGACGTTTTTCAACATGACAACGCCCGTCCTCACACAGCCCGACTCACCATTGTCTTCTTGAGACACCACAACATCAACGTTCTTCCCTGGCCCTCCAGATCACCAGATTTAAACCCCATCGAACATCTTTGGGACGAGTTGGACCGACGTCTACGACAACGACAACCTCAACCGCAGACTCTACCTCAGCTTGCAGCAGCTTTGCAGGCTGAGTGGACAGCCATTCCACAGGATGTGATTCGTCATCTCATCGCTTCCATGGGCAGGAGATGCCAAGCAGTTATTGATGCTCACGGGGGGCATGCTCGTTATTGACATTGAGTGACGTTGAACTTCAACTAGTGAGTGTGGACTTCGCCTTTGCAGACTTTGGATGTTCAGCAGTGAATGTGCAAAGTTTCACACATGTCATACAGAACTACCCGGAATAAACTTGTTAACAATTTGTCTCAAATTTTGCCTTTTGCGTTTCTTTTTTTGAAGAGTATATTTCAATACAAAGCAAATAAGGGATTTAAACGAGGTAAAAACAAAAGTGCAAAGTACTTGATTCTTCTGAACAATTTTGACAAATATTTTAATGACATTTCATTTCTGTAACATGTAGATAATAAATACATAGTGTAAAATAACAACAACTGAAATAAGCCTCAGCTGCCCCTCCAATGGCTTAGCGGTATGTCTGCGGACTTACAACGATAAAAAACTGGGTTTCGATAACCGTGGTGGGCAGAGCACAGATAGCTCATTGTGTAGCTTTGTGCTTAATTGTAAAAACAATAACAAGTCATTAGCCATTTCGTAAAGAAATTCTATCTCGCCAATACTCGAAAATTCTGGACCCATATATATATATATATATATTAGTTTGTTATAACTTAAAAAAAACAATAAGAAACAAAAATAAATTAAACGAAGAAACGCTGCGATAATTGAAAAGATTCTAGGGTACAAGCTATAATGTGGAATTATAAAATGTTGACTGTCACTCTCATGTTCTAAACAAGCCTTTATATTGCGGCATAAAATAGTGCTAAGTTGTTAAATTACCTTATTGATAATAAAAATAGTTATTAGTAACGTTAAGTAAAATTTCTCTAATTTCTATATCTTTATATTTATTTAATGCATTATTATATTTGTTAGAGAATAGTTTAATAATTTTATCTAAAGTTTCTTTACTGAATGCATTAACGTATGTTGCAAAGTTATAATTCTTATTTTAGAGAAGGATACGGTGCATTGCTATTAAAAGAGAGTGAACCATAAATTGGAAAGAAAAAGTATTTTATTTTATCAAAAATATTTACATTGATATCCTTATCAGTTATTTTAATTTTTAAATCTAAATAATGTATTTCTGTTGGATAAATGGTGTTAATAATATTATTTGTTTCAGGATTATTTATACCAATTAAATCGTCTATATATCTGTAAGTTAAGGTAAAAACATCTGGATTTGTGTAGTTTTCAATAAATATATTACTATGATAGTAAAGAGATTTGGATTTACTGTTTCTAACACAGTCCTTCCTTGTGATTTTGTTTACTTAACTTTATCAAAATGTATTACTTTTCACTAATATATATATCAATCAAAATTTTCTTGTCCAACTGACTGAGTCTCCATTTATAACTTACGTTAAAGTATCTCTGTTAACACTCGTGACTTTGTATACTGCAATAGTCACTGTTGCAACAATACTTCCGAATATTCATTTAGAACCTGAACAATTAATATTGAAGACTTACTAACTTTCACCTGCTTTCTGTATTATGTATCTAATATTATCGGTAAAATCCGATGTTTATATTTATGAATTGGTTATCCTTGTTAGTTATATTAGTGTAAAAAATTAAATGACTAATATATATCATTCTGGATGTATGGAAAGCTTTTTTTGTGACGTACTTGCCCAGATGTAGCTCAAATGGATAACCTTCAATAACCGTAATTTTTCGGTATATGTGAACAGTAAGTTGGTTTTACGCCATGTAAACCAATGTTCTGTTGTGATCGTAAAGGTGGTATTCACTAGCAGTAATTTTCTGAAGTATTTAAACAGTAAGTTATTTTTACGCCATGTAAACCAATGCTTTGTTGTGATCGTAACGATAACCTTCACTAGCAGTAATTTTCTGAAGTATTTAAACAGTAAGTTAATTTTACGCCATGTAAACCAATGTTCTGTTGTGATCGTAACGATAACCTTCACTACTAGTAATTTTCTGAAGTATTTAAACAGTAAGTTATTTTTACGCCATGCAAACCAATGTTCTGTTGTGATCGTAATGATAACCTTCACTAGCAGTAATTTTCTGAAGTATTTAAACAGTAAGTTAATTTTACGCCATGTAAACCAATGTTCTGTTGTGATCGTAATGATGACCTTCACTACTAGTAATTTTCTGAAGTATTTAAACAGTAAGTTATTTTTACGCCATGCAAACCAATGTTCTGTTGTGATCGTAATGATAACCTTCACTAGCAGTAATTTTCTGAAGTATTTAAACAGTAAGTTAATTTTACGCCATGTAAACCAATGTTCTGTTGTGATCGTAATGATGACCTTCACTACTAGTAATTTTCTGAAGTATTTAAACAGTAAGTTATTTTTACGCCATGCAAACCAACGTTCTGTTGTGATCGTAATGATAACCTTCGCTAGCAGTAATTTTCTGAAGTATTTAAACAGTAAGTTATTTTTACGCCATGTAAAACAAAGTTCTCCCATAATCTTATCGATAACTCTCAGTAGCAGTAATTTTCTGGTTTATTTCAACATTCTGTTGTTTTTAAACTGAATGTAAACAAAAGATTTGTTATAGTCGTAATAAGAAAATATGCTGTTAGTACGCCGTTTTGGATATTCAATACTTATTGATAGACTTCTTGTACAACGTAATTTTCATATTTCCCTTAGATGACATAAAAAAAAAAAACGTCTTACAGTTGATTAGACTACGTAACAGGTTATGTTCGGCAGAGTACAGCTTTCATGTCATCCACAGTAGAGACAAACTTTTGAAAGCTTAGTTTCAACTTGCCTCTAACTGTGCATACTCTTACACAACAGGTGGTCCCCTAGGCTCGCTCCACCTTAATTTGGCCTTGCTGTGACTTGTATGTGTAGACAACAAAATTGGGTTGACACACAGACAGCCAGACAGGTATATGTAATATTTATTTTAGCAGAAAAGGTTCGGTCCCATAGGACTTACCTACGGTAGAGAACTGATTAGAACAGGTTTAGTATATAACAAGTCTACTTTGAATATAAAATATGATACTCTGTTTTCCGTTTCTCAGAATGTACACCGCTCTTTGGGGTATACCTATACATGTTGAGATTTCCAGCTTTTACGAACAAAAGTTTTTATGATAAACTATGTCGTACAAGGTTTCTTTGTTAATATAAATATTCAGCTTCTATCACGTTAACGTAAAATTTAAATAATTTAAATTTTATCCTTGCACTTTGAAACAATTTTTATTCTGTTTGCATTAAATAAATATAATAAACACTACTCAACTCTGAGTATAGTCCATGTACGTGACAACAGTAATGTTTAATATTGAAAAGTATTATACTAGTTATAAACGGGACTAAAAAAGGGAGGTGATATAATTTTTACATTCACTTTCATATTTATTACTTATTACGAACATTTTGCATATGTTAAACTACGTTAATTAACTTGTTTTTTTCAATATTATATTAGCTTGCATAATTATTTTATGGTATGTACATACACCGAGAATGTGCTGTACATAGCATTGTTGTAACGTTTTTCTACAGTTTAGGGATTCCTTTGAATTATTTAGTAAAAAAATGATAAGTCCTATCCACACAACAATACTAATGAATTTATTTTTTCTATAATGTTTGATACAGGTTACGTTCACTTTGAGACAGGTTCAGGCCTGAGTTTACAAACAACACTTTTATTTTCAACAGAAACTGTGATACTAGGATTGCTTAAGCCTAACTGACAAACACGAAACTTTAAAGAATTTTCTTCCTAATTGATCAAGCGAATATAAACAGATAGGATAACTCTAATTGCCGAACATTGGATTGAAACACTCAATGAATTCTCATTAACTGTTCATTCATTACTCGAACCTTAACTACTCGAAGAAAGTTATTATCGATAATTTTATTTTTGAAAGTATACGAAGCTTTCACTTCTAAGTAAGTACTTGTAAGTACCCGCTTACAGTTCCCTAAGATATGAACCCGGCAACAGTCAGTTGCAAACTCTCTTTCGTAACCTGAAAATAATAATCTAAGAAGGCCGAAACGTTGTTCTGTACTTTATTATAATTAAACTTTTATTATCTATCCCAGACGTCTTTAGAATACAAGTACGGGAAATTTCATGATTCTTGGACTACTTGTATTAACTTTCTTAGTTTTAAGGTCATGCACCACCTAGCAAACAACCAAATTAAACTTTGAAAATATTTCTTACAAGAATGTTCCTTAGAGTTCATGTAATGAATCAATGGAACTTGTGTTTATGAGTATATAATAACACAACTTACTTGACGTACTTCCAATATAGTTTTTGCTTGATAAAGTATTAACCTTTTTTTTTTTTCTTTGGGAAGGTTCTATTCCTGGGTTTCCTTTCTAATCAAATTGTTATTATTCAAATGTCGAAAAAAACAGTTAATGAAACAAGTAGGTCCTTGGAGTTTAGAATTAAAGTATTATACTTTGATGTAAGAGAAAACAAAAGAAAAACACATACAAAGTTATATTTGAAATGTTAACTGTTTTACATGTTTATTGTAAAACTAGAACGTACTAAAGGAAACAGAAGTTTTATTATATTTTTATGTGAATTACACCTTAAATACCAGATCTTTTTAACTTGTTGGAAAAAGAAATAATACACACTGCAGTTAATAACTATTGTTTACAACAACAATAATAAAGATGGTGATACTGTAACTGACACATTGCTTTCTTTTTGGTTTTCTGAACTATATTTTAAAAGTTATACATCACATTGGCCTCATAGTTAATATTATTTGACACAGTAGTGACAACTAATGATACATATCAAATATTCATCATGTATCCCTTATCAAGTTTACGAAATTTTTCTTGGAAAAATTAATTCTCAAACAACCAGTTTCTTTTTACTCCTTGTAATACGGACATGATTCCTGTATTTAATAATTTTGTACTTTTTTTCTGCTACGACACTTACTTTGAGAAACCTTACAGTGGACTGAAAGTAAAATAATAATTAATATTCATGATATATTTATATTTACTTGTGTAACTTGTATATTATTAAAAAATCTCTGTAAACACAATCTGGATGTACAAGTATTCTAGTGTATAAATAATTTGAAGCAAATGTTTAAGAGCCTAATTGGTAATCATAATGTTCAATGAGTTTAAACTTTTGATTAATTACAAACTTAGCAATTCAATCTCACAGGTATTTTCTACAAAATTAAGCAAATAATATTTTTTTTTTAAATTGCTTGTTTTCGTGTTGTTCTTTAAAACTTTTCTCAGATGTATCTAAAATACCACGATCCAAGAATAATAATAAATTAGTGTGTAGAATTTATTTCATTACATGTAAAGAGTAAAAAAAAATTAAAAATCCCACGTCTACTCATTGCAGTTGTCATTTACTCATGTAACATTCAGTGAATACAGGAAACTTGAAATGAAAAAAAAAATGTAAATAAGGTATTCTCTAGTACTTTGATGGTATCTTTAGATTTTAAGCTTTGTGGCATTGCTTTATATAATACTACATAATTTTGATAATATTTTAAAGTGGACTAAATATTTAACGCTCTAACTAACCTTCCATATAGGAATTATATTTCAATAAATATCGAGACTGAGGTGAATTAATGCATTTCTTTGACATTATTGATGGTATATGTATTCCTATCTACTCAACTTTCACATTTCCAATACCAAAGTATTGGTATAGTTAGAAAACAATGCTTGTCTTTGTTAGACAAAAATATAATTTACGTGTTACATGCTATAACACATTTTTCTGGACTTAAAAGTTACATCAATGTTTAAAAGAATCTTTAAAGAAAAATCAATGTTATTAATAGACTTCCTGCTAATGATGTTACGATTTGTCATTCAATTGCGTTGTGCAGTTTTATTAATTTATTCATTAAATTATATTATGTAAGATGCTTTGCTCTATTTTATTTGTAGGGCAGCATATGCCAGCCCATGAACAAGAACTGGCTACCAAAGTGTTACAGATACAATCCAAACGATTTTACTTGGATGTTAAACAAAACAGAAGAGGGAGATTCATTAAACTTGCTGAGGTAATATTAATGTTTTTGTCACTTAAAAGACAAATAACCGTAAAGAATTAGGTATGAAGATTCATCTATCGAATTGTATTGTAACTTGGGTATTTTGTAAGCTATATTTTAAATGCTGTAAGTTATTTGCATATTAGCTAGAATGTTCATGAAGTTAAGATAGGTCTGGTTTAAAACATCTAGAACGCTGACGTTAATTTTTTCTCTTACATTCGAAGCTAGACTGAAATACGAGAAAGTTATGAAGCGTGTGGAGTTGCTTTAAGACAGAGTTGAATCAATCAGTGTATTTGCGTCAAGTATTTGGATCTATGTTTGCTTTGTACAAGTTGACTTTAAGTCAAACCTTGTATTGTTAGAGATTTGAAAGTAATTTCTAACATAGGCCTACAACAATCTATTATAGTGTAATGGTATTTAAGTGTTTAGAAACTTAAAGGATGAAACGAGGTAATTTGTTCTCATCACGTGAGCTAAAAATATAATTGTTTTCATAAGATAATTTGAAAGAACCTACCAATGAAAGTACAACATTGTAACAACAGTTTGTTCATACGGTGTTTACCAAATCAAAAAACGATTTTACGTATTACAAAAGTAAAGTCTAGTATACTATGCGAAATCGCCCACTGATAACTGATCTAATTTCGGTATGTTACAATGAAATCCCACTAATCACGTGTTAAAATACATGTATTGTACTAAAAAATAGATAATACCTCTCAATGTAGGACTAGAACATTGCATAATAGGAAATATTATCTAAATATGTTGACAACGGTATCCTTCAATGTTTGTTCAGATATCTAGAGTTGATGGCGCTACCTACGTTGCAATGAAAATGACTAGCCAGGTGTTGCTCTGGGTAATACGGGTTTTACTGAATACTAAGAAACTGTTGATTTAAACAGACAAAAATTTAATCTTTATTCAGTCTGATAAAAAGCCTTCATTAAATAGTTTGAAAGTGACTGTGTTTGTGTTTCTTTGTCTTGATAGACTCCTTATTTTGTTTTTCACGTTTGTCAAGTGTTTATTTGGTATAGCACGGACGTCAATCTGATCATTAAGAGATTTAGTTTTTCTCCATAATCGACTTGTTGATCGAATACCCTGTTCTCTAGAAGGCCTAGCGAGCATATCCACCCGTGACACAGCTGTATGTCTCTAGACTTCCACTGTTACAAACTGTGTAGCTTTGTGCTTAACTGCAAAAGAAGAATCTTGGTATAGCTCTAAAGTTAATTCAGTTTTACCTGAATTTATCACAGAAGTATCAGACTTTAGTATATTACAATACAGTCTATCTAGTCACTTTAATTAAATGTTCATATATAAATATTAGCTGTCAGTATATCACAATATAGTGTATTTTGTAAGTGTGAAATGGTCATGTAGATGTATTAGACTTCGGTATACATAGATTTCTACATGTCATCATCTTTCAGTATGTCGAAACTACTATTCTAATCAATTTTGCAAAATATGTTTCAATGGCTAAAATCAGTGCCAGATGTGTAATATTTTCACCTGAGTTAAAATGATTATTAAAAATCTGCTTAAAAAGAAAAGTAATTTTATTTTAGACCTAAGGCCAGGGATTAATTAAATTGAGATCTATAAAATCATTGTGAAAGGATTTACAGAACCCAAAATGATTTGTTTTTTGTTTTGTTTTTTTGGAATTTCGCACAAAGCTACTCGAGGGCTATCTGTGCTAGCCGTCCCTAATTTAGCAGTGTAAGGCTAGAGGGAAGGCAGCTAGTCATCACCACCCACCGCCAACTCTTGGGCTACTCTTTTACCAACGAATAGTGGGATTGACCGTCACATTATACGCTCCCACGGCTGGGAGGGCGAGCATGTTTAGCGCGACGCGGGCGCGAACCCGCGACCCTCGGATTACGAGTCACACACCTTACGCGCTTGGCCATGCCAGGCCGAAATGATTTGAATGTGTTTTAGAAAACTTGAGCCATCCATAGTCACTTATACACACTAGTATTAACTTAAATGAAAAAAATATTTATATTCAAAATTTATAGTTTCAATATTTATAAAAGAGTATATTTTTACTTCAAATATTAATTTTTAATTGTGATATTTATATCATAATTATTTCCACTTTTACCGCTGACATAAAACACTGAGTATTAATTTTTTTCATACGTGAAAATGTATTTCAGATAGATACTCACCTCTGCATAGAACAAACAGCTATTACTTTGTGCCATTGCACTGAAGGATGATAGGAGGATTGCTCAACCAGCCATTATTTCTTGGGCCACCAGCAGAGAAATACTTTTAGTGTTGCTGGGGCAATAATTCGAGCTATACAATGTTGGAGAAATACGTTAAATACGTACCAACATAAGCAGAAGACTCATTCTGAACCTTCATCACAAGGAAAGCACAAGACTCATCTGTCTGGTACTGTTACTGGCAGTACTTTTGTTCTTATTGCATGGGATAGCTAGAAATGGAGCAGTTATCCATAACTGCACCCCACTTGAACAGAGAAGCATTGATTGACATACTTTGTTTGGGGGTTTTACTTGTTAAAACCATATAAAGAGCTACTTGTTCTGCACCCACCATTGACTTATTCCTGAATAAATGGATATTTCCAAGTAAATAGAAATCCTGTTGAGGAGGTGAAAGAAGAGAGATGTCCACAGCCATGAGGGATCGAACGAGCCGCCATGACAGTAAGAGGTAAAACGGAGGAGGAAGAGACATGGCAAACGACAGTGGATCTCTGAATATTCCATGAGGGATCGAACGAGCCGCCATGACAGTAAGAGGTAAAACGGAGGAGGAAGAGACATGGCAAACGACAGTGGATCTCTGAATATTCCATGAGGGATCGAACGAGCCGCCATGACAGTAAGAGGTAAAACGGAGGAGGAAGAGACATGGCAAACGACAGTGGATCTCTGAATATTCCATGAGGGATCGAACGAGCCGCCATGACAGTAAGAGGTAAAACGGAGGAGGAAGAGACATGGCAAACGACAATGGATCTCTGAATATTCTATGTTGATCAGCCAAAACGTACTAAAAGGAATAAGTATGGGAGCTCAAGAGAAGAGATAATACACAAAAAAGAGGTATCAAAACCATAGTTTCAGAAGCTTTAAGTCTCGAAGGTGTAAAGCAGAAGGCTCATTCTATCCCATCTGAAAACTGAAGAATATATTCTAATAAAGAAAATACTGCCTGGGGACCAGGAGGCCAAGCCAGATACCTCAAAATAAGATGGCTTTTAAAGAAGAAAGGAGGCTAATAATGAATGTATCCTGGGATTGGGCGAGTAGAAGCAAATCTTTCATAAAGTAACAGAACAGCAAATTTAAAGCATGCATTCTGAATGAACCAGGATGAACTAGGGGACGGAAAAGGTGGATAAATAATTTAGGATTTGCAGAAAGCATTTGAAACACCAGTCTTGGTCGCCCACATCTAAGAAGGATACCCACTGCATGGTAAGAAAACTTTTACCTTGAACCAAGGAATGACCAAAGTTCGTTCAACAGGGATAATTCATGACAGGGAACTAATGTTCCATTTTCATTGGAATGACAAAAAGATGGTAGTAAAACTCCATATTGGAATCGAGGAGTAGCTTCTTGGTTTCCTAGTTGGATGTGGTGGATAATGAAAGGACAGCGAAAATTCCTGAGAAAGCACACACATGCAATCCTGTAATCTTGACTAAAAAGAGCTTACTTGTTTGTTTGTTTTTGAATTTCGCACAAAGCTACTCGAGGGATATCTGTGCTAGCCATCCCTAATTTAGCAGTGTAAGACTAGAGGGAAGGCAGCTAGTCATCACCACCCACCGCCAACTCTTGGGCTACTATTTTACCAACGAATAGTGGGATTGACCGTCACATTATAACGCCCCCACGGCTGGGAGGGCGCGCATGTTTGGCGCGACGCGGGCGCGAAGCCGCGACCCTCGGATTACGAGCCGCACGCCTTACGCGCTTGGCCATGCCGGGCCAAAAAGAGCTTACATGCGTATAATATGGAAGAGCTAAGCTCTTATTGGGTTGGAGCTAAATGATAGTTCCAGAAACAATTTGCCCCAAAGAGACAGGACAGCCAAACCTTGGAGAGGGGATAACCTCAGATATGAACAGAAGTTTTAGGAACAAGAGAATGAGGATTACCTTTGGTAAAAATTTATTAGTTGGTATATTTTTCTCATCTCACGAAAATAAAAGAAAGAAAGACTACGATGTACAATGAAAGTTTGAAATAATAAGCACTAAAGATTCGTAATTATTAAGAAAACTGCACCTGAACAAGGCAGTGCTAAGTAAAAAATGATGATAGAGCTAATGGAGCTTGCTGCACTCTGAGAATATATCACTTTCGTATTGGTGAAGGGCTATAGCTTAATAATAGTTACATTATAAGATAGTGCAGCCAACGTTAATACGTGTAGGGGTGAGAATTTCGTTCAAGGCTTGGCATGCACAAAACCCTTGTTATCAATAGTATGAGGTAATAGATACGTAGCGAGTCTGAATCAGTCGTTATTACTTTTGTACGTAAATAAATATCAGCATGTAATGGGAAAATCTAATTGTTTTTTTTTAAAATTGTCACATAAAAGGTTATTTAGTGGAAAGTCAATCAGCGTTTGATAATTCAGTTATTAAAGGATAGATTTGTTGATATGTAAATTTGTAATAGTTATTTTAGTATTTTGTGATTTTTTAAAATAATGACATAAAACTAGAAGAAACTTAATTTTGCATGTTTACTACACAAGAATGTTATTGTTTCTTCTTATTAAATGTTTTTGACAAAAAATTGTTACAAAAGTGACAATCCAAGTAGTTTTCAAATCATTGAACTTGATATGACTGGGTGTACTAAAAATGTTAACATTTTACTTGAAACAGTTACTTAATTTACGACTAACTAGTTACTCCGTTTCTTGATGAGACAACACAAAACTAGTCAACAGCATCCATCACCAGCTATCCTTGTCTGAACGAATAGTGGTATTTAGTTTTTTAACGTACCTGATGCAGTTTGATTTAGTTTTGAGATCAAGAGAGCTCCAATAAATATATAATATCATCATGTTGTCGAGGATTTTTTAATAGTTTTTAACTGATGTAAACCATTTTTCATATGTTTAAGTTGTGTACAAGTTAACCATGGCTTTCGCATAATAAGAATGGTTGAGCACATATATATCTAATTATATTTTTCAACACAATCATCTCCACTGAAAGGAAATATTTTATCTTTCAGGTTGGTCCATCTGGCAGAAAAAGTCGCCTGTTGCTAGCAATGTCATCATCTCTAGAATTACGAAACCATCTTACAACTTTCAGTGAACTGTATTCTTCATTAGGTAAGTATGGTTTCCTTCATTTGTAGTTTATAAGTGTAATAGCGTGTAATGTTGCATTTGCATAATATCAGAACTGATGAAAAGACCACTTTAAAACCATGTTTTTCTTTTCACTTCTGTATTGCAAAAACACAGCTCACAAAAGGAAGTTTTGCTTATAAACATAATTTTATAATAGTGTTTAATAAATAAGTTGTTGAGTAGTTTGCTTTATTAATTTTCTGATTGAAAAAAAAGAAGAGATTTTCTTTGAACTGCCAAGAATTCTGATTTGGTCATTTCTTACTTGAAAATATATGCTAAGAAATTTAATTATCAATTTATTTGGCCCGGCAAGGCCGGTTGGTTAATTCACTTGACTCGTAATCTGAGGTCGCGGGTTCGAATCTCCATTACACCAAACATGTTCGTCTTCTCAGCCGTGGCGGCGTTATAGTGTGACAGTTATTCCCACTATTCGTTGGTAAAAGAGTAGCCAAGAATTGACGGTGGGTGGTCTTACACTGCTAAATTAGGGGCGGCTATCGCAGATAGCCCTCGTATAGCTTAGCGTGAAATTCAAACCAAATCAATTTCTTTATCATATGTCCATTCATAGGAACCCCCATATTTTTTGTAATGGGGAAAAAATTATGATTATATAGTTACAGAGCAGCTGCTTGTGGTATTCATCATTTCAACATAATCTACAGTCTTTTGATGAAGTATTAGGATTTTATCAGATAGTGCTTTGCAAAGTATATGTTGGATTTGGATTTCACACAACAGAACACCCCTTTTAAACATTCAGCTTATGGGCCTGTATCAAGAACTATTTATTACTTCTGATTGCAAAATAATAATAATAATAATAACAATAAATAGGGAAAGAAAAAAAACTTTGAAGTTATTTGCTGAGACAAATGTTTTATTTCATTTAATTTCTGATTACAAGTTAAATTTTTATTTATTTCTTCTAAAATATCAACTTATTCATTTTCAGTAATTTCTGGTGAAATGATAACAATATATGTATTAGAATTTAAAAAGTAACTTGTACACTTAAGTTAATAGAGCCTGTACAACAAACTCAGTAAAACTATATCTTAATATTCAGCAAACAGAAAACTATATCCTATATTATCTCATTGATATATAGATATTAATATAGTTTACAAATGAAACCCCACTATCCCTTTCTAACTTCTATTATTCAAAAGCACTTGAGTTTTGGGCCTTGTTTAAAAACCATTAAAACATTTGTATGTGATCCTGTGTGATAACCTTAATCAGAATAGATAATAATAGATTTAGATTTGTTCCAAAATGTATATACACTGTTTAAAACAACAACTTACATTGTTACAGAGATAAGTTATCTTTTATTTCATATGCTATTTTTGTTATTAGATCTCTTAATAATATAGTTACCTTTGAATTTCTGTATTTTCTACTTTAACCAATTTCAAATATATAATGTTTCATTTTAAGCTTTGAAGTTTCTGGAAAGAAGAATCATTGGTCTTATCAATTACATACATAGCTTCTGCATTGTAGTTATAAAATTGGTCTTATTAATTACATACATAGCTTCTGCATTGTAGTAATAAAATTGGTCTTATTAATTACATACATAGTTTCTGCATTGTAGTAATAAAATTGGTCTTATTAATTACATACATAGTTTCTGCATTGTAGTAATAAAATTGGTCTTATTAATTACATACATAGCTTCTGCATTGTAGTAATAAAATTGGTCTTATTAATTACATACATAGCTTCTGCATTGTAGTAATAAAATTGGTCTTATTAATTACATACATAGCTTCTGCATTGTAGTAATAAAATTGGTCTTATTAATTACATACATAGTTTCTGCATTGTAGTAATAAAATTGGTCTTATTAATTACATACATAGTTTCTGCATTGTAGTAATAAAATTGGTCTTATTAATTACATACATAGTTTCTGCATTGTAGTAATAAAATTGGTCTTATTAATTACATACATAGCTTCTGCATTGTAGTAATAAAATTGGTCTTATTAATTACATACATAGTTTCTGCATTGTAGTAATAAAGTTGGTCTTATTAATTACATACATAGCTTCTGTATTGTAGTAATCTAAACATGATATGTTTGTTTATGAAACTGAAGATAAATTTATAACCTTGTTTCCAAGAGGGGTTGGTATGTATAAAATCCTATAAAAAATTAAATGAAGCAGAGTTTTTTGGATAAAGGACATGGAAAATTGTTGAAAAGGTCAAGTATTCTTGAAAATGGCAGTAAAGTAAATCAAGGTAATATAAATTAAAATGTAGTGAAGAAAATCCTCTCTTTATGACCTGTTAATGGCAGGTACGACAACTTAAAATCACTAGAGTTGTGTAATTTATGCAAAAAATTATGTCAGCAGATCATAAAATTAAGGTACTGTATCAGAAATAGTTCTATAATGTAACTTGTTCAGAGTACACTTATAAAATGCTGGTATTAGAAAAAAAATCTACTCTTTGATAATTTATTTGGAATCTTTGAATTATAATTTTAAAATATTCAATGTTATTTTAAGGTTATTTCTGATAATCCTTATATTTGTAGCTATAGTAGCTGTAATACTTTATGAGGAGAATTACTTTTGAATTACTATGTTTTAGCTTTATAATTGCTACAATACCATATATTTATATTTTTCTAAAGCATTGAGTTTTAATTGAAGCTCTAATTATTGTATACTAATCAGCTGAACACTTTCCATCTATAACCAGAGCTTTAATAGTATTAAAAAAAAAACTGGAATTTTACTTTTACTGTTATAATCATAAAATATTATTTGGCAACTTTGACAGATTACTTAGGTTTGCTGTGTTTTTCATATGAAGGTTTTTGTTTTTTTATAGTTTCTTTTGCTTTAATTTTATTTCTGTCAAACCAGTTTGTAGTGTTTCAATTATATTTATTTCTTTAAAAAAAAAAAAAGGCCCACCCAATCCAGATAACCTACCAGAAGATGGTAAGTTGAAGAGTGAAGTAATGGTGAAAGATAATAAACGGTATTACTTGGACCTGAAGGAAAACTCTAGAGGAAGGTTTTTGCGAGTAAGTAAGTGATATCATTGCTTAAAAAATCCCAACCTTAAATTAAAAGAACTACATAGAACATGTTCAACTGATTGAAAATGATATTTGAAAGTTTATAATAAACACTTATAAATGTAAAATCAGTTAATAAGTCTCTCTTTTCTTTACACTATAATTTCTTTAACATTTGCTAAATTAGAAAATATTTTCAAGTTGTTTACACAGATTTACTTCTTTTGTTGTTGATTTTTCTGTTTACAATTTGGGGTGAGTGATTTTCAGTAAATAATATTGTTCAGGTTGCCATTTGATAAAATCTGTTTCTGGGACTTGGCTTCAACAATTAATTATTAATTGAACCTAATAAAGAAGGTAAAATATTTGAATACATTGAAACTATCACATTGTTTTCAAATTAGTTTGTTATCTGGCTTGATCGTTGTTTTCAATGCTTTGAATTTGTGTGTGTGTGTGTATGCTGAAAATTTGTTCCATCTGATTTTGATCAATTTTTCTGCAAAGGCTGAATGCCCTCCCTCCAACTAAGGACTGATTAATTTATTAACTATGGCAGTGTTAGGTAGGCATGATTGCAGTTATATAGAAGGTCAACCATATAACTCAAAATGTTTTTGAATGCCCCCCAAGGGCCAAATGATTAACTTTTGATTAATCTCAAAGTCAAGGTCACACTGTAGGTCAAACACTTTCATTATAACTAATGGAAGCAATTAAATTAGGTTTTAGAAAAGTGGTCAAAACTTGAGAACAAGATGAGATAGGTAGAGGACCTTTGACACCTAGACTTATTTTGGTTTGAAGGTAAGGAATTATTTGGTATATAGTTTAAGTTGGTAAATGTAAAAGTTAAAAAAAACATTAAGGATCATGGTTAACTCTCAATGTGTGTATTTCTGGTTGTTTATTGAAATTTGCATTTCTGTTCATTTCTGTCATAATATCCAGTATTAATTCAAAATAATGAGGATAATTTTCTTCTGCACTATTGTAATATTAGCCATATAAGCTGTACACATGTGCAATATAAATCCATTGCTGTTTTGTTTTAGGAACAACATCTAATATACTTAATATTCGAAACAAATCTTTCATCATATAACTTCAACTCCAAGACCTGTAATATGTATACTTTTATTAAATATTAAATGTTCACTTCATTATTACTACACATACGTTTTTGTTGGTTAAGTATTTTGGTGATGGTCCATTTCAATATATTTACTTTGATATTTCTAACCATTTATTTATTAATATATAGTTATTAACTGTACTAAGAAGGATGAAAGTATATTGTTCCTACTCTGATTAGATACATATTTTGGCATTGAGAAATTATAAACACCTTTTCAAATCTGGGTTAGTCAGTATGACTGAGCTACAGCTCATCATATGCCAAACTGACACCAGCTTCACAGGCCTGTGATGAAACTTCTATCTGAAGAACTTTTTGATTAACAGTTAAAAAAAATGACATGAAAAATAAGTATAATTTCAGCTGAATTATAACCTTATATTAAATTTCGTTCTGGAATAGATGTCAAACAAATTTTATTTAGAAATTGCAAATTATTGACAAGTAACTTTAGCTTTCCATATAGTTGAGTGCTCTTGGTTTTGTCTGACTTTTGTCCAATGAGTATAAATTATGAGTTGAAGTTGATCATTGTTTAAATTTCAGTTACTTGATTCAACTGAGTTTTTGTTTGGATTTACAAAATAAGAAAACTGTGTATTTTATGATGAGGTTAATTCTAATTACTTCTCAGTGATTTCCTTAGAATCATAAATAAATTCTGAAAATACAAACACTTTTGAAAGGTTATTGAAACCTGAAACATTAAAAAATTTAGACTTTTCTAAAGAAAAATTAGATAAACAAATAGCTTAATTCTAGTAAAACCCTGTAGATTTCACAAACTACAGTGAGAGGAGGCCCTCGTTCTCAAGTTGCTCTACCAGCACAAGGGATGATAGAGTTTCGTGATGCTCTAACTGATCTTCTGGAAGAATTTGGCACTGAAGATGATACAGGATATGGTAATTTGCTAGAATGTTTTATAATTATTTAGATTGCTCAGAAGTATGTTTCTGGATTTGTGACGTTAAAAATTGGGTTTCAGTGGTGGACACAACAAAAATAGCTCATTGTACAACTTTGTGCTTTACCATTGTCAAGTTTTGAGCATGGGCCAGATGCTTTATAGTATGTGTCTGTGTTGGTGATGAATATCAACAACAAAAAACAACACAATCCACTTATTTTGAAATAATGTAACAAAAAATGTACATATAAATGTTCTTTATACTGTTGATTATCACAGTTATATCTAAAGCTTTAAATAGTTGTCTTTTTTTTCCATTAAAGTCCACATAGATGGTTCAGTTAAATTAAAACACAATTGAAAATAATGAAGTATTTTTCTATATTCTGTTACTACAATACAGTCTTTAATAATTTCACTTTAAAAATTGCCATTATATTCTTTTTATGGCTAAACTCATAATCATGCAGTCTAGATCTATCTTTATCTAATTCAAACTACATTATGCATATTTATATCTCAAAGAGGTCTATAACATTACATACACTACCAGGTAATTTGATATAATAATACTCAATTAAAAATGAGAAAGACTCAGAAGGTTCTATTAACATGATGCAATAATAGAGTAATCACCAGTTCATGACTGTTGGACTACACAATGAACGAGCCATAAACAAACCTGCGATAAAGTATCGATTCTAAAAAAATAACCAAATTTAACACTTTGAACTATCCAAATCATCACTCTTACATTAAACATAAACTGAAATAGTCATGTATATCTAACAACAATAAACAAACATAATTTTATAAGTAAAGAACTGTATCTTAAACAGAATGAACGGAGAAGATGGAGGACCCATGCATCATTGAGTATTAGATACGTTATTTAAAGGTGGTTGGACAGTGTTGTGAACACTTTAATTAAAAGCTTAATATAGTACTTTCAAATAGAAAATTGTAATTATTTGATGTGATTATAGAATTTTATTGCAAATAAGAAGAATTGACAAGTTTGATACAGTAAAATATAAATTCTGAGTACCTATAAATATTTGATTTTAAATATTAAAATTATGAAATATTTTATTTCTTCTAGGTGGTGGTAGTACCAGGTTAAAAATCTCCAACTTTTATTTTTTCATGTTGAAAAACAAAAGTAACCTAAAATTTATGATTTGGAAAGTAAAGAATACTTAGCTGAAAATGAATTGAAATGTTAACATATTCAGCAGTTTAGAGATACAATTATGTAATAACATGGAATTCATACATTATGTGTCATGTAGAATGTTGAAGTGAGGCCATTTTACAAATTTGTATTGTTCACATGGGAGGCTTTAGAAGTTTACTGTGTTCATACTTTGGTCTTATACACAACATGTTCTAATTTTCATCATTTTGTTTTTGATTTTTTTTGTAATACAATTTTAGTAATTGTTTAAAATACCCTAGCACTTGATTGATTAAATGGGCAGCTTAGACTCAGGTCACCAACTTAATATGATATACATTTTACATTTTATTACGTACAAAAGTGTATTCATCTCCCTTAAGAAATTCTTCCTTCAGCATTTATACAAATTATTTTATAGTTGTGTTTTATTCTTACAAACATAATTAAAGTGTTGTGATTATTAAACTTTTTTTTCCAATTTTAAATTGTCTAACACTTATTTGCTTTTACAATATCTGAAACATTGCTAAGTTATAAGATGATAGTTTTTGGTGTGCAATTAATTGATTATTTGTTATGTTGGTTAATAAAGGAAATCCCTTTGGTGAGACAACATTTCTAGTATAATTAAATTTGAGAAGCCTGTCATGATATAGATGTTATAGCTGTGAAATTCCAGGATACATTAAACTGTAGTACTTCTTACTTGTCATTAGAAAGAACTGTGGAACAACTTGAAAGTGTGTGTATGTGTATATATGCAAAAACGGCTTGTGTGGGTTGAGAAAATATTTTACGTAGAAGAGCGAACAACGTTTCGACCTTCTTCAGTCATTGTCAGGTTCACAAAGGTTCGTCAGGTTCTCAACCCAAACGAGTCGTTTTTGCATATATATTTCTCTACAAGTGGGTTTTCTCGACATCACTGATTATTGTGTGTATGTGTGTTTGTGCAGGATGGTAGACTTGATATGATGATATTTATTGTTGAATTATAATATTACAAACGTTTGACACAATTAAAAGAAGTTCAATCCATTTCATACCAACTTATTCAACATGAAAGAAACATGTTCCATGTTGATTTAGGTAAACTTGAAACTTAGAAAACTAATTTTTGTTTTAATTATGTATCATCAAAAAGAAAGAATTAGTAATATTCATAATTCTTTAAACCTTAGCTGTTTTGTCTCTGTTATTAAGACTCTCATAGAAGTCAGGTGCTTATTTATTTTCCTTCAGTTAAGTATTTCATTTATTGCTGTCTGGTAAATTTAAAGTTACCCACAGCTACTATTATAGGTTAAAATTCGAAATACTTATCAGAAAATGGGCACTTAGTCAGGCTCTGAAGGAAGGTATTAGAATGTACCAAACCTTCAACTTGAATATTTAGGAAGCTTTCAACGATAGTGGCATTGTATTTAATAGCTTGCTTCTAATATACATACATACATATATATATATTTTACAAAATCTAAAACACTGACAGGTGACATAAACATATTTTTTTAAAGTAACATATGTATATCTATATGAAAAAAGTAAGATTCATAACAGAAATGCTATTTCCATTTGTAGGATTCAAACAAGATTTACCTGAAGCTCAACATTTGCGTATAGAAAACAAACATTTTTACTTTGATGTAGGTCAGAACAGCAGGGGAATCTACATGCGTATATCTGAGGTATGCTTTTATAATTTCTATATTTGCTCAAAATGAAAGTTATTTATTTTCAGAGAAGATAATTATGGAAAATTTACCCATGCAATGATCTTTTTACTTTGTAATAATGTGTGTGATGCAAATGTATACCAGTGTTAAATACTCAAAGCAGAACACTCTCCAGAACTTTTCTTTTGCATGCAGTAAATTCATAAATATTAGCAGAATTCACAGTATTCTAGAATATTTTCTTGTGCATCACAAAATAATCTAGAATATTCTATTGAGTAAATATATTGAATTATAATTCAAGGTCATATCACTAGCCTGCTATCATTTATTCAGATGATCAATAATTATGTCATGTATTTGAGAATGGTTTAACCCTAAAGTAAGTAGTTAATAAATATCTTACACTGATCAAAAAGCACTAATATTGCTTTTATGTTATAATTCAGTATTAGGTATTTTGATTGTGCTCATTTTGTCACCTCTTGCATCAAAATATTCATTTGAAAAATAGAATTTAGTGAAAGTCCACTGCTTCTTGCAAAGTATTTTACATAGAGGAACACTTTTCTGTGTTAATCTAGTCTATATATATCAGAAGAATGTCCAAACATTGTGGCTACTCTAGTCTCAGTTAGAAGGTGGGATATTTGCATGAAATGCAAGTCTTAACATTGTAGATACATCCATTATGGGGTTTGTTGAAAGTGAATCTAGTCGAAAATGGACAGGAAATCTACAAAGAAAATAAATAGTAAGAGCAAAATATTTTGTTCTTCTCTTTGTAACCACTTTCGTTGTCTTAAATCTTTCAGTGTTTGATAGAATTATATTTGATTTATCAGATCTCAGCCAATTATATTTATGAGAAATAGTTGAAGAACATTTATTATTGTTTCTACTAAAGTGAACAGAGTATCCTAGAAACCATGAATATGTTGAAAACTTGCTTACAGTTTAAATCGAAATCAAAATGGAATATGTCTAAGCAAAGTAGCCCTAATAGTTATCTTGGTTGTTATATGACAAGTCACCAGAGGATAACACATATAACAACTTCAGTTAATAAGGGAGGAGAAAAATGATGACATCATGGTTCCATTAGGTGGAACCAGAAGGTGCTGTGCTCAGCCACCATGACACTTGAAGACAAAAGTTGTCTTCAACTATAGAGTGCATTGTTAGAAGTGTTACTCAGTAGAGAGGATGCTGCTTGCATTAATAATTCCATGATTTAGCACTCGTGAAGACACAAATAGCTTACAAACAAACCACTAGATGGTGATGCATATCAATATGATATAAACTTTATAGCAACAGTCAAAATCTTAAAATTAATAATTTAATCTAACGTACATAACTTTATTGTAACATTTTTTTACAGTTACAGTTTCTATTTATAACTAAAATATTAAATAGTTTATAGTTTTTACTTATGTATTGTGCACATTTTTTAAAGGTAGATGGTGTTTCAAGAAGCAGATAGTGTTACTAAGATTCTATAGGTGGATGATGTTACTAAGGATAATGTTGGCATTGTTTGTAGGATCATTGATTAATCCATAGTATTTTATCATATTTACCTAGCATACTTTTGAAAAATACCTCTCCTGAAATTGACAGATTTTTCATGATAATACCTCTAAATATTCTACAATAATTTAACATATAATTTTAATATTTCATTAATTTGGATTCATAGATTAAATATATTCTTATGCTGTTCTTCTAACCGTATAACTGTGATTGCTGTTGTGTACAACAATAAATGAATTTTTGTTTTCATTTTATGTATGTTGACAGTTATTACTTTATAGTTTTCACTTACATACGTTTTTCAAAGGTTGACATTTTTTATATAGGTAGACAATGTTGTGATTACAAGGTCTTTCTAAGATTCTATAGGTGAATGATCTTCCTAGGCATATTGTATGTGTTTTACAAAGGCACCTGGTGCTACTAAATGTGGACATGTTACTAGACTTCTATAAGAGTACATACAGACTTCATCTTGTGTTAAGTTATGTTTATGCTCTTCATTTATATAGTTAATTGTATTAAATTGATTTAATAAAGGCTGATGGTGTTTCTATAGGCAGACTGTTACTATACTTCCACAGGACTGCGTACATATCTCTACTTATATTTTTATTTTTCGCTTATATATTCAACTGTATTACGTGTGTTTCTATAGGATGGTAGTGTTACTAGCTCATATAAAGTACTGCTGAAAACATTTTTTGACGTGTAAAATATAATTTCATAAATATTGACAGAGAGATAGTGAGTATAGCCAATTGTGTTTTTAGGTAACCATTTATTGCACATTTAATGCACTGATTATACTTTTCACTTGCATATCACACTTTTTGTATTTTCTGAAATTTTATAAGTTAAACACTTATTGCTAATTCATTTCTTTAATTAATATATTGTATACCATCTATTTGTCCTGAGAAAGTTACCCATTTAAAAAGGTCAACACATAGAGTCACCAAATGATGTGGACATTTCAATCATGTTGAATATTCAGCTGATGGTATTTTAATCTTTTACTATGAAAAAGAGTCTAATAAAATTCAAAATTCAATATGACTGAAAATATTTGATGAAAACAAAAGTTGAACAGGTTAATTATAGTATGAGGTATATGCTGTTATTTATAATTATACATTCATTAATAAGATATAAGTCTTTCTCTCTATATAAATATATATAGCAAATCCCAACCTCTGATTAATTATAACCATAAATTATTCAAGCCATAAACAGAAGCACATTAACATGAAGTTTTCCAGTTGTTGTTTTTTTAATTTTTAAACACACTGCAGATTTTTTAAATGTGCAGCATATTTTAAAAATTAAAAAAAAATCATATTAATGTGTTTTGATTTATGGCTTGAATATTTTATAGTTATATATGTATATATTACATTATACCTGACACTGAAAATAAATTGTTCAAACCATACATAATCACATATTTTCTACATAAATTCAAAAACGGTAAATTATAAATTTAACGTTCACCATACTTTAACTTAACTTGTGATGATCAGCATTTGTACGCCAATGAAGTTAAAAGTCAGTAAATAATAGTTTATTGGTTCTTTCTCTGTACACAGTGATACAAAATACTAAATGGGTGTTCATGATATTCTGTTTCTCAGTATTTGATGAGACATGTTCAGTTTGTACATTTCAGTTAGCATGCAATTTTTGTACACTTTCTTCTTATTTAGACTCCACAAACCGATTATTTAAGTTTCTAACAAATGTATTTAACCATCTAATACAAATCTCCATCTAAATATGCTATCAGTAATGCAAATACATAAAATCATAAACTTTAAATAAGACTGATGTCACAAATACTGAAACATTTATTCACAAAACTAAGTAAAATTGCAGACACTTTACTGCTAAATTAGGAACAGAAATCTGAAGAAGATATAAACACTACCATGTAAAATCTTCCTAGTAATAACAGATAATTCATCAGTATCTAAGGTGCTTTTACAGCCTCAAGACTTGAAACAAAAGTCTAGTGTGGATACTGAGATTGGAAATAATTATCTTCTTACTGACTCTTTTTTTTTTATCTCAATTTTTTTTTTGTTACAATTTTCTCGGGCATTATCAAGTTCTTACATTTTGTTGTCTGATCCGTTTTCTGAAAGTTAGGTTTTGCATTGAGGGAAAGGGACAGATGATTGTTATGTTGTTGGCTTTGATACCATGTTTGTCATGTAACTGGAATCTCTTGATTCTAAAATGTGGTAATTTAAGGCATTTTTATTCTATGGCTTCATCTTTCCAGGTACTCCTGTGTTGAATTTTCTCATCAACTTACGTTCTTACAGACTTTGGTTTCATGGTTTTGGATAACTTTTCAAAGTCACATAAGTCTATTTAACTGCAATAACACCAAGTTCAGTCAAGACCTCCTCCCTTTTCTGTTCTCTGTCATTACATTATCAGCACTGCACAGGTGATAAAAGCAGAATATGAGATTATAACTCAGTCCTTTCTCATAAGAGTTTGTAATAGACGTAAATGGATAATGAAATAAACTTCAGTATTATGATATCCAGCCAATTGTTAGGTACAATAGGTGGATATAGATGTCACTCTGTTATTTGTGAGTAATTCGACAAAGAATATAAGTGAATATAAGTTCAGAGATAGTTAAAAGAAGACACGTACATAAAAAAATCAGAAAACGTGTAAAGTTGTTGTTGTGAGAATTGGTAAATATTTATGCATCACTACAAAACATTCCCAGCTACAATTTTCTTTCCCTTTGAAGAAGATTGCTTGAGTCAAGTTAAAATATTTGTGTTGAAAACTAGATTTAGTGTATTATGTGAACCCTTTTGTAAAAATGGCTAGTTTGGTAGTATGCACGTATAAGTAGTCCATGTGATGACAAACATAATTTCTGTTATCATATCTTCACTGTGAAAAGTTCTTGTCATTACAAAGATATTTTTCAGTGTAGAATTGTGAATATTTAAAAACTCGACCTAAGTTGCACATACTATCAGATAAAGTACATTTCTCAACCCACTATTTATGTTTTTAGTTGTAAATATGAATTATAAATATTGAATATTTTTATAGATCATACTCATTCATACTTTTTATTAAATATATAGATGTCTTACAAATCTTAAGAATTTTTCTTTTTTACTGTTATGACATGTTCTCAGTAGATTTTCCTTCCAGGTGAAAGGTAATTTTAGAACAGCAATAACCATTCCAGAGAAATCCTGGAGTAATTTTCGAGACATATTTGCAGAGTATGTGCATAAGTTGAAAGAGTTTTCTGAAAAGCCAGCTGAGGAGGGAAAATGAAAAGTAAACGAAAAACTGTCGGGAAATGACAATGAGTTGTTAAAAATACTCGTACAATTAATATCACTTTTGTGCTTCAAATTTAATATGTGCTGTGATACCTGATCCCATTAATTGGGAGATTATCTTTTAAAATTTTGGCAAGAGCCACTTGTCCTCCAGATATTAAAGTAGTAAACATTTTCATTTGTAAGTGAGCACTTCAACAGAAACACCTGCTTTCCTCTTATGCTGATGAGCTGGGACCATATGCATTGATTTAGTGAAGCCGTGCCATCACCTTATTTAAATGATGGCATGAAGAGTCAGTTTGGAGCCAGATATGACATTGTATCTGAGTCATGGCAGGTTACAGTTATTGCTTTGTAACAGGCTGTAAAATCCTTTTATTTCTGCACTGAAGGTTTTGATAGGAGATTCATTCCAGTCTATTTTAAAACTGGAAAGCAGTAAACTAGAATAAAAAAGGTGCAATTTTTTTTTGTCTGTATTTTTGGTATAATATTGAGTGATTAATTTTGATTCTGACTATTTATCATAACTTGAATATGAAGAGGTTATGAGAAGATGCAGTGTTTTCATTTTAGTTTCAAACCATTTTATAAGATAAATAAATGGATTGCCAGTAATTATTCTGTGTATAAATGTTTGGAATAATTTATGCAGATTTCAATAGAATAATAAAGTAATTGTTGAGTGTCCAGTTTGTAGCTGTTTTATATATATATATGCACACACATACATACATATTCTTATTTAAAAGGTAAGACTAAGAAAATATTTAGTCTTATCAGTATTGTTCATTTTTAATGGTAATTTTGTGTTGGTTACTAAGTGCTGTACTTTGGATGGAACTGTTGATTTACTGATACATATGTGCAAGATTCGTGTTCTTTTGTTGGTGGATATTAAATAGAGAAGAAAGGATGCAGGTGAAATCGTTCTTCTTTATCTTAATTTCCTTATTATATCTTTCAAGCTGTTTATAACCTACTGCTCTTCGTGTTTTGTCTGTTTGAGACGACAAAATAGTTTTTGTTTAAAGTTACAAATATTGTTATAAGTTTCTCATTATGAATAAACTACACATTTGAACTGTTCTACTAGAAGTGCAAAACGATAAATGATGTTTCTGAGAACTATTGGTGGGAATATCTTACATGTATCTCTGAATATCCTTTTTACTACTTTGGAATAATGTGTATACATGTTATAAGGGTGACAGTTAAATCTAACTATTCAGTCAGACAGTTGTGGCCCATGAGTTATCAGTGGGTATTGTTGACTGGCTGTCTTCCCACTGTAGTCTATTAGTTCAAATTTAGAGATGGTTGTTTTTGATAGTCTTTAAGTAGTTTTGCATGAATATTCAAAATCAAACAAATAAATCTTTGGCTACTACACCTTTGTCATAAGTCAAAATTATTAAAGTGTGATTATTTCTTTTACAAAATAAGAATAATAATTTGACAAAAAGACAATTTTAAAACTGACAGTTGCGTCTTTTGTTGGAATATTTTATTCTTGCTTGTGGCTGGTAAGATAAGTTTCATTACCATTAAACTTCAGGATATCTGGTTCTTTATTGAAGTAAAAATTTTTTCCATTGTTTATACATTTCTATTAAGAATTAATTACTTTGTTTTTAAGAAATGTACTGTGATGTGCAGAAATCATTTCTGTATAAAAAGGTGCTATAGGAAATCCTATAGTAAAATCGTGTAGCAGTAGAACTTTTTCATTAAATTTATTAGTGCTACATAAAATAAGTAATTAATCAAAATTACAATGAAATTGACTAATGTCATGAAATTAATCAACTAATTAAAATTAGTGTTCCTTGCTATCATTGTTTTCAATTATTCCAACTATCCAAAAATTTTTGATATTGTCATGTTTTTGTTAAGTGCACATCTATACATACAATGGGCTGTTTGTGTTCTGGTCACCTTGGGTTTCAAGCCCAAATTATGGTATTATAACCTTTCTTTTAGGCAACTTATGAGAACAATTGATTAGTTTAATGTAATTTGATATAATGATTCTGATAATTAATCAATGAGCAAATTACACTAATTATCTAGCTTTATACAGGACATGTTCTAAGAAACCCATGGAATTGTTTAATGGCATTATAAAAACTGATACGACTGTTTATAGGAGATCCTATAAGAAACTTATAGGAATATTTTTACGTCTACAGACTACTTTTTCATGCACAAAAAAAATGTTGCCTGAACATTTCTATGGATTTTTTCTTGCATATTACAAGTATTGCAATAAATAATAACAACCATTTTAAAACACCTTAATACTGTAATACCAGAATACAGCTGTATTTGAAAAAAAAGTTGTAACAGTTAGTTTTTTATTCAATTAACTTTGAATTATTATTAAGTTATACTATAATTACTAACTTCTTTTTTGGTTGCTGTTAGTTTCTTAGTTATGTATTCTAATACAAATAACTACAAGCAGATTTTTAAAAGCCATAGAAAATGCCTAATATATGAATTTATTTCAACTAATAATGCAAACCTGCAATGGTTTTATTGTCTTGATTTCTACATGTTCTACAGTAATTGCTGTATGCTGAATACAAAAATGATAACTGTTTTTCTCCATCACATACAGATTTTTAATAAAACATCATAAAGTATCATACAAAAGAAGGGTCCACAACAAATAGTTTGGTGACTAAAAGATGTAGATTTCACAAAACAGGACAAATGAGGATACATATTCATTTGAATTTAGTGTTTTTCCAATTTCTTCAGTTTGTTTGTGTTTTTGGTAACAAAGATCATAAAAAAAAACTTTCTTTGTGGAAAGCAAAACAGTAATTTGATCTAAGAGGTTTTTCTTTTTTCTTTTGCTGCCCAATTTGTATAAAATCATTATGTGATAGAAGAAAATGAATATTACTTTTAATTATGCTTTCCCAAATTATTCAAAATCCACCACTACTAAAATCCAAACAACTTATGTGAAGTTGAAATTTGCAGGCCTGTGTAGTTCATAAGTGATTATTATTTAAATAATAAAAATATTTATCAGATAACCAACCAAAAATAGCCATAAAAGTATTTATTAACTTTAGGAACTAGTTGAATATGCTATGTAAGACTAATAAAATTACTTATTAATAATGGCTTCCACAAATTCATTGTGAGTTTGTTCTTTGGTTGGTGTACTATTATGTGCATTAAACTGGCATTTAGGTAATGCTTTTCTGCCATTTATTTTGCAGTATTCAACTCGAAATCTGAGGGCCACGGGTTCGAATCCCCATCGCACCAAACATGTTCGCCCTTTCAGCTGTGGGGGTGTTATATTGTGACTGTCAGTCCCACTATTCATTGGTAAAAGAGTAGCCCAAGAGTTGGCAGTCGGTAGTGACGACTAGCTGCCTTCTGTCTAGTCTTACACTGCTAAATTAGGGACAGCTGGTGCAGATAGCCTTCGAGTAACTGTTCGTGAACTAAAAAAATAAACAAACTTTTGCAGTAAAAAAAAATAGGTATATATGAAACTAACTTTCAGCTTGCTACATTATAAATGATGTTGGTTAAAATACTTACTCACACACACATCTTTAAAAGACATACATTAATTTGAAAAAATAGAAACCTGAATTGGTCAACTCAGTAGATTACTTGTATTATATATAAACTAAGAGAATTAACTACAAAAAAAAAAAGAGGAAAATTTATAACAATCATTAGCTCATACTTTTCGTATTTAATTTTAATGTTTATGTCAAATGAGAAAAAGAGAACATATCAAGTGTGCTACATAAAGAACTATATAATTCAATAAATATAAACATAATAGTTTTATAATAAAAAAAAAGTAAAAATCTGTTGATAATTTATCAGTCCCATTAACACATACTGAAAATGTTTTCCCAATTTGAACACTTTTGTCACCAACACTAGTTGTTTTTATATGTTTATTAATATCTTAGACATAGAGATAACTCTATAACAATCATCTGCTGATACAGAATATTTTTTGTATAGCAGTAGAGGAATTGTTTTCTGATACATTATATTTTTTGTGCATAATTATTTTAATCAAAGATCTTTGAAGCTGTTTCCTTTAATAAGGCTTAGTAAGTCTATAAAAGCGGAAGGGCTCATAAAATATTCCAAAACAGAGCAGTCACTTTAGGTTATTAATCAGACATGTTCCAAAACAATACATTAACAATGGAAAATTTATTAAATTTCATTTCAAATACTTTTTTGTGCAATATAGTTGTGGTGAAATAAAGATAACATCAAGACCTGTATGACATATTTTCATTGTAGAAAATGAATAAAAAGTTTGTATTAAGGCTTACATTACTGGCAAAATGTATGAGTGATGCTTTCTGCTTATGTTGGTGAGGATAAGGGTGCAGATTTCATGTATCTGGATTTTCAGAGAGCATTTGACAAAGTGCCACATAAAAGGCTTGAAAAAAACGGACTTTATAGGTGTGGGGGATATGTTAGTTAATAGGATAGAAGAGTGGCTGGATGGAAGATAGCAGAAGGTTGTTGCAAATGGGGTTCAGTGAAACTAGATTAATGTTACAAGTAAGGTACCTCAGGGTTAATCAATAACCTAGATGAAGGAATAGTCAAGAAATTACTTACATTTGCATATGATATTAAGACATTGGGTGTTGCTAGCTGTGAAGATGCTACTGCTGCTTTACAATAGAATTTAAATAATTTATTGAATTAGGCAAATAAATGGCACATGAATTTTAATTATAATAAATGTAAGATAATGGATGTAGGCTGTCATAATTTGAGTTATAAGTATAATTTGGATATGAATAACCTTAACAACGTTTTGAAAGGAAGGGATCTAGGTGTGACAGTCGATCAGTGTATAAAGCCATCCTATCAGTGTGCTGTCACTCGTAGTAGGGCAAATAAGATTTTAGGTTGTATCTATAGAAATATTGAATTCAAGTCTACAGATGTTATTTCATTGGACAGGTCACTGGTTAGGCTACATTTGGAGTATTGTGTTCAGTTTTGGGCTCTTTACCTCAGGAAAGATATTGCATTGTTGGAAAGAGCTCAGAGAGGAGTTACTAAAATGGCACCTGGGGTGGGGGTTGACATGTGAGAAGCTAAAATCTTTCAAATTGTTTTCCCTTGAAATAAAGAAGAGTTAGAGTGGAACTGATTGAGGTGTTTAGGATTGTAAAGGGAAATGATAGCATTGATACATCATCTTTTTTCGTATACTACAGGGAGAAAGGCAGGACTAGGGACAGAAGTATAAATTTTGGCAAAATAGGAGTCATCTTCAACTGAGACAGCTTTATTTCTTTAACAAGGTGGTTGGCCTTTAGAATGAATTACCTTCAGATGTTGTAAAGGCAGTAAATTTAAATTAGTTTAAGGAACAGCTTGATAACTATATGAATGATAAGAGCTGACTTTAAGTTGTTTTTCAAAGTTAGTTTAGAGTGTGAAACAGCTGAGATGGACCAGTAGGCCCCATGTTGTCCCAAAATGTTATATGTTAAATTTGGGGATAAATGTTGCATTTCTTTAGCACCCAATAATCACACCACAGTCTGAAAACTATACTTCAAACATACCTAACAGAAGTTAAAGCATGTTCTTTAGTTGTGAATATGACCTTAGGTATTTGTTTTCTTCAAAGAGAAGTGAAATTCAGAGGCATTCTTTAGAGTCCTCAGTCAAAGATGTACTAGTTTGGCTGTTATAATCAAAATTGTTAAAAGTAAGAGATAAATCAAACACATAGGCTGCATATAATTCTTGTTTGTTATTTTTATTATCAGTGGAAGTTTACATTTTGTCATAACATTAAATTTATATTGTTGTAAAAGACGATTCAATTTTGAGATACATAGATTTAGTTCATTAAGCCACAGACCTTTCATAATGTTTCACAAATAGAAGTTTCTGCATTAAAAAGTTTTACATTCTCAAGACGAACTGAAACTAAATTCAATTACACATGCATCAATTTCCTTTACATATCTGGGCTTTAAAAATAATATCAGTGAAATCCATAATAACTTGTGACTATTTGGACTTAATAAATTTTTTTTTCCTATAAAATCTATTTAAAAAATTTAGTTTTTGCATGTGCATCTGACATTTTAAATAATCAGAACAGCTGAGCAAAAGGTTTTCTATTTTAAGTTGTTTACTTTTTTTTTCAATAAATGATAAATTAGTGAAATTTCTTTCTTTCTTATAAATGTTGCATTTTATATTTAAATCATATCACAAAGTATTGATTGAAAGAACTCAGATGTTGGTCATTTTTTCATCATACGAAGCTTAGCTTCATCTTAACATAGTCTACTTTTTGTCTGAGTAAACAGACCAAGCCAGTTTTTACATATATATTTAAGTGAGTCAACCTTAAAAAAATTGTTTGTTTTCCCTTTACTAAACCTGCCCTATTGGGTGTAGATAGGTAAATAGATAGGTATACATTTCATTTAGTGACACAAAAGATATATAGTGCATTAACTCCTCTGGTGTTTAAAAGAAGAACAAGAGGAAGGGCCATTCATGATTCTGTGTTAATCTTGTAGTGATAGGCTTAAATAATCAATGTAAATAATAGAGTTATGTATTGATTTTTTGTATAAGTTTTTGTTTTTTCAATTTACTATCCTGTTACAAAATGATACTATACTATTGGACTTCAGCCATATCAATGTAGTAGAGTTTAAAAATAAAGCAAACAATCAAAAGTCAGAAGTAATACTTTTATTTAATGTGCATAATATCTCTAAACTTTTAAAATCACTTGACTGGTTTCGTTTTATAACTGTCTTCTCCCTTAGTGAACACCAAGTACAGACTGTTGGATCATCTCTGAATTCTATAAGTAGTTCTGGGTCTTCTTCAGCTTCAGTGCTGACACAATGAGCACATTTGGGTTTTCTTCCAAAGTGCTACATTTTATCTCACTGACGTGAGTTTAACATCGTTAATATTTTAGTTGAAATCAGTTGTAATGCTTGTTGAATCCTTATATTTTGGTTAAAGCATATCACCAAAGTTTTTGTCTGAGGAAACTTCAGTACTGGTTACTTTGTCTAGAGTTCTATCTTCCTGTCAAAAACAACACATCTTGTACAGGTCATCCCAACACTGCTTTTGAGACATTCTCCTCAAATCATTTGGAATCAACATTTTTACAGTTTCTTCCTCCTAAACAAGTCTACAAACGCGGAAAATGGGGTGTCCATTTTTATTCTAAGTTAGGAGGGTTTATGAATAATTATTACGAAATGTCAATTTGTAAGTACAGTATTAACCAGAAAAGAAGAAAACCTGAAAATATATGTCAAAATTGGGATTAAAAATAGACCAGGTGGAAAAAAACAAACAATAAATATATATAATAAAATTTTCTGAATTGCACAAAATTTCTCCTAAGTTGGTTGGGAAATGGGAAACAACATTTTAATTTATGCCCTGTAAATTTTCACGTAATCCTAGAAAAATGGTTTTGATTTGGTTTGTTTTAATTTCATGCAAAGCTACACAAGGGCTAATTCAGCAGTGCAGGACTAGAGGGAGGGCAGCTAGTCATCACCACCCACTGCCAACTCTTGGATTACTCTTTTACCAATGAATAGTGGGATTGACCATTATATTGTAATGCCCTCACAGCTGAAAGGGTGAGCATGTTTGGTGTGATGGGGAATCGAACCCAAGAAAAGTGGTAACTTGACAGAAGTTAAATAAAGCATTACCAGTTTTTAACGGTGAAAGTAATTGTAATAGTTTCTGTAAAATTAAAGGAACAAATAAAAAGTTTTAATGTCTTCTTTATTGTATAATAACAGTGTCCTAAGTATTTTTGTCTCCTTATGTTCACTGCTTTATAGTATCTTATATTTAAAAAGTTATTTTGTTCCTCTTATTTTAGTTGGTACAATTTAAGTGATAAACTCTCAACATAATGATATCAGAAGAGATTGAAGAAACTCTATCCTAAAAAAATTGCAAACTGTTTTAACACAATATTGGATGACAAGGGACCAGTTGTTTCATTTAGGCTATTCCATCCAATAAACTAAACTTTAAAAATGAAAACTAATATTATGGCAAATCTGCATTTGAAAATATATTTTACTGGTATGTAATTAACCTCTTTATAATCTGGACCAAAAACTCATAAATGTTTGCTTACTCAGATGTGTCATAGTAATATATTCCAAGTACATAAAGACATCAGCTAATATACAGATATGGAAAGATCTTTTTTTTTCACATGAAGTTTATTCAATCAATAAGTACTTCACTAATTATAAAAGTTAGTGAATCAATAGTAAGTTGAAGATTTTATACTGTATATATTCTTTAATAGTTTTTTGAACACAGTGTAGTAAAATGAAAACCCGTTTTCAGTTATCTTACTTTATGTATGTTATTGATGTAATAGTTAGCCTAAAAGATATACTGAATATGCAGTAATCAATTTTAAACAATAACATATAAGCAATATTTCTAATAGTAGATACTTTTTAAAAAAGTATTTAATGACAATTAACTGACCAAGCAAATATATCACCAAGTCATTATTTTGGTTAATGAAGTATGAAGCAAGTTATAGCAAACCAAATTTTTGCCAACCGTAGATACAAACTGTTTGAAAAAGTTTTAGTCTCTTATGAAAAATACTCTAAAGGTGTCATTTATATAAACAAAAGTAATTGGTTGATCTGTAGAATGCATTAAAGCAATTGGAAACTAATTCTATGGTGCACAGTGACACCTATATTTTTTAGATTGCTTTTGTAGTTCATTACGTTTCATATAAGAGTACTACAAAACAGTACTGAAAACATTCTGCATGCTACTATAAGAATCTTAAAGTTAACTGTAATTCAAAGAACATTTGACGTACACGCTCACCCAGAAGTAACTGCAGTCATGTCCGTTTTATAGCACAATTTATAACAAGGAGTTAATTCTATGTATTGAGTGCATAGTATATATAATTCAGCAAAATGAGTGCAACTATCATGTTAAAAACAACAAATTATATTGTTGTAAGGTGTACTTTTAATGTTGCAACTTATTCTTGTGCTAGAGGGAGCTGCAGGAAGTAATGATGATGCCAATATCAAAGAGTTTGTAAGACTAGCTTAAAACACGTCAAATGCTTGATGTCAAGTTTTCTAGCATATTGAAAGATATAAAAAAAGAGATAATTTTGAAAATTAAATAGCTTTTTCAAGATAGTAGAGTTATTTCTAGCAAGTAATATGAATCAATCTTTTTTTATATTTGTCTCAGCCAAGAAGTGGTATAAGTTTATTCTATACGTTAAGTGTAGTGCAGCTTATGTCATTTGTAAACATGATCAATAGATATGTACAGTGAAGGTAATTTGTAAAATCACTGAGGAAAAATAAATTTTTTATTGTTTACATGGACCAGACTTTGAATTGTTTCTACCAGATAATTTAAAAGAACCCACTAACATTTTTAGTTTTACCTGTTAATGTACCTTTGATGAAGTTAATAGTGATGGATAAAACGTTTAAGAAAACTTAAAAGTAATAAGATTTCTCGTTGGAATAACAATTCCAATTAATACATAGTATTTGGAGATAAACAGGAGTATCAGCTCAAAAAGAAAATTAGAAACATCCGATAACACATTTTTACCCAAAAATATATTTATTCGGAATTTAAGTTTTTGTCTTATAGATTTTTGACAATTCATTGATAAAATCAAAAGTATTGAAACTAATCGAAAAAGGGCCCGGCATGGCAAGGCGTGCGACTCGTAATCTGAGGGTTGCGGGTTCGCATCCCCGTCGTGCCAAACATGCTCGCCCTTTCAGCCGAGGGTCGTTATAATGTGACGGCCAATCCCACTATTCGTTGGTAACAGAGTAGCCCAAGAGTTGGCAGTGGGTGGTGATGACTAGCTGACTTCCCTCTAGTCTTGCACTGCTAAATTAGGGACGGCTAGCACAGATAGCCCTCGAGTAGCTTTGTGCGAAATTCAAGAAACAAAACAAACTAATCGGAAAATTAATTTCATTCTTTAGAATAGCAAAACCCCTACCTATGCATCATTGATATTATACAGTTTCTTTGTATAATGATGATTCATATTAAGTATGGTTAAAATACATTCACTGAAAATATGCTGGAGCATTACATAGAAAAAATAAACTTTAAAAAAAAAAAGATGCATTTGAATTTCTTTCATACAATAGGATCTGGCATGGCCAGATGGATTAAGGCGTTCGACTCGTAATCCGAGGGTCGCGAGTTCGAATTCCCGTCGCACCAAACACGCTCGCCATTTCAGTCTTGGGGGCGTTATAATGTGACGGTCAATCCTATTTGTTCGTTGGTAAAAGAGTAGCCTAAGAGTTGGTGGTGGGTAGTGATGACTAGCTGTCTTCCCTCTAGTGTTACACTGTTAAAATAGGGACGGCTAGCGCAGATAGTCATCGTGTAGCTTTGCGCGAAATTCAAAAAACAAAAATCGTACAATAGTTTTCAACGTGAATTTGAGCACTAACATCGACCTCTTAGTTTTCAATTTATATTTCTTAAGATGCATTTAAAGATCATAATACGTGGACGTTGGCTTTGCATCATGATCAGACATATTTTCACCAAAAATAGTCAATTAGGGCCACTTGTGAAATAATATATGGATCGAAAACAACAGAATTATTCATATAAAATAATAGCGTTCTCTTAATTTCATACGCGATCTTGGCATATTCTTCAAGACTCAGAGTACATTCGTTCAGATTCGTTGCTTCCACTATCTTGAAAGAATAGATGTTTGACATCAAAAATTGCAGATGCTGGTGTTTCTCTTCCAGTAAATCACGTATATCTAGAAAGGTATTTGTAACTGAAGCTGCCTATAACAATAGTAATCAAATAATAAGAACTTCAACTTCATTCCTGGCACAATATTAATAAGATCAGTCGACACGTAACCTGAGGGTCGCAGGTTCGAATCCCCGTCACACCAAACATGTTTGCCCTTTCAGCCGTGGGTGCATTATAATGTGACGATCAATCTCACTATTCATTGGTAAAAGAGTTGCCCAAGAGTTGTTGGTTGTTGGTGATGACTAGCTGCCTTCCCTCTGGTCTTAAACTGCTAAATTAGGAATAGCTTTCGTGTGTCTTTGCGCGAAATTCAAAACAAGGTCAATAAATAAATACGTAAAATTTCGTCTGCTTTCACAAATGTAATTATATTAGTGTACTTAACAGAAATAAACGCATTTAATATAAAATTTCTGCATAATGAATAATTTATTCAGAAATAATATCAAGATAAAACAACATACACAGATTTCCCGTTTTTACAAATCAAACTTATTTCTAGATAAAAAACTACTCAAACTGTGTTTTCTTTCATTTTTAATAAACAAATAATTTCCCTTCATAAGAAGTGAGTCATAATTTTTAAATATATTAGCTTCCTCAACTTTAAGATATACCTTGATCAATCTTATTAAAAACATTGCAGTCACCATGTTTTTTATCTAATATCGTGTAGATTCTAAAAGGAATACTTTCTCTTTCTATTAGGAATCAAACGTTTATGACTCTCCTAATTTAGGACCAATCCAAAAATATTAATTAACTGTACTAAGGAACACAAGGAACACACCATGCTTCAGTTCTGTTTACAACTAAGCTTATCATTGTAATATTTAATACAAATACACCATATCTCAATCCACAAGTACACTGTCCTACGTGTGACAAAATTGTCATAGCAATATAACAGATAATAGAAGACTGGGAACACCAACGCGCTCGACTCTCAATCTGAAGTTCCCAGGTCCAAATCCCCGTTCCACCAAACCTTTGGGTCGTGGGTCGTTATAATGTGATGGCCAGTTTGTGGGTAAAAGAGTTGGCGGTGTATCGTGATAACTAGCTGCCTTTCCTCTAGTCTTTTACTGTTAAATTATTGATGGCTAGCACAAATAGCCCCTATGTAGCTTTGCGTGAAATTCAAAACAAACACAAGATAATAGAGAGGATTTTGTTAGTGTAATGGTTGATAATATTAAATAAGATTCTTGATTATATTAAAGTAGAAAGACAACACCGCATGGAAAAGTATCTGACCAACTTATCACATTAAAGTCCGATTCTGCCGTTTATTAATGTGTTTAATGTTTCTGCCCGTTCTTATAAAAACATTTTCTTGTCTGCTAAAAAAATTCTCTGGTGACGTCATATTGGAAGAAGTTAGGTAATGCATTTTACTTATTTATTTCTGCATCATATATTATTTATATATATATACATTTGTCCCTCGCGGGAGCAGTGGTTAGTCTATAGATTTACAACGTTTAAAACAGGGGTTCGATTCCCTTCGGTATACACAGCAGATATTCCAAAATGTCTTTGCTATAGGAAAATACACATACATTTATATCAACATGTATAAAAAGCAAAAACAAATGGCTATCTGTCTGTTTGTCCGTTATCTAACTACTCCTAGGTTGTTGTGCCAACCTTAATCAAACTTTGTGGGATAATAATTTGTAACAAGGGACTTCTTAACGGGAATCTCACCAACACCCATGCACATCCATTATTGTTGTTTAGCATTTATTATCTTCATAAATAGATGGCGCTAGATCCTTTTATAAAAACTTAAATTTTCTATAACGTATAAACTGTGGGGGGCGGCACACAAATGTCTTGTCTGTCTTAAAGAGTGCGCTGGCACTCTTCATGGAGAAATACAAGAAAAATAAATAACCGCCTCTATTCAGATGAATAGAGATAAACTCAGATGAAGTGTCTACTTCAACATCCACATAAGGCTCATATGAAGATCCATTTTTTGAGCTGTACCCAATTTTCACTTTGACCCTTGCTCTGACAACTTCGGCCGTAAAACACTGTTACGACCACTGATCATATATTAATAAATCTCGTGAAACACTGTTGAAGGACATCAAGAGCTGGATGTCGAAATCTACCTCATACGGATATAAAGTAACTCTGACTGTACACACGTCATATATCATGTTTTAAGTTTATACATACCCTTAAATGTTGAGTTCTTAAGCCTTTTATAAAATTTTGGGTGAAATTAAAATAAATAATGTAATAATATGCTATGTTATAAATAAATTGTGTGAAAGTTAAGATATTTGTGTTATTTATCATAGCATCCACTCATACATTTTTATCTTAAGTTTATAACTTGGGAAAAAAGGATGGTTACCTCAGATTGTTGGTAATAAATGTTCAACTGCCACGTTTTACGTTGGGATTTTGTCCATGTTTAGACCAAGGAGGGTTAACTTCAACTTTGACCTCTTTCTTCCTAGTATCCCCTAGTACACCAGTAAGTCTACAGATTTACCACACTAAAATCAGGGTTTGGTTTCTCTTCAGTGGGTTCAGTAGACAGTGCGAGGCCCGGCATGACCAAGCTTGTTAAGGCGTGCGACTCGTAATCTGACGGTCGCGGGTTCGCATCCCCGTCTCGTCAAACACGGCCCTTTCAGCCGTGGGGGCGTTATAATGTGACTATCAATCCCACTATTCGTTGGTAAAAGAGTAGCCCAAATGTTGGCGGTGGGTGGTGATGACTAGCTACCTTCCCTCTAGTCTTACACTGCTAAATTAGGAACAGCTAGCATAAATAGCCCTCGAGGAGCTTTGTGCGAAATTCAAAAACAAACAAACAAACAAGATAGCGCGAGGTGATTTTGCTATAAAAAAAAAACACACTTTCTCCATATCAGAAGTTATGTTATTCTTCTTATACTGAAATTGATTTCTAAGTAACATATATAAAAAACTATGTTGCTATACTCACAGTATATTATATTTTTCTATTTTCCCCAATTTTAACATTTCATATTCAGGCCACGTTCACTTCGTGGGGTTATTTTAACAAGTATATTTGTACTGAGCTTCGCTAATGTATCAGTGCACTTTCAGTCTTCGTGTTAGCAACACACTTCAGCTTGGCACTCAAGCATACGCACACAAAATCTTAATTTTGCATATAAAACTCTTTTAAGATAGAACCAAGGTTTTGTCTGGGAATCAATTAGTTTAGCATTGTTTGGCATCTAACTATATTGTTCCAGATGTTTAGAGGAAAGAGGTACTTAGGATTAAGCTTGTTATGTTTGATGCAGCAGAGTTGTTTCTGGGTCGGTATTTGGCCATGTTATTGTGCGCGATCTGAAGGGGTCAAGTTTTATTTAGACCTCTTATTCCTATGTAGCAAAGAATAAAGATATTGTTTAGGTTTCCGGTTTTTTTCTCATTCACACAGTTTAACTTTGTTATTTTTGGATATATCTCTCTTCTTAATACAGAATATAGTCTTCTGTAAAGTTAATGAAGTTATTGAAGTCTTAACAAATTAGAAGCAATGAGAAAGAAGTTCTGTCACTTCCTGTTCAAATTTGTACAAATGTACCAAATTCAACAGTGGTAATCTTAACCACATCTCTACTGTGAAATGAGCTGCTTTGAACAAAAAGTGATAAAACTGCTTTTTCATTGCTTCTAATTTGTTAAGACCCTACATCTTTACCTCTTTGCTTTCAATCTACTCCCTTTATCTTACAACAAGGATGCGAACCCGCGACCCTCAGATTACGAGTCGCACTCCCTTACACGCTTGGCCATGCCGGGCCGGGAGTGCAGTCTACAAATCTTTCAAGAAAAGACATTTAAAGTGCATCACAAGAGCTTTAAAATAGCCTAATTTAGGCCGAGAGCTCATTTTTAGTTGTATAATTTCACCAAAACTTCAGGCTTTCACCATGGGCAGAGCTGGATATGCGATTTACTTGTCACCCTAACTTTATATATTACACTCAGTCTACAGTTGGAAGAACAACGTTGTTTAAAATGGCAATACTATATTCTCACTGTGTCTTCACACTCGTTGTTTTATAGTTGAAGTTTACCATATTATAATATTAATATAAATACTAAATATAAGTACTAATAAGAACTTCGAGTACATCACGACTTTGGTTACACCATCAACAAAGAGTTCCCAAATTCCAGAACCCTTACTTGCTTACTTAGCCAACAAGGGTTTTTTGATTGATCATGAACACGATGAATGTTGTCCAAGGTTAGAAAGTGTCTTATGATATTACAATAAATAACGCAAGAGTAAAACTAATTTCAATACTTTCTTTCAAACCGTTTTTCCGCTTTTTAACTAATGTTTTGTCGTGAAGTAAATAGCGTCACATTCTGGAACACAACAGAAGGTTTTATTCTTCATTGATTTCATGTTTTTAAATTCTTCTCTATAGCTCAAAGTTAATGGCTTGAGAAACACAACTTTTGTTACCCTTTTCCTTTCAAAGAGAGGTTGAAACTTATTCCATTAAAGAACAGTTCTGTCTAAAGCCTGGGGCTCACATTTTGTTAATCATTTATTTTCAAGAAAGTGAAAACACGTCAAGGCCCGGCATGGCCAGTTGGGTTAAGGCGTTCGACTCGTAATCTGAGGGTCGCGGGTTCGAATGCCCGTCGCACAAAACATGCTCGTCCTTTCAGCCGTGGAAGCGTTATAATATAACGGTTAATCCCACTATTTGTTGGTAAAAGAGTAGCCCAAGAGTTGGCGGTGAGTGGTGATGACTAGCTGCCTCTCCTCTAGTCTTACACTGGTAAATTAGGGACGACTAGCGCAGATAGTCCTCGTGTACAAAGTGGAAAAGCATCGCAGCAGTAGAGTTTTAGATGAACAAAATATTGGTATATAAGAAATATCACATATTTGCACCCAAACACTCAACATGTATACACACATATAACTTAATCCGATTGCAGAGTTCTTTCTAAAATTTTGTACATCTATCGAGTTTCACACTTAACTCTGCAAAACTTCTGCTACAACTTAGCTACTTATGTACAGTAATTCCAGAATGTCAGATCAACGTTTCCATACAAATCATAACTTATACAGCTTGGTGGAAAGCAATTGTCACAATACTCATTATGTTAGTAGTTCAACCAGTCTTCTGCCCTAACCATGCAATGATTAAATGGTCATCGTAGAATATCTTTATGGCATCTTACTATGAACCACCACCAGCCTATAGTTCAAATAGAAGTAACATTTATATCACGTGCTTGTCTTAGCTACAAGTCAAACAATCCGAGTCGAAAGAATTACGAGGTCATGTTAGCTTCTCAGTTAATCATCAAAGTAGATAGAATGTTTCACCTCTGGTTTTCCATCATCTGGTGTTTCATCATATGAATCCTGATGAACAACTTGATGTTTACTATCATCTCTTCCTTCGTATCAGTTGAAACGAGGTTATATAATTCAGGGTCTTAACGCCAGAGTAAATTTGCTAATCCATTTTTGGGTAATGGAGTAGACAGTGATGTAAATTTTAAGCTTGTCAATAGGTTTGATGCGTGGATCACATCTTGGGACAACTGTACCTCACAATTCACCACATTTATGATAGCTGTCAACAAACAACATATGGAACAATACAGCCAAACCGGACATGAGTTGCTGACATTACTTTAGCCAAGCCTAATCATCAGACATGTACTATTATTCCATTACTTTATGACCATTTCACCACTTTGGGCACACGCATACTTTCACCAATTAGTTGGCATGCAAAATTCATATGCATCGACTATTTCAGAATGCAGCTATTCTACATGTTTGACACTATGTATACCTATATTGAATAGGGATATACATAATGTACACTGAAAGTTCTACTTCCCGTTAACGAACATCGCAAGTTTGTGCTTGACAGTTTATACTACTAATTCAACTATATCATTGTATCGAGAACGTTATGGGAAATGCATGATTTCATCAACCCTAACTCTCAGCAAGCAAGTGGCTATTGAGATGAACTCCATCCAAAACCTGATATTCATTGTTTTACCAACACATCTGTAGTAGAGCAACCTATTATGAACCAATAGATGAGTTTCAGCCTCTTTGGTGAACTAATAAATGATTGCTTGGAAATTGTAATTATCTTTCTCAGTTTCGAGCAGAGGATCAGCCATGTCTAGGGCAGTTCTCTGGAAAAGAAAACCTACATCTCGTATGGAATTTTCCCTGTGGTGTCTAGTTTTTCCTCTAAGTAGTACATGTGGTACAGACTTTACAACATCACTTTACATTTTAACGTAAATGATAGAAGAAATAATATCTTTGCAAATACCAGTCCTTATATTATGTAAAGCATGAAGTATCTCTTTAAACTCTGGGTATTGAAAGTAACATTATAAGTTAAACTCTGGGTATTGAAAGTAACATTATAAGTTAAACTCTGGGTATTGAAAGTAACATTATAAGTTGACTCTTACATCTCAGTGGTTCATAATTACGGTCATTACACACTGCAATGGCTTTGATTACTGTCAATGACCTGAACATTTAATGAATGTAATTGACTATTCAATGACAGAATATTACAAAGAGCAATTATTCCTTCATGGTTTTGAAAAAATTTCAATGATTATCAGTTAGTGAAAGTCACACTTAATATTATTACTTGGTAAGAAGTTCCCAGCTGTGCATGGATTTTGCAGTTGTTCCTGATTGGTCATTCTTGGTATCCATACAAAATGCAGAATCGTTGTCAATTACGTTTGATCGACATTGTTTCTGCAATGGCTTTGATTACTGTCAATGACCTGAACATTTAATGAATGTAGATGATTTTACTTACTGGAAAGTTAAATATTTTATTGGTGTTTCTGTGCTATTGACCCAGCCAGAGTATACAATAAAGTTTACTCTTGAATTTTTATTATCAAAGAGCAATTATTCCTTCCATGGTTTTGAAATTCATCATTCATTTCGATGATGTATACTATATTCAAATGGTAAACCCTCCTAGCATACAGTAGTGTTGGTAATATTAGACAAGTACTACAACTGTAAACATACATAATTAGTACTCAGGGATAGTAGTGTATAATCTCATCTATAATTACCTAATCCATATTATTACGTAATTGTGTGAAAACAGCAACATTCAATTAACATTGACATCTGTACCCAAGATGAAAGGAAAATGTTGTTGAGAATAAGGGACCATCAGCGTTTTGACTAAGGATGCACCTACGAAACTAGAATGTGTTCACTTTTCTGTATCCATACAAAACATGCAGTAATTTTAGAGAAATTAGCCATAAGCCATTGATAATGCCTTACTAAACCCAAGTATCTGCAGATCTCTAATTTATTCTCAAGTTGGGTTCTGTCTTTGACAACTGGGATCTTTGTATGATCAGTGAGAACTGCTTTCCTATATTGGAAACTCCATTTTTCACACTCATGAATAAGAACTTTCCTGGTTTTAGTTTCAAACCTACACCTTTTATGCACTGAAATACTATTTTCAGATTTTCAGAAGCACCTTGAAACATGTGATCACAAATAAGCATGTCATCCATACAGACGAGACATATCTTCCATCACAGTTCTTTAAGTATAAGTTCCACCAGCCTTTTGAAAATGGCAAATGCATCATACAGGCCAAATAACATGATATCGAATCCATGTACCTCTTTTCAAATGCTGAAAGCAATCTTATGTCACCTTAACCATCAATTTTGAATCAGTGGGTATTCCCTGGAATTCTATGAACGTTGTATTGTCCGATCTATAAAGTTAAATGTTAGCACAAGTAAAATTTTATTGTTTTACGTATTTTCCTTCATGTTTTGAACAGATATTTACTAAAACAAATAAATATCTGTTTTTCCCCTTTTACTTTTGGCAGTCTCATTTGATGTCAATGAAATGCAAATTTGCATATTTTTCTTGCCCAAGATGGCCGAGCGCGTTAGGCGTGCGACTCGTAATTCGAGGGTCGCGGGTTCACATCCCAGTCGCGCTAAACATGGTCGCCCTTTCAGCCGTGGGGGCGTTATAATGTGACGGTCAATCCCACTATTCGTTGGTACAAGAGTAGCCCAAGAGTTGGCGGCGGTGGGTGGTGATGACTAGCTGTCTTCCCTCTAGTCTTACACTACTAAATTAGGGACGGTTCAGGTTTCTCCTCCTGGTTGGGGGTTGTGTGGTAGGCTAACAATCTGCTCATTTAAAAAAACAGCCTGTTAATGAATCCGCAAGCGATTGCGACCCTATGTTCCTGCATGGAATCGAGTGGCATAATAATAATAAATAAATATTTTTCTTAGATGTTTCTGTAGTTCATTATCGTATTAAATACACTCAATATAGTTCGGAATATACAGGGTGTTCGGAAAGTTACTGTATGTATATGATTACAAAACTACACAGTGACCTTCCGAACACCCTGTATATATGTGTATTTTGTGATTATTGAAACTAACACAAATTAACAGTTTAAAAACTACATACATGAATAAATATTATTACATACATGTATTTATTAATATTTTTATATAATTTATGTCACAAAACGTGCATCTAACAATAAAAACGTGTCTGTAATATTTGTTCATGTTCTCAAACATCTGACGTTCATCGCACGTGGCTCTTACGTTAAGCAACTTTGGCCACCCCTGAGTTATAACCTTATCTGAGCACATAATTGCCATTATTGGCTGTTTCACATCTTGTTAGATTCTCAATATTATTGAAAAGTGTTACTAAAGTGGAGAATTAGGAGCTAGCTAAAGAGTTAAACTGTTAATCTTTCGTTTTCCTTCAATCATGTTAGCGAAAAGATAAGTGAAGTTTTCTCATTGACTTCAGTATACGACAGAAACGTATTTTAAGAGTGCATGAAACAGGCTATTGTTAAGCACAGCATTACTTAGTATGTAAGGATGGGCCTCGGAAAAACGGCCAACACGTTCAATCTATTACTCTTTAACCCTAAAACAGCGTGATTCTTGTAGATGGCAGAATCAATTGATGATGGACACCGTTTAAGGGTTAATGCTTATAAATAAGTGCTATGATTGAGTTATAACTCTACCTGAGCACTAAACTTTCATTACTTAGTACTTCACAGCTTGTGTAGTAGTAATATTATTTTGTACTTTACCACATTCAGGCCCGGCATGGTCAGGTGGTTAAGGTGTTCGACTCCCCGTCGTGCCAAACATGCTCGACCTTTCAGCCGTGGGGGCGTTATAATTTAACGGTCACTATAATACTGTATCACCCTGTTTAGTTTAAGTGCTTTTGTTCAAACTTGAATTCACCTAGCTGATAGGAAATCAACATTTAGGTTTGTTTGTTTTTGAATTTCGCACAAAGCTGCACGAGGGCTATCTGTGCCAGCTGTCCCTAATTTAGCAGTGTAAGACTAGAGGGAAGGCAGCTGGCTTGTCATCAGTACCCAGCACCAACTCTTGGGCTACTCTTTTATCAACGAATAATGTGATTGGCCGTCACATTATAACGCCCCACGGCTGAAAGGGCGAGCATGTTTGGTGCGCTAGGGATTCGAACCCGCGACCCTCAGATTACGAGCCGAACGTCTTAACCCAACTGGCCATGTCGGACCGAACATTTAGTTATAGGTATATGTATGCTATTCAGTGAACCCCTCCTTATTTCTGGACAATCCCCTGTTATCATTTCTTCGACATAGTAAAAAAACATACACATTACTTCTGATTAACATCTCACTTTCCAAGGCTGAAATAAAGAAACTGAATAGAACTGAAAACACACAAAATTATTGTTTTTGAGCTTGAAGTTAATAACTTCAGTAGCCAACGCGTACAAATCAAAAGATGGTTACAAGTGTTACGAAGTGTAACTTATTTCGGACGCGTCTTCGATTTATTATGTTATGTGCGTTATATATCACTGTTTCAAAAAACAGAAATTTTAATTTAAATTTAGAACTTAGTTAAATGTTAATATGTATTAGATTTATAACATTTGCCGAGAAGATTGTGTTGGTTTGTTTTCTTACAGCAAAGCCACTTTGGGCTATCTGCTTAGTCCGCCGAGGAAAATCGAACCTCTGATTTTAGCGTTGCCAACGAGATTGATACACACAGTTTTCTTTCTTAACGCAAATATATTTTAATATACAAACATACAAACAAAAAACAATACAATTCACAATAACGGTTATTTTATATAATGATTTATATACAAAAGTTTCAGAAACTTATGGACAATACTGAGTATTATATCCGGTATGGAAATGAAAAATTTATCGACGATTCAGTTCTATGACGAGCAAATTAATTCTGGGTTGATACTGTCGCACTTCACTTCAGCTAACTGGGTTGGTTGGCCTCACACCAGTTACAAATTGATTTTTTACCGAGAGAGATATTTAATATCCTCATAGAAATGCAAACGTTCGAAGTTAACACACTGAAATTGAACAGTTTGTAATGTTCGAAATCCATGAATGTTCCAGGTAAAATTCTGTAGTTTTCCAATTAATAAGCGTTAATCACAATTACAGCTTCAGAAGTCTATATCACACTGGTTGTAGCTGACTAATAATAATAAGTATTATCTTTTGGTATGTCGGCTTTACATACCAATCACGCGAGATTCTTGAAGTTTCAACAATGTTCGAACACGCTGACGTTTTCGTTAAACAAATGTGGTTGCTTTTCACGCTCATGAATTTTCTACAAATTTAGAGAACAGGCGGAACTTGTGCAATACACATGCAACATTACACGCCACACACATCAAACCGAAGGAAACGTAGTTTCTAAACATGCAAGCCCTTTCAGCCGTGTGGGCGTTATAATGTGACAGTCAATCCCACTATTCGTTGGTAAAAGAGTAACCCAACAGTTGGTGGCGGGTGGTGACGACTAGCTGCCTTCCCTTTAGTCTTAAACTGCTAAATTAGGGACGGCTAGCGCAGATAGCTCTCGTGTAGCTTTGCGCAAATGTCAAAAACAAACATACGTAGTTATCAAAATAAACTTATCACGGTAAATCAGTTGCTCAGGAATTTTCAGAACTTACAAATATTTTAGAACAAAGGTTATTTAGTATGTACTATAATATTTGTTAACAAGTTTGATAAACTCAGGTAACGCAAATATAACGGAAACAACAAAGAATATAGATCACATTAGGTTAATGTGTTTTAGGTTAATGTCGACATCAAAATCCAATAATGCTGTGGGCTCTCCTATTTTGGTGAAATAAATGTTAAAGTAAGTGAGTTATTTTGAGCTAAAGCTGACCTAAGATGATTTTTCACACATTTGACTACTGAAAACTAATATTTTGAAGAACTTTGAATTTGTAACTTTTCCCAAATGCAATTTCCTAATCATGTGCAACATTTCAATTTATTTATTTAAATTCTTACAGATGATAATTTGGAAAATTTAAAAATGAACAAAATCACCAGGAAAATCTATTTCTAAGCCTTCAGAATGATACCAACCTAAATTAATGTGCACCAAACACCATAAAATAGTAACTAGCAACAAAGTTTAGTTTTTCTAGAACTTGTGAGCGCCACTCATCAATTTTATACGAAAATTAGAAAACCTCGTGTAAAAGTTTGAGATTCCTATATTAGCAGGTGTCGTAAGTACCAGTGTGTCTTGGGACTCAAAAATTGACAATTACCCTAAGTACAAATATATTTGGAAATCAGATGCTTGAAAGGTGCTGTTGTTATTATTTGTTTTTGTTTTCTCATAATTGGTATTCCTTACATTTCAGTAATGTGATTCATGAGTTGATCCCTGTTTTACAAATCTCTGTAAGTGAGACCTGGGTAGATAGTTCGATGTATAACTTTTCTTGTTTAGAAAGTTTATTTTTAGTGGTTTGTCTATCTGACTGTTATGCCTGCTTATAACTTTGAGAATTTCAAATGCTAAGTGAATTGTCAAAGATTTAAACATTATTACATATGTGGTTCATAATTGTTTTGATGCTATAACAATTGAAGGAATTTTCATGAAATTTCTTTTGAGATTTTTATTATGACACTAGGACTATTATAATGATATTAGATAACTGTTTAATTTTGTTAAACTTTAAGGAGATGTATATATCTCTTTCATGCTTTTCTTACAACTTCCAGTGTTGATGGCTCAACGATTTTAATTTTTTTAACGCTTGAGTAAAGATCGCATCCATTAGTTGAACAAAATTCATTCTAGACTAATATTTAATGCTATTATTTTTATCCATAAATTCGTAAAATTTTAAGAGGACAAAATGGGGCTTATTAACCCATCAAACATATTCCTTTCAGCTTCCAACTTTAACTGCCCCTTACTATTCACATATTTATTCAATCTGTTCTAGAACTCTCTTAAATTTTCCGCCTCCATCACCCTTTTTCACAGGTCATTACATAAACCAACCACCCTGTTTGAAAAATAATACTGTCTAAACTGCAGACGATTCCTATGCTGCGAAAATTTGAACTTATGACCCCTTATACTATTGTTTTTACTACTAAACACAAAAAAAAAGTTTGATGGATATATATTTTATCAACACCCTTAATAATCTTAAACATCTCAATCAAAGCCCCTTTAACCCCTTTCGTATTAAAAAACAACAACAAATAAGTTTAGAAATTTTAGTTTCTCCTGATAGTACAATACTTCCATTTCAGGCGTCATCCTACTGACTCTTCTGTGAAGGAAGGGAGACCAAAACTGTACACACTACTTAAATTAGGCCTAATAAATTAAGTGCGAAGTGAAATAATAATATCCCCTGAATCAATCACGTGATTGAATAAATATATTTTATTTAATAACAGAATTATCTCTAATTTGTATCAAACGTGCTTATTGCAAATAAAAAAAATGAAGCCAAATGAATCTTTTTTTTTATTCATTTTTGCAGATTGTAACTTTTCATAGTGTATGGAATCATTGTGATTATCTTATTTACGTTTAGATGTTTACGCAGGTAAACATAGTGTCGCCGCATTCACACCACTGTACTTAGTAATCATACAACTATGCCAAATTATAAAAAAAAAATGGCGACATTTACTTCTTTTAAAGTATCGGCAAACATTTTGTTATTGTTATTGACTGGTTTATCACATCTCACTTTGGACAATTTTGCTTCTTATTTGTTTGTTTTTAATTTGGCACAAAGCTACTCGAGGACTATCTGAGCTAGCCGTCCCTAATTTAGCATTGTAAGACTAGATGGAAGGCAGCTAGTCATCACCACCCACCTCCAACTCTTGGGCTACTCTTCTACCAACGAATAGTGGGATTGACCATAACATTATAACGCCCCCACGGCTAAAATGGTGAGTATGCTTGGTGTGACGGGGACTCAAACCAGTGACCCTCAGATTACGAGTCACACGCCTTAACACGCTTGGCCATGCCGGGCCCAATTTTGCTTCTTCTGGTGCTGTTTAGTAGATGGATCACAGTTATCTCTTGTTTTGAATAGAAATAGTAAGTTTCGTCACATATTTTAAACTATCGCTTCAAGGTAGAACGAACTGATGAAGTGATCTTCGTAAAAATTGTGAAACAGAAACATCAGCTACTAAAATAAATGTAATTTTTTGAAATAGGGTTTTCTTTAAATAAATTTTCATAATTTTGTATACCGAGCCTCATTTTGACAAGAACTAAGGTGATTAGGTTTTTTTCTTTCCAAGAACTCCAGAACAAGAGTATTTGCTTAGATGAGTTACCATGAGTGGCCGAAAAGGAAGACATTATAAACACGAGGACTTCATTCTAAATGTTGAAAATAACAGTCACTTAATATAGTTCATTGTGCCCTGTATCATATGTACCTGTCACATCACATCTCTTTCCCTTATAAGGCATTGGAATAGAAGGACATGCGCAAAGTGAACACAGTTCCAGTACCTGTTTACTCTGTCAGACATTTATATCGAGTTAAGCGCGTCGTTGGAAAGTAATTATCTCGTTTAACGCGTGATTATATGAGAGTAAGCCTTTTGGAAACAGGAAAGAACTTAGCGACAATACTGTTTGCACCTCGTGAGAACACCAGTTTAAAAAAAAAGAAGAATATCAGTGATAAAAACAGGTAAGACCTTGGCTTCCATGCTGAGTAAACTTTAAACTTCAACAGTCGTGTAGGTAGTTGACGTAGTTCGAATAAGTTTTTTCTTTATCTGTAAAAACAAAATTTAAATATTACTATCAGTAAAAGCTGGAGAATGCATAAACTTTAATACAAAACCCAAACGTTTCCCAGGTTCGTCTTAAGGCATAATAGGTGCATTTATGGCGTACATTTCGTCTCTTCTCTCGATCGGATGAAACTACCCTCTGACCACTTGGAGGGAGGTAACATTAATCTACTATGGGAAAACTCAAGTAAATCTATAATTATGATCATAACCTAAAAAGACTCGCTCAATTTAATGTTATCAAAATAATAAAATATGAAACACGGTTACCGAACATTAATATTTGCAGAAACTTCTGAATGCGTGTTAATGAAGTAATAAGCATATAGTTTGAACGAACTGTGCATGCGTATTCTAAATCCAAGCTCGTCCATAAAACTATAGCAATTGTATTTAGTATAGTGTTGTTTTTTAAAAATGTTACCTGTAAATTTAAGAATTACTTGCGTTGAAATCGAAGCTAGTCGTCACGTGATAATAACGACATTGTGACATCGTGTACCATACTAGTTGCATTGAAAAATTTGGCGAAACAAAAATGGATAAGGTCATTCTGAATGGAAAAGCCAGTATGCAATCCAAAATCCTTGAGATTTGAAGCATTTGATCGAGAAATTTGCAAAAAAAGAAAGAAGTTCCGAACAAACTTATGCAAACGCATTATTTTTACATATTTTTGACGGTATAAGCTTTTTAACAAATTGTGAACCCCGGATGGCTAGATGGTTAATGCACTCGACTCGTAATCCGAGGATCGTGGGTTCAAATACTCGTCAAACGAAACATGCTCGTTCTTTCAGCCGTGGGGGCGTTATAATGTGTCGGTCAATCCCACTGTTCGTTGGTAAAAGAGTAGCCCAAGAGTTGGCGGTTGGTGGTGCCAATTAACTGCCTTCCCGTTAATTTTACTCTCTTAAATTAGGGACGGCTGGCGCAGATAGCTCTCGTATAGCTTTGCGCGAAATTCCAAAAACAAAGAAACAAATTGTGTCCGTGGTTTTAAAACGCGATGCAATTAGCACTATACTATTTAGCAGATATGAAAAACGTAGTATTGTAATTTAATCAGTTTCAGGGCTGTGACAGTGACACTTCGTACAAGAGAAAAAAGTTCCAATTTTTGACTCATGAAAGTCTGGTAACCATGGTTTGGTAGTTTTCAATTTCCAAATATCATTTCAACGAGCTGGTGGTTTATTCGTTCTGAATCATAGAGCAAGTTCTCTCTTCAAGTTAAATATAGTTGAAACCGTAGAGGCGAAGAAAACAACAAAAATAAATAGGTTAAACAATTTATTATTTTTTTAGAGAAGAAAGACTTTTCGAAGTAGCGCTCTTCGTCTGTTTGCATTTCGGGCAAAGCTACTCGAGGGCTAGCTGCCGTCCCTAATTTAGCAGTGTAGAACTAGAGGGAAGGCAGCTAGTCATCACCACCCATCGCCAACTGCTTGGTCTACTCTTCTGCTAACGAATAGTGGGAGTGACTGTCACATTATAACGCTCCCATAGCTAAAGGAACGAGCATGTTTAATGCGACCGGGATTCGAACCCGCGACCCTCGGCTTAGGAGTCGAACGCTTTAACACACTTGGCTATGCCGGGCCCAGCGTTCTTTGTCAAATCATATAGCTAGTTGTAAACTGTACAATCTGAGGAAAAGCGATAACTCGAAACGCCGTCTTTCGTTTAATATATAAACTACCCAATTTTTCATCCTGTTATTTGCTTATTTTATTTTGGTCTCTTTTTTTGATCGCACCCTGTTAGTACAGCGGTATTTCGACGGATTTACAACGCTAAAATCAAGGGTTCGATTCCTCTCGGAGGGCTCAGCAGATAGCCCGATGTGGCTTTACTATGAGAAGACACACACTCTCTTCTAATCAAATTCATGTGAATAATATTTTATAATAATAACAACAACAACAAAGATGATTTTAATGTTGCGCTTAACGTAATTAGGCCTCAATATTACACAAAAAGTTAATACGGCACGCCTCCATCTTGAAACAAACCACTTGAAAAACTATATTCGCAATTTTAATAATTAAATAACCTCTTAGTTTCTTGAATATTAAATTAGTTAGGATGTGCGTTTCATGATATGATAATTATCCAATAATGAAATGTGACTAAGGATTTAAAAATTTATGAAAGGCGTCACCAGCACTTGTTATCAAGTGAAGAATTATATTAACGGTTAATTTGTTTTTGAATTTCGCGCAAAGCTACACGAGGGCTATCAGCGCTAGCCGTCCCTACTTTAGCAGTGTAAGACTAGAGGGAAGGCAGCTAGTCATCACCACCCACCGCCAACTCTTGGGCTACTCTTTTACCAACGAACAGTGGGATTGACTGTAACATTATAACGCCCCCACGTCTGAAAGGAAGAGCATGTTTGGTGTGGCGGGGACTCGATCCCACAAACCTCGGATTAGGAGTCGAGTGCTATGTCGGGCCCTAATTTTATGAAATTCCAACATTAAAATATGGGATTCGATATTCTGTGATGGACAGAACACAGATAACCTATTTAACTTTGCAGAAAAAAAAATCCATCTCGTCAGCCTGAAGTCCCTCGTTTACGGATTTGCAACGTTAAGATCAGTGGTTCGATTTCCCTCTGTGGGCACGGCAGACAGTCCGATGTGGCTTTCCTATAAAAAAACACACACCTGTTATTTCTTGACCGATTTGAGATCTAATAACAGTCTTCGACTCAGGAAGTCAAACCATTTCGATTGGTGCATGTGAATACGCCTAACGTCTCATAGATTAATGAAAAAGAAGGTTGAATTTCCACAAAGTTGTCGAAGAACATGCAACAAGAGTAATTAGAAAGTAAAATGTCACGCTTTAATAATGTATGAAAAACAAATTAACATGCAATTATATTTTTAAGTACGTAATGTACATTTCTTACTATCAGCGTTAATTTATTTTCCCACGTTGGAACAGCGGTAAGTCTTCGGATTTATAATTCTACAATCATGGGTTCGATTCCCTTCGGTGAATATAACAAATATCTCATTATGGCTTCGCTATAACGAAACACACAGACACCCAAAGTGTATGTATTAGAAGGGGTCTACAATGAAATACCTTGCAGGAGCTTAGACCTTAGGACACTGTCGCAACGTGGATACGCTCCTACACTAAAAAGACAACACCTAAGTCGATATTCTTTCTGTAATGAGTGAGATAATAATTCTAGTTAGTAGACTTGGTACGTTTAATTGCACCTTCAGGTGTAGTCCATGGTTATTTTACAGTGGCGTAGCTAGGGCGGGGCAAAGGGGTACATCTGTCCCCGAGCGCAGCATCGGGGGGGGGGGCGCCAAACTGATGCTACATAATTAGGAATTATGGCTTACATTTTGTCACGAGGGGGCGCGAAAACTGACTTTGTCCCCGGGCGCTGAAAACCCTAGCTACGCCACTGTTATTTTACTGTTCATGTGTTGATTTTTTTCGGTCCACCACGAATTTAATTTAGTTCATTACGTTTTCGTTTTGTGTCTTGAAAATTTTGCGAAGACGTTCGTGAAGGCCTTACTATTATCTTATTTAAGTAATGAAGAGACCAAATTCGAACCTAGATACTGTCGTGACAAAAAAAAACAAACAAACACGCTTGTAAAGATGGAGTCTTAATCAAGTTTCTGTAATTAAACACTCAAGTAAAGTAAACATATTCGAAACAAAATCAACACTTGACATCAACAGCCTCATTTTCAGAATATGTGTTCGCTGTCATAAAAGGAAAATAAAACTAAGATTAATGCCGAAAGTGGCGCCGAATCTCCTGCCGGGGTTCAAGCACGTCTGGTTCCATTAACAGAAAATTTTAAAAAAAATTCCACAAACTATATTAATATTTTGTTGAGCGTATAAAGTCAAAACAAAAGTGAGAAATTAATAAAAGTGACATTGGGAATATGTTACCAGTGCGCAAGAAAGTTTGTGTGTTAACGTTTCGCGTGTGTGCACCATGTATAGAAAGGGTTTGGTTCGTTTTGAAATTCGCGCAAAGCTACACCATGGCTATCTGCTCTAGCCGTCCCTAATTTAGCAGTTTAAGACCAGAGGGAAGGTAGCTAGTCATCACCACCCACCGCCAACTCTTGGACTACTCTTTTACCAAATAATAGGGAAGGAGATGATACGAAATGTTGTTGTTGCTATATAGTTTAGCTCATTTTTGTACTGTTTTGTTACTTTGTAATTTCTCGTATTTTATGATCCAAATGTATTATTCAAATACAATTACAAGTTTCCGGTTTCATTTTATCCATATATGTTTTATACAGTGAGAACATACATTAAATTATGACAAAGACCCTTACTTAACTGAAGTGTCATATGTTTTATACAGTGAGAACATTTCCAAAGAATGACATTCATATAACAATGTAGATCTTAACATATATGTTTTATACAGTGAGAACACTTCCAAAGAATGGCATTAAATTATGACAATGTAGACCCTTACTTAACTGAAGTGTCCACATATGTTTTATACAGTGAGAACATTTCCAAAGAATGGCATTAAATTATAACTTACTTAACTGAAGTATCCACATATGTTTTATACAGTGAGAACATTTCCAAAGAATGGCATTAAAATATAACTTACTTAACTGAAGTATCCACATATGTTTTATACAGTGAGAACATTTCCAAAGAATGGCATTAAATTATGACAATGTAGACCCTTACTTAACTGAAGTATCCACATATGTTTTATACGGTGAGAACATTTCCAAAGAATGACAATAAAATATAACAATGTAGACCCTCACTTAACTGAAGTATTTCCATTCGTACAAGTGAAAATATTAGATAATCAAGCATACATATAATTACTGAATGTGTAAAGTTACTTCTGTAATATTAAAGAGTTATTTAGCATTCATTTGACAATATAAAAATTTAAAAAAATTAAGGTAGGTTCAGAACGAATGGGTTTTGAATTGTAAAGAAATATGAACGTTGTTGGTGACTTATGTTATACACATAAGTGTGGAAAGCAGTTTTATCATTTAAGTAAAGCAGACTTTGTTAACGTAGAACCGCTAGTATACATTTTTGCTACGAACACAGATACTCTGTGAATGTTAGAATTGTGAGCAAGAAACACTGATTGACACCACGTGAGTTATGTGCAGTGACGAATATCGGGATTTCTGAAAGTGCTGGCCCAGCAGGTGGTTAAGGCACTCCACTAGTAATACGAATGCTGCAGGTTCGAATCCCCGTCGCACTAAATATGCTCGCCCTTTCAGCCGTGGGGGCGTTATATTGTGACGGTCAATCCCACTATTCGTTGGTAAAAGAGTAGTCCAAGAGTTTGCGGTGGGTGGTGATGACTAGCTGCCTTCCCTCTAGCCTTACATTGTCAAATTAGGAACGGCTAGCGCAGGTAGCCCTCGTGTAGCTTTGCGCGAAATTCCAAACAAACAAACAGTCTAAAAGTGCTATAGAAGCATGACAAACGCTCATTTGGTAGAAATGTTAAAAACGGAATACTTTCTGTGGCGATCCGGTATGACTGGATGTTTAGGGTACTTGACTTGTAATCAGAGGATCAAGAGTTCTAATGTCAGTCCCATCAAACATGCTTGTAAATTGAGGAAGATGTGGCCAATTTCATTATAAGATAGCGGAGTTTGATATACAACCATGCTACATTGTGATTAATTGTAGAACTTATCAATACGGATTCCGTTTTTGACATTTCTACCAAATGAGCGTTTGTCATGCTTCTTTAGCACTTTTAGACTGTTTGTTTGTTTGGAATTTCGCGCAAAGCTACACGAAGGCTATCTGCGCTAGCCGTTCCTGACTTGGCAGTGTAAGACTAGAGGGAAGGCAGCTAGTCATCACCACCCACCGCAAACTCTTGGAGTACTCTTTTACCAACCAATAGTGGGATTGACCGTCACATTATAACGCCCCCACGGCTGAAAGGGCGAGCATGTTTGGTGCGATGGGGATTCGAACCCGCGACCCTCAGATTATGAGCCGAACGCCTTAACCCAACTGGCCATGCCGGACCGTGAGAAGAAATAAACCAAAACAAATTATTAAATGTTAAGTTTTACTATACTTAAACAATAACTGGTATATTGGAACAAACCATGACACCAAATTACCTGAGACACCGATCTTGTTTGGAATCAAGCACAAAGCTGCACAATAAGCTATGTATGTTCTTGTCATCAGTGCTATGTAAACCCACTTTCACTCGTTTAAGTCCTCAGATATACCGCTGTACCCCTGGCTGGAAGCAGGCATGACCTCTTACAACTTATATTGTAGTATTTAGGTAGTTGTACTGCAGATGATATGCATTTCTTTTAATATTATACAGTCTTCGATATTACTGTCCCAATTTATAAAAGTTTTAAGACTAAGTAAAGTCTACACTGAAAAAATAACATCCGAAAACAAACATCACTGGCTAAGAGCTGGCATTGTTCACAAAAACAAACTTAAACATTTTTTTTTTCCTTTCCAGTATAATTTTCTTCTCTAACGATCAATCTTTAAGGTCCTCGACCCATCCCTCGGTTTATTGTAAACAACCGTCTCACGTAACCAAGAACGGAAATGAGTCACTCTGAGAATTTGCGAGGCACTCACGAAAGTTCTCTCAGAGATTTCACGATTGTTTTCTCAGCCTCTCAGGTGTTCGGTCTTTCAGGCTTTTTGAAACTGTTTTTTTTAAATATTTTATTTTTATTATTTTAATATTTTTGTCTCTCTTTTGGATACGAGCAAGAAAGGTTTAATAAATTTATTAAGCCTTTTTTTTGCTCATTATTTGAGTAAAGAAATAGTAATACACTAATATTAAAATATGTAAAAATAAATTTGTTTGTTTGTTTGTTTTTTGAATTTCGCACAAAGCTACTCGAGGGCTATCTGTGCTAGCCGTCCCTAATTTAGCAGTGTAAGACTAGAGGGAAGGCAGCTAGTCATCACTACCCACCGCCAACTATTAAAATGTGTAAAAATAAATTTGTTTGTTTTTTTTAAATTTCGCACAAAGCTACTCGAGGGCTATCTGTGCTATCCGTCCCTAATTTAGCAGTGTAAGACTAGAGGGAAGGCAGCTAGCCATCACCACCCACCGCCAACACTTGGGCTACTCTTTTACCAACGAATAGTGGGATTGACCGTCACATTATACACCCCCACGGCTGGGAGGGCGAGCATGTTTGGCGCGACGGGGATGCGAACCCGCGACCCTTAGATTACGAGTCGCGCGCCTTAACACGCTTGGCCATGCCAGACCATAAAAATAAATAAAAGGTGGATAAAGTAAAATATAACTTTATGGATGAGAATTTTATCCATGTTAATAACATTAAAAGAACTTCTTTGTTAATTTAATTAACATCTAGGCTAGGCTGTTAGCAGGGGTGTAGATTTTTTACACCCGATGGGGGGATGATTTTTGAGACCACTTATGTGAACTGTTCAATTTGCAAATTGGTAATCTCTGATTACGTGAACCTGAAAGCTGTAAACATGCAGTCGCAGAGTAATCTTATTGCCACGATACTTACATGTATACTTAGGCCTACTGACATACTTACGAACTATCGCTCAAATCAAAAAGCTTAGAAGCACGCCTGTATTAAAGATGTGCATTTCGGCTACTGATAAAGCCTACATCTAGGCCTAATTATGTAATTCGATTGGTAAGAACACGAGAATCACAAGAACAAACACCCATTTTGCAGGCCTGCAATGCAATAAAACTATTCAACAGACCAAACTGTAGGGGGGATGACCGTATGCACCATACCCCCACCAAAAATGAAGAGGGAATGTATAAGGATCTACGCCCCTGGCTGTTAGTGTTGTGGTCATGGTTGGTATTTGAAATATGATTTATATTATACATTTTTGTAACAAAATTAGTTTGCAGTAGCGAATAGTCGCTGCTTTTTTGGTTCTCCTAGATAAAGGTCAATATTCGAAGAAAACCAACTTTGTTTTTGACCTTATGGCTACCACGTGAGGTACTTTTGTTTAATATAGTCGTACATGATTTCAGGTATGTTCTTGTTTGTTTTTTGTTAACTTTTAGTTGAATCATCGGGGCAAATTGTGAATCTGGAGGTTTATGGTTTGTGGTCTTTTGCTGCAAAACTTTATTCTACACTTTCTGTCCGTAGGTGCATTAAAAGTGACAGTCGTATTTTAATATTTGGTTAAACAAGAGTAGCTCAATAGCTATAAGTGGTTGTTGTTGACTAGCTGTCTCCTATTAACCTATCAATTCAAAAAGTGGACGCTGTTGACTAGCTCTCTTCTTTAATCTTTTAACCTATCAGTTCAAAAAGTGGGTGCTGTTTTATAGCTACCTTCTTTTAACCTACCAGTTCAAAACGTGGGTGCTGTGGTCTGTCTTCTGTTAACTTACCAGTTCGAAAATTGGACGCTATGGACTGTCTTCTGTTCATTTATCAATTCAAAATGTGCATGTAGCTCATTATTTAGCTTTACGAGATAATTCTGAAACAAACGAACAGCGGTAAGTATTGGTCGTTATATCAGGTACACTGTATATTACATTATGTAAAAAAAAATACTTTTTTCTTATTCCTAGACAGAAAGTGTTATTTCCCGATTGCTTATGCCTAAAGTAAATGGAAAAGACCTATTTTTCTGCTCAAACTTTGTTTTTGTGACCTGGGAGCGTATAACGGAAACATTATGGGAGACTATATTTGGGGGCTGATACGTGAAAGTGATTTACATTACAGTCGCAAATCTCGAAAAACTACTCACTTGATTCATATGTTGTTTTATTCAGACCCTATGTAAACGAAAATGTGCTAATTTGTCTGTTTTTACATAGAAAATAGGTTAATTTCTAAATTTCATTATTCAGGTCACAAAAGCAAAGTTTAAAGGGAATAATGGCCATTTTCTGTACTGTTACAACATAAGCAATTAAGAAATAACACATACTCTCCAGGAACAAAATTTGTGTTACATAGTGTTATGTCTGTTTTATGTAAATAGTCATCACATTACACGTCCCGAAAGCTGTAAAACAACAAGACCCTAGTCATCATACACGAGCGCTCGTGGTTGATTCACATTAAGATGTTGTTTTACAAATAAGACTTGTGGAGTTGGAATCAAATAGTAAATAACTTTTTATTGCCAAAATGTTTATGGCGTGTGACAAATATAAAGTGTTCATGGTTAGCAGCGTAATTACAATAGTTTAGGCTTAGCGAATTTTCGTTCGTGGTATTTTTCTGTTTGTTTTACGATACTGTTAATTTTGCTTCATAAAAGAATAGGTTGTTTTTGTCGTGTTTAGGTTATGCTTATTTAATTGTATAAGATAATCGCCCCCTAGAATTTCGCTAATTACATCCTTACAATGAATAACACGAGAATGTAAAACTTTTCAGACCGCCAATAGGAAGATTATTAATTGGTCAATACATTTATATCGAGTTATTTTAAAACTAATGCAAAATAGCTTACGGTCCATGACATGCAGACCCATCATCGATTCGCAAACTAGCATTTATAATTATTTTACTTCATCACGAGTACTCATGTTTATCGAAATACGTTAGTTGAATAGAATCACGGAATGCTGTAAGAAAGTTGAATACCAGGCAAGGCGTTTGCATGGCCAGGTGGTTAGGAAACTTGTTTCGCAACCTGAGGGTAGTGGGTTCGACTCTCCGTCCATCCAAACATTTCCGCCCTTTTAGCCGTGGGTGCGTTTTAATGTGACAGTCAATCCAACTATTCTTTTGTGAAAAGAGTAGCCCAAGAGTTGGCAGTGGATGGCGATGACTAGCTGCATTCCCTCTTGTCTTTAAGCGTTCAGCTTTGCGGTGAAATTCAAGACGATACCCGCCAAAACAGCTCAATATTTGTTAGAACTGAATTAGAATTGTACTTTTGCGTCATAACACTTCTTTTTAACTTGCTTTAAGTATACGAAATGGATAAACAAAGAAGAAATAACCGTTCTAAAGTATACAAAAAGTAAGCGGTTCGATAATCAACTCACATGTGTATGACGGAAATTCTGCATTCTACAAGATAAGTTTCATTTTAATAACACATATGTAATTAAAATAGTAATATGCATGCGAGGGAAATACTTTAAACCTCATTAAACTCGTCAAAAATGAAATCGTGAGTAGAGAAGCAGAGACGACGTCACTAGAAACGTGAGGAGGTGTGTGTGTAGGTAGCGCTATGAATTATTTGCTGTATACCGTTAACCAGCATATTCTTACTTTAGTTAAGCAGTTGACATGAAGAGTGGTCATTTATTATTATTGTTATATGCACGGAAATATAGGCTTTAAATCTTTTGTTGTTCCAGTTGCTTTCAGTTTTATAATCAAATCACGTTTCCCGTTCACAAAAGAAACGCAGGAAAAGGCCACAGGTTACAGGTCTGAGTGGTTTTTCATGGGGAAAAACATGGTACTCCTTATGAGAATAAAAATATACACATTGCTTTTTATTTATTTATAAGGAATGAATGTATTTTTCTTCAGTATGTGTTTGGTGGCCACTAGGTCAATGTAATGGATGGTCTTAATAGTTGATCATGGACCAAACTACTACAGTGAAACTTGATTCACTGTGGCAGTTGTGCGTAAATATTTAATATACATTTACTTTCGATGAATTTAAGCCAACCTGGTCCTCCCGGTGGGACAGAAGTAAGTCTCCCAAAATCCGGGGCTCGATTCCCCTTGAGGGACACAACAGATAATTTAATGTGGCTTTGCCGAAAACAAAAGCAGAAAACAACCAACCAACAGATCAACTTATCTGACGAATTTACAAACAATGCCTGAACATTCGGTGGCGCTCGATTCGCAATCTGAGGGTTCAAATTCAGGTCATAGCCTTTCAGCCGTGGAGACGTTATAATGTGACGGTCAATCCCGCTAATCGTTGGTAAAAAAGTAGTTCAAAAGTTGGCGGTGGCTGGTGATGACTAGCTGACTTAAGCTGCTAAATTAGGACAGCTAGCGCAGATAGCCTTCGAGTGGCTTTACGCGAAATGCAAAAACAAACAAAAACACAGTGAACCTCCATACTAATTTTGGTGAAGATCCATCTACACCCTGTGAAGTATTTACATTAACATACAACACACAGTACTATTATATTTATATAGGTGGCGCCTGTGCATTAGTCCGCGTTTTACGTATTCACGATGTCCTGTCTGCACCTTGAAAAAAAAAATAAAGTTTCGTGATGGGAAACGGAAAAATCGTGACCGTTTATTGCAAATTTTCATGCGCACAGGATAAAAATTTTGCAAAGATGTAGGTTACACATTACGTAATAAAAAGTTTTTTCAACTATCATATAAGCAAGAAAAAGTTCAATTGTAGCATGACATACTTGCTTTCCTTGTCAGTTTAGAGTTTCTACTGGATACACACGCAAACTGGGAACTAATGAGAAATAGTTAAAAACAAACTTACTTGAGAAATAAATATTAAGATTATTTTAAAACACTTTGTCGATTTTGATTATTAATCAAACGAAAAAAAGAAAATAAATTGTTTTACCTGTAAACATTTACGTAAGTTATTAAGTAAAATAATTTTACTTCCACGCTTCACCCTAAAAAAAAATGAAAGAAAATTATCATGCTCAGATTTTAAACACCTTTGTTCTTTATGGTTCCAATTTAAACCTACTTTTTTTTTCTAAATTATGCTCTTTAATACCATTAGAAGTAAACAGCGATTAAAAGGATTATCCCAATCGCTGGTCTTAGCAGATAACCCGATGTGGCTTTGCTATACGAAAAACACACACATTATCTCAATACACGTGTTTTTTCAATTGAGTTGTCATATATCATAAAGCACATACTGAGACGTTGATTTCAGTAACAACAAAAATGCTTTATTTGTGTGATGTTAAAAAAAGTAACACAAATGAACCTACACACCAATGTGATGAGTAAACAGACAACTAAAAAAAACAATACGTTTAAGACTTTGGTGTTGAGTTGAAAGAAGTATCGGAAGAGTGTCGGTAGGTGGAGCTATTGTGCAACGACGGAAATAAAGTGGAAAGAGAAAGGTTTTTGGCATCAGGATGTAACACACCTAAATTTAGAACCATAAGTAAAAGCAAATAATTTGCTTATGCCAAGAAATCTTTACGTGTGCAGGTGGAGGTGTATCTGCTTCCATTTTGTGCACTTTGATATAGATATTTTTTAAAACAAGGCTTATGCACGAATTTATTTATGTATTGCAGTTCCAAAAGACACACTTTTTAGTTAGTGTATTTATTTTTTCGTTGTTTTAAAGCCAGATTGGTGAATAACATAATGTTATCAGGCCACATATAAAATAATGTTATCTCTTAAAATTTGAGAAATGTAAAAATATGGAATGTCGAAATCAAAACCAGCTTCCGTTTTCAACTTTCAAACACGCAAAAACAAAACTTTTTAAAAATCACTGCTCCTAAATGGAAATTACTATTTAAAAAAATCATATCTATACGACCGTTATAAGTGAATTTTTGTTGTTGAAATATATTATAATAATAACATACTGTATGTATTTTGTAACAAAATCACATGCGGCTATTTGTTGTGTTCACCATAGAGATTTGAAGCAAGGATTTTAGGGTTACAATGTTGTAGACTTACCGTTGTCTCACGAGGGAACATATATTGCCTGCTACGAAGTGTAATTCGGTGAAAAACTGTTTGCTTGGCCCGTTTATTGAATTTCGCGCAAAGATACACGAGTGTTATCTCCGTTAGCCCTCCCTACTTTAGAAGTTTAGAAGGGAACTTTAGTTAGAAGGGAAATAGTCACTACCACTCACTGCCAACTGTTGGGTTACGCTTTTACCAACGAATAGTTGGATTGATCGTTTTATAACAATGCTCCCACGGTTGAAAGGGCGAGCGTGTTTAACGTAATGAGAATTCGAACCCACGACCCTCAGATTACGAGTTGAGTACCTTAAGCACCTGGCAATCCCGGGCCTTTGGTAAAATATTAATGTTTGATTTTATATTACACATATTATAGTAAGTGCTTAGCACGGTAATTACATTGAAGAATAAACACGTAACCAGACTGATATATTTTGGAGTACAACGTTTACAGTAGTCACTAATTTAGCCTGTATTCTTCACTAAATGATAGTTTAAAAATGAACAGGATTATACTTGTCTTTGTTTTAATGGTTTCTCGGAAGTGAAAGTTAAAGAATTAAACCTTAATATAATCAAGGATAAGTTGGAATCTTCAAAAGTGGTTATATTAGTGTTAGTGGTGATATAACTTATGGAAAATGTATTAGTGGTGATAGTAATGATATTAATTTATGGAGAACTGAAAAAGATTTGTTTGTTATGAATTTCTCGCAAAGCTACTCGAGGGTTATCTGCGCTAGCCGTCCCTAAATTAGGGATGTAAGACTAGAGGAAAGGCACCTAATCATTACCACCCACCACAAACTCTTGGGCTACTCTTTTACCAAAGAGTAGTGGGATTAACCCTCACATTATAACGCCCCCACGGGCATTATAAAAGGGCGAGCATGTGTTATGCGATGGGGATTCGAACCCGCGACCCTACGAGACGAGTGGTTTAACCTACTCGGCCATGCCAAGGCGTAGAAAAAGGATTAAGTTTTCTAGATATCTTAATTCTTAAAAATCCAAATGAAATATCATTTTCAAACAGATAAAGCTACAGATTGTAGCTTTCATTATAAAGCTACAAGTTTTCACACGTATCGAGAATTTAATAAGAATCACTTTCGTCACACTAAAAGAAATAAAACTAATTTGATCAATATGACTAAAAGAACTGTACGTGGTTATAACAATCGAGAGGTTAAATTCAATGAATTAAAGATATTTTTATATTCTAGAAGGCATCATGGACGTCGCAATTTTATGAGTGAAACAACTGAATCAAGATATTTTAAGATCAAATCACAAAATCTTTTGAAATCGAAATATTTTTTTATATGTGTGTGTGTGTGTGTGTAAAGTAATAAATTTGATAGAAAATGCCTTAAACCGAGAATTAAAAAAATAATTGTCAAAATTTGTTCGACTTGCCCCCTGGTGGGCTGTTCAGCGGAATACCTATCATTTTCTAAGTTCCTTGGTTGCTTTGCGGTAAGTCTGAGAGTAGTATAAATCGGGTTTCGATACTTACAGTGATGAAGCATAGATAACACATTGTACATAAATGAAAAAAATTAAATGGAACTCGACCAGCTAAAAATAAAAAAAAAAAAAACTTTATAATCATTAAAGTTTTGATTTGGATACGAATTTATAACATGGAGCAATGAAATATATCAGTTATATGTTTCAGGTTATTTAGATATAAATCAACGAAGAGCAAATAGAAGAAGAAATTTGATTTTTACTGTTAAATAAATTTCCCACTTCGATTCTATAACCGTACTTATGTATCAACATAAATACTTTTATGTGTGACAAACTGCAAATCTCGGACTAAGATTAAACGAAGTTCAAATAATACTTGAAAATGTATGATAAATAGAGAAAATATTGTGTTACCTTAAAGAAGTAGTTCTCGAAACTATTGTTAGGTTTGAACTAATTTATTTAACCAACTTATATTTCCTATTTACTTTGCTATACTCGTATATTGGCATTTGATATTATAAAGGTATCTGCTTTTAAAATACATTTTTCTTTCTTCATCAGGGTCTTTTTTTGGATGAAGAACAAGTCTAAAATTGCGAAGCGCCGTCTAGTGGAACAAAACTTGTATCTTGAATCTGTGTCAATTAAAGTTATCGCGTGTATATATATATACACTGCTGGTCAAAATCTTAAGGCCAATGAACATAAAAACAAAATATGCATTTTGTGTTGTTACACTCTACCACTTATTTGAGTAGAGCTTCGAAAGATGAAAATAAGAAAAGGGAAAATTAAAAAAAAACTTTTTTCAGCATTTAATAGGGAAAATGTGAACACTATGAAATTAGCCTAAATACTAGCTGGTCAAAAGTTTAAGACCACACTGAAACGAAGCGTTAATCGGTAAACACGTAACGAAATTTAGTCATTTGTGTTCAAGCATTAGCGTTGTCAACATCTCCCACTGACATATCCTGTGTTACATTGGGTAAAAATATGGCAAAGACTAAAAAAGTTGAGAGAATTTGAACGTGGCAGAATTGTCGAGCTGCAAAAGCAAGGTCTCTCTCAACGTGCCATCGCTGGTGAGATTGGGCGTAGTAAAACTGGTGTTGCAAATTTCTTAAAAGACCTTGAGAGGTACGGAACGAGAATTTCAAGTGATCGGCCCAAGAAAATTTCGCCGGCGTTGAGCAGGAGGATTCGACGGGTTGTCCGGCAAGACACCAGCCGATCGTCGAACCAGATTAAGGCCCTTACGGACGCAAAATGCAGCTCAAGAACAATAAGACGGCATCTACGAGAGAAAGGCTTTAGAAACCGTAAACGTCTTCAAAGGCCACGCCTCCTTCCTCACCACGAAACAGCTCGGTTAAACTTTGCTGAGAAGCACCAAACATGGGATGTAGAAAAGTGGACGAAGATTTTGTTCTCTGACGAGAAAAAATTTAATCTGGATGGTCCAGATGGCTTCCAACGTTACTGGCACGATAAGGATATCCCACCGGAGACATTTTCTACACGACACAGTGGAGAAGGTTCCATCATGATCTGGGGTGCTTTCTCCTTCCATGGAACAATGGAGCTTCAGGTTATATAGGGGCATCAAACAGCAGCTGGCTACATTGGCATATTGGAGAGAGCATCCTCATTGACTGAAGGCCCTCGCTTGTGTGGAAATGATTGGATCTTCCAACAGGACAACGCTGCAATCCACAATGCCCGCAGGACAAAGAACTTTTTCATGGCGAAGAACGTGATTCTTTTGAACCATCCAGCGTGTTCGCCCGAACTGAACCCCATTGAAAATTTTTGGGGGGTGGATGGTAAGGAAAGTCTATAGAAATGGACGTCAATTCCAAACAATGCATGATCTTCGTGAAACCATCTTCACCACTTGGAATAACATTCTAGCCAGACTTCTGCAAACGCTTATATCGACCATGCCAAAGCGAATGTTTCCAGTTATTCGCAATGACGGCCGTGCAACTCACTACTGAGACCTCTTGTTTGGCATTTCCTACCCTGTTTAGGACTTCTTTTTAGTATGGTCTTAAACTTTCGACCAGCTAGTATTTAGGCTAATTTCATAGTGTTTACATTTTCCCTATTTAATGCTAAAAACGTTTTTTTATTTTCATTGTCCCTTTTTTTATTTTAATCTTTCAAAGTTCTACTCAAATAAGTGATTGAGTCTAACAACGCAAAATGCATATTTTTTCTTTACGTTCATTGGCCTTAAGATTTTGGCCAGCAGTGTATATATACACATGCATGTGTGTGTCATTTATAATATAAAACATGAAAAAAAAACAGGGAATAAATTATGACAATTTGTCGTCTGTAGCTCATTATGACGAGAAGTTCATTTGAAGTAAAAATGTATTCTAAGGACGGCTGGCATGGGTATCAAAATTTTAGTTAAAATAAAGTACTGAACAACGTTTCTACTTTTTTATGTCTGTAACGCCCCCTACAATCTCGTTTCAGTTTACACTCTCGTCCCAGCAACGGACAATTGCCAACTCTTTTTGTTGACCTGAAAATGACCGAATAAGGTCAAAACATTGTTCTGTACTTTATTTTAATTAAAGTTTTAATATCCATACCAGGCAACTTTAGAAAATCGTCTGCAGCTTATTTCTTGGCTTGTAGAAAAATATCTCACAGGATACAAATATGCTTGTAAAATAAGGTTTAAACATTTATAGAATGTTTTTTTTTCTTACATTCGTTCTTTTAGTGTGAATCCAATTGTTTATTACTACCCTGTGGTTTAGCGGTAAAACCGAGGACTTATAATGATAAAAATCGAGTTTCGATACTCGCGATGGGCACAGCACGGATTGCTCAGTTTTGCGCTGAACAACAAACAATATAACTTTTTACTCTGTTTAATATCACACAATAAAGCCTGTTCCACTTCTGTGATAGACCTAGTATATAAATATTTTAATATTTTGCTATTAAATTATGAATTTTCATCAACAAGTCTCTTTAATTAATCTTTTCCACATCATTTTGTGTTAATAGGGCAATAAGTTCTTTCTTTTATTAATAGAAAAGGCACTGGGTGTGAGAATACTGACTTGATGTTAAAGTTAAAATAATCTCAGGTACAAATGTTTATTTTGGATATTCGCCCAAAGCTGCACAAAGGTTATATGCTCCTAGGCTATTATAATCGAGCAGTGAGAGATTTAACCCCAACTCTTTGGCTACTGTAATCGAACAGTGGGATTTAGCCTCCAACTCTTTGGTTATTGTAATCGAACAGTGGGACTTAGCCTCCAACTCTTTGGTTATTGTAATCGAAAATTGGAATTTAACCCCAACTCTGATATCGTAATCGAACAGTGGGATCTAATTCCAACTATTTGGCTGTTATAATCGAGCAATGGGATTTAACCCCTAACTTTTTGGCTATTGTAATCGAAGAGTAGGATTCAATCTCCAATTGTAATCGAACAGTGGGATTAACCGTCACTCTTATAGGTTAACCACAATCCCAAAGTGCAAAGCACGATTTTGCGGCAACGGAACGTAAACCAAGGAATATCTGATTCACAGCACACTTCGTTAAACCACTGGACTCTGCCCAGTCTATGAATATAGAGGTAATTGCAGCCAGGTGCAATAATTTAAAGTAAACCCGAGAGTAACTAGTAAACCTCGTTTCCAATTCATAAAAGTCATTGCGTGAGCAAACTTTAGTGGAAATAAACAAACTAAAGACTTGGATAAACTAATTTAGAATGTGCACAAACACACACACATACATGTCCTACTGAAGTCCACATTTTGGCCCTTCCCATCTTTTAAAAGATGGACTGATTCAAATGCACTTATTCTGGAACAAAACTCCACCACATATAACGACTTGTTTACAGTCGACAACTGGAGTTCTAGCAAAACGTACAGACATACATTCAGGTGACCACAAACCTCAAATTCGTTATATAGGGGAGTATTAGGTCATCAGTCCATTTGTTCGTCAGATAGAGGGCATGATCATGTTGCTAAACCTATAATATACTTGCTCATCAGATTGATGGCATGCTCATGTAGTTAAACCTATAACATACTTGATGTCTAACATACTTTTTCGTCAGGATGTTGGCATGTTCTTATAGCTGAACGTATAACATACATGCTCGTCAAAAGGGTAGAATGATCGTGTAATAGAACGTATGATATCCTTGTTTGTCAAAGGGTTGGCGCATTTATTTAGTTGAATGTATAATATCATGTTGGTCAGAAGATGGCTGTTCACGAAACTGAACGTAAAACATCTAAAAGTAAAGGCATGTTGTTCAGTGTAATTAGATTATATGGTTTGTGAAAGGGGACCATTTCTAATAATACTGTAACTATAATTCTGATTAATTTATGCCCTGTAAAAGAAAAAGAGAAATTGTTTTGTAATTAATGCATAGCATGCTCATGTAACTATGTATATAACCTACTTGTTACTCAATTTAAAACTCTTTCGTCTCTGCTCGCCCCTGGAGGTTAAAGTGCACTTTTAGAACGTTATTTTCAAATTTTTTATTAAATAATGTTTTACTACTTACATTAATGAGGTTGGCGTCAAAACTTAGTTTATAATTTAAGTTTTAAAATTATCTGTTTCAAATTTTTCTAATTTAAAATGAAGTTTAAAGAAAAATATCAAGTATCGGTTTTTATGTGTCACATAACACGTCCAGTTGTCTTATTGCTTAGTTTTTATTTTGTTACGCCCACCATACAACATGTACAAGTATCTAACGACTTAAAAACTCGAATTTGAGATATAAACAAGCTAAATATAAAATAAGAACCTCCCATTTCTACTAGAGTGGCTCCGCCCTTCAAATCAGTCATTTGAAAGTTCTTAATTACTACCACGTAGTACCAAGTAGCTCAAGTTTATAACCAATAAAAAGAGAATTTTCCCTTTTATATAATTCTGACAGTTATTTATAAGTGACTTGAAGGTGAAAGAAAGAATTTTGCTGAAACTGTAGATGTGTGATCAAGAAGATGTTTTTTCTGGAATTTTTTCAACACGCACATACTTTACTTAGAGACTAAATTACAGAGAATTTGAGGATACTAATACTGTAATTTGATATATTGTTATTTTTCAAAAGTTACTGTCTGGAGCCTACAAAAATTATCTCTATACACCCCACCCGCAAGACTAGACAAGGCTCAGTGGCAGTACGTATGCACGAGTGCAGAATTTCGTAACACGGGTACGTACTCGAACTATATAATAAATGTTTTAACATATTTTAATTGTAATTTTATTAGCCTTGTAAATTTATTTTGTAAGTGTTGTAGGAAGCATAAGCCGCTTAGTCCATTATTGTGTTCTTGGAGCAAGGACATCTATGAATGATACTTTTCTGTTTTGCACGTGGGTTCTTGCTCTCTAGGGTGTCGTACGTATTACGGCGTGCTGCGAAAAACGGGCTCACACGGCCAATAACTTGAGATTTATTTACAGTGGGTTTAGTCTTAGATGTTGAAAGTAAAATAAACACAGAAAATTTATGAGATATGTTTAACAATTGAAACTCTCAAGATACGTACTTTAAATCTTCGCGATTAATAATGAAGAAAAAAGGACACAGCTGATCATTTTACTTCTGATTTTACAATTTTTCGTTTCATTATATTTGATGAGTTTTCTACAGACTGAAGAATCAAGTAATAACCGTGATAAGAGAAAAAACATAAAGTTTTACTGAAAAAAGTTACATATTCATTTAGGAGGTCCTAATGGTTATACAAGTAAAATACGAGATTTTTGAGACAAAGAAAACTATTTTTAATCTTAAAATGAAATTATATTTGCTCTCTTACTAGTTTAAAAATAATCAACAGTTTCACGATCAAATAGTAATAAAAATTCATTAAAAATCTGATTTTTCTTGTAAAAAACTTTTATTGTTTACTAAAAGCCTACCAACTTTTATGAAAATACATTTAATATACTAGAATTACTAGTATGTAAACTGTAACGAGTGTGTGTTTTCTTATAGCAAAGCCACATTCGGCTATCTGCTGAGTCCACCGAGGGGAATCGAACCTCTGATTTTAGCGTTGTAAATCCGTAGACTTATCGGTGGACTAGCGGGGGACAAACTGTAACGAATGCAGTTGGTTATGAGTTGGGTACAATGGGTCTAGGCAGTATCCGTATATTTAAACAAAAGCCATACAATTGTCTCCATCCCCCCGGTGGTACAGCAGCTTGTCTGTGGACTCTCACACCACTAGAAACTATGTTTCGATACCCATTGTGGGTATAGCAGAGACAGCCCACAGTGTAGTTTGGTGCTTGATTCCAAACAAACAAACAAGCTACACAATAAGCATTCTGAAGTGTTCCCATCACGAGTATGAATGAACGAATTTTAGTGTTATAGGCTTACAATCCTACCACTACTCCACGGTTTTTCGGTAGACATTCTTTGTTTAGAAACTCTGAGCAAGTACTTTACGTATCGTTGACCCTGAAAAGATAATTGTTCTAAAAGCAAGGTGTCTAGCCTTTTTTTCAATTTTTTTTCTGGCTCCATTATACTGTAAATGTCTGAGGTTTAAGGCGCGCACGAAACAAAGTTCTCTGAATTTCGCACGTAAAATACATGTATACATGACTATAAAGAGCAACAGTCGAAAAATTCCGAGTTCAAGTCCTCTTTCCGGTCGTTCGAACTGAAAATTGTTCTTCGATTTGTTTTTGAATTTTGCGCAAAGCTACACGAGGGCTATCTGCGCTAGCCGTCTCTAATTTAGAGGGAAGGCAGCTAGTCATCACTACCCACCGCCAATTCTCGGGTTACTTCTTTACCAACGAATAATGGGAAATACGGTGACATTATAACACCCTCACAGCTGAAAGGGCGAACATGTTTAGTGTGACGGGGATTCGAACCCGCGATCCTCAGATTACAAGGCGGGCCTCGTTTTGTGAAATTACGCACAAATCTACATAGTAGGCTACCCATGTTCTGTCCATCACAGGTATCGAAACCCAGTTTATAACAGAGTGCACAGACGAGTACACAGACATATCACTATGCCACTGGGAACTCGAAGTGATGAAAAAAATCTCCTATGAATCTGGTAAATATGGGCAGTTGGTCAAATTGAGAAATTAGAAACACTTGTTTGTCTACATTTTCTTCAAAACATTGCCACAGAAGAGAAGAAAGTCATTGTTCACCACTGGATGAAATTCTTGCGTAATTTTTATTTCAACACATAGCAACTTCAACCTAATCTGCACCATTTATAGCCCTGAATAATGAAGGAAACTTATCACTTGTTGGCTGAAACACGTCAAGTTCTCTGAGTCTTCCTATTGGATAATCACTCAGAATTAACATCAATTAACCATACTGTCAGAAATGCTGGCATGTTGAGTTAGTCCCTACATATTCTGGTTAATTACAGAACTTATGGTAAACTTACCATTCAAGTAATTACAGGCATTCTGTTATACAGACTAACTCCATTCTTAATTAAGTTTTATTTGGTTAATTAGGACAGATGGATATGAGGATACTCGATCATCTTTTTATGTCTTTAGTTGGCTGGTAATTGATGTTACTGTAACAGGATATTTTAAAAACTTCCTAAAATAAAGTGTTTCTTGAACCAAACCAGAACACTGCCAGAAGGAAGAATTATTTTTCGCAGAATGATAGATTAACTCAGTAGTTTAAGTAATGCGTGCGTTAATTTTCTTTTATACATAGTTTCCCAGTGAGACATGAGTAAATTTACGGGTTTACAACACTCATTTTTTTTTTAAATTCGCGCAAAGCTACGCGAGGGCTATCTGCGCTAGCCGTCCCTAATTTAGCAGTGTAAGACTAGAATGAAGGCAGCTAGTCATCTCCACTCACCACCAACTCTTGAGCTACTCTTTTACTGACAAATAGTGGGATTGACCATCACATTATAACGCCCACACGGCTGAAAGGGCAAGCACGTTTAGTGCGACCGGGATTCGAATCCACGACTCTCGGATTACGAGTCGAACGCCTTAACCCACTTGGCCATGCCGGGCCCAACACTAAAATCTTGGGTTCGATTCCCCGCCGTAAACTAAGAAGATAGCTTACTCTCTGAAAAGAAACAGACAAAAATACTTATACGTATCTTTATACAATCTCAAACTACTAACAGTTAAGGTGATTGTTGAAAATAAAAAGATTTCAAGAAACCTGTATCTAAAGAAGGTTGATTCTTTCACTTCTTGTCCAATGTTAATCAGAATACAATGGTTGCATAAAACAACCTTTGAGAACACATGCTCTTTGGTATTTGCTGGAAAACCGCCACCTTTGTTTAAATCTTTATTACATCGCAACTTGGTGCCATTGTATTATTTTTATAAATTATTTTAACGTTTTCTTTGTACCTCTAAGTAACTTGAGTACTGCGACAGCGAGAAAAGTGAAAACTTCTGAAAGAAATTGGCTTGAATAGAGTGCAAATATCAATACATTTGTAAGGGTAATTTTAGGTCACACACAACCAAGGCCAACCCTGTTTTTACATCTTTGTGGTATTCTGTATTTTTAGCTTACAAAGTACAATGTACTGAGAGGTGTTATTCCCGTTCTTTGCTCCCCCTTTCTCCTTCCCCTCGAAGACTCAAAAGTAAGCTTCAAGGCTTGTGACGCAAAAATTCGGTGTTCGATCTCTGTAACAGATGCGCCGTTGTGTAGCTTTGCGACGTAACAAATAAATTCTGTTATTCGAAACTGTTTTATGCCGACATTGCTTAGATTTTCAATGATGATAAAATCAATAGTCTGGACTGAAGTCGACAGCAGTAACTATAGTCTGGACTGAGGTCGACAGCAGTAACTATAGTCTGGACTGAAGTAGACACCAGTAACTATAATTAAGGTTATATAATTTTTTCGTTGCAATTTTGCATGCATTATTTTCATTACTGTTATTCCGAAATAATCCCTAAGAGACAGAAAGATACGTCAGTGGACTCGCAACGCTAGAAACGGGCTTTTGATACCCGTGACATCCAGAGCACAGGTAACCTGTTGTGTAGCTTTGTGTTTGGCTCGGCATAGCCAAGCGTATTAAGGCGTGCGACTCGTAATTTGAGGGTCGCGGGTTCGCATCCCCGTCGCGCCAAACATGCTTGTCCTCCCAGCCGTGAGGACGTTATAATGTCACGGTCAATCCCACTATTCGTTGGTAAAAGAGTAGCCCAAGAGTTGGCGGTGGGTGGTGATGACAAGCTGCCTTCCCTCTAGTCTTACACTGCTAAATTAGGGACGGCTAGCGTAGATAGCCCTAGTATAGCTTTGCGCGAAATTCATAAACAAACACACAAACACAAAGCTTGTTTGTTTGTTTGAATTTCGCACAAAGCTACTCGAGGGCTATCTACGCTAGCCGTCCCTAATTTAGCAGTGTTATATGACCTCTCCCATCTTCATAAGCCGCTTACTTTAACAGTGCAACTATGAAATTGGCTTTAGGGTAAACGATTTACTCTACCAGTGCATATATAACATTACCGTTCGTCATAAACCATTTCATTTAACAGCACACGTATATAAAATTACTTTTATCGAAAAACACTTTAACAATGCATATATAATATTCGCTACCCTCATGTTAAACATTTACAAGGAGAAACGATCATACATATTCCATGAAAGAAAGATCTAAAAACCAAACTCCTGTTATTCACGTTCTTTAGCATAGTTTCTTGAATTATTTTTGGAATAGAAAGATTCCAGAGATAACACTACGTTTGGAAATCTTGATAAAATTAAACTTTTCTCTATTAATCTTTATTAATTCAAAAATGAGCGTTAATTAAAAACGCCTGCAAAAAGTATTAATAATTTTTTGTCGTTTTTAACAAACCCTGATGCGAAATCAATATTTGTATTGTCTTTCTCTTCACACTTCCTAATGTAACGAATACTACAAACTGACAATACCAGTTTCGGTCATTGTTTCCTTTTTTAACGTGTGAGAATAAAAGAGTGTTGTTTCTTTTCACTCGTTTTACAATATTCTCTCATCCAGACTACATCGACTAGGCCTGATGAGCTAACGCTATTCATTTTCCATTGAAACTACTCTTGACATACTACGTGAAGTAGCTGTATTGTGTTTGAGGAAGACAACGAGCTGAGAGAAAAAAAAAAAAAAAAGTTGTCCAGAGGTCTGGTTGCACCACAAACTGTGGTTGAGGTCCATATTTTCTTTTCAAGTCCAGATTTTCAATGCTATGGGTAGCAGGTATTATTGTTGATAAAAGGAATCTTTGAAGACCTTCTCTTGTCGGATTCGTTACCTCTCACTAGGCTAGACCGGTTTGGAAAAATATTACACCCTCTTAACGGACAAAAGCAGTTCAAGGGGAGGAAAAATCTCTTTGTGGGAGTGAGCTGCAGCTGTTCTGAATCGTGTAGTACACGTGTGAATGAAGGGCATTCCAAGTACTACAAAAGTTTGTATACACGTTTGGTACTTTCAGATTTATCTGTCTATGTAGTGAACTTTACTTCCAATTGGTGCACTACACAGACAGATAAATTTAAAAGTAAAAAAAGTTAGCGACATTTTCTTTCAGTTTAGCAACAAATAAAGTCGAATGAAATAACGGACAAAAATATTTCTAAATACATTGGACGAATATGACAAATTTATGAGGTACGTGTTAGAAAACGACAGATCAAAAACTATTTATTCATCAACGAATACAAAATTAATGGTTTAGATAAAATCCAAATTTACATAGCGTTGTGTAAAATAATATTTTGTAATAATCAGTATCAGGTACAGTGTTAAATGTTAACAAGCCCCCTAGTGGCTTGGCGGTATGTCTGCAGACTTAAAATTCTATAAACCTGATTTCTATATCCATGGTGAGCAGAGCACGGATAGCCCATAGTATAGCTCTGTACCTAACTACAAATAAACAAACTGCTAAAAAACGATCATATATAGTGTTATAGTGGTTATTGTTAACAATAAGCTCTGTCTTCTATAGACTTACTGTTAACTTCAAGCAGTTTTAAGTATAGTGTTAGTGTTAACAAAAAGCTACTATATTGTTTCTGTTACCTAAAAACAGTACCTAGGATGTCACGACTACTGGAAATGAACATGTTAAATATGACTGTTTATCTAGTAATAATTTGTTATCTCTAGCGTTGTGTGGTCATTAATAACAACAATCTTTATTATATTTTGACTGCTTTACTAATGGTTGAATCCCAGTAGTTAAGTTTTACGAAAATGGCGTAGTGTAAATTTAGAACTTCCGGTTTAATGTGATATTTTAATCTTGCTGGTTGAAATATGTGTAGACAGTAACGTATTCACTGGTTTAGAACAATAATTCAAACAAAAAGAGTAACTGCAATAAGAAATCTATAATATACAATACTATGTAACACTTTTATATAGTATTATGAAGGTAAATTAGTGACATAGACAACATGAGACCTCCATAGTTACGTTACACAGATGATGCTTTGTTTCACTAAATCATTAAAGTGGCTTTTAACCCTTAATGTTTTTCATAACACCACAGATATTAGAGATGAACGATAATGAATAACTCGTCTTCTTGTTTTAATATCGTCATAAATAGAAAACAATACATGACTTGTATTGTTTATCTACTGAAGATACGAATATTTTCTCTCGTATCACGACAAAAATAGTAAAACATGTATTATAACTTCTATATTTCTAAAAGCCTACAGAATATGAATCTGCACAAAATTAAATCTAGAAATTTAATAAGTGATGCAAATATTATTGACAATATCCTAGCTTCAAACAAAACCATACAAGATGACAAAAACATAGGGTGCCAATATTGTTCTATGTTAATCGCGTGAAAAAATTGTTAGTGAAATAGGAAGAAATTTAAACACAAATACAAAACATAAACGAGGCATTGAAATCAGAATTATAAATAATAAACACTTTTATCATACAGAAAATTTTAACTACGCTATAAACTGTCAGTCAGCCAAAATGATTTTTAAAACCGAAAATTACATAAAAGAAAGAAAAACACTTTTGAAAGCTGTATTAACGACTTAACATTAGCACATTTTAACGTCTGCTCAAACTGAACTGTTTTCTAACTACCCGTGTTCTCAAATGATTTTCACAATCAAGTATCATTTAAACTTGGTGTGACAAGTTGATTCTTAACAGACTGTGTAGAACTAAAGGTGACTCGTGAAGTTCTCAAACATAGTTTTTGATATTTGTAATGATATTTTATTTCGAATGTGTGGTTTACTTCATTCACCCACAGTTACTGTACATTGTAGACATGTTCATACACAAATATGTAATATACATACAACTAATATACAGAACACCAACTCCTAACGCAGTAACAATTAATATGCACTCGCCTATAGCTCGTCAAAAATAACTGGACAGTTACTACCATTCCTACTCTAACCTCACATTTCATATGTAAATGAAACAAACTAACTTTACGAAATCAAACTTGACCAACAAAGAGGTAGAAAAATGCAATCATTGCTGTCAAACATATTCATAAAATATTATTGGTAAAATTCAGTTAGTTAGTTAGTTTGTTTTGAATTTTGCGCAAAGCTACACGAGGGCTATCTGCGCTAGCCGTCCCTAATTTAGCAGTGTCAGACTAGAGGAAAGGCAGCTAGTCATCACCACCCACCGCCAACTCTTGGGCTACTCTTCTAAAAAACGAATAGCAGGATTGACCTCACATTATAACGTTCCCACGGCTGAAAGGACGAGTATTTTTGGTGTTACGGGGACTTGAACCCGCGGCCCTCAGATTACGAGTTGAGTGCCTTAACCACCAGGTCATGCCGGATGTGTGTGGCTTCGAGCTTAAAGTACAAACATTTCGGAATAGAAAGGAATTAACACTACTTTGACGTTTAGTACACGATTCTTACGACTCCTAGCGTATATAACTTAGGTTAATGTTTTTATTACAAGGAATAAAATACCTAAAATCATCGTCCATGTAAACCTTCGTGATGATGGTTTCCTATTAGTGTACTAAGTAAGCTACCCCGTCTCAGTTTATTACTTTGTTTGATAGTGTAAAATACAGTAATTTTTTGTTGGATGTGAACCGTGTTCAAGACAACAGAGATTGCTGGACTTTAAAATGTGTTTGTTTGTTTTGAATTTAGTGCAACGCTACAACAAGAGGGCTATCTACGCTAGTCGTCCTTAATTTAGCAGTCTAAGACGATAGGGAAGACAGTTAGTCATCACAAACCACCGCCAACTCTTGGTCTACTCTTTTACTAACGAATAGTGGGATTGACAGCCACATTATGACGCTCCCGCTGCTGAAAGAGCAAGCATGTTTGGTGCGACGGGGAGTCGAATCCGTAAACCTCAGAGCGCTCCTAACCACTTGACCGTGCTGGGTCGACTGTAAAATCATTCATAGAAACCGTATACATGTTAGGGTGTGTTTGCGAAACCTTACACTCTGTACTATTAAAGTTCGTGTTGTGTCGAGTCGTGGTTATTCTTTAGAAATGTAAACCGAGTTTATGATAAATTTTGTGTTGTAAATAGCCTTGGTTATACTCTAGGAACTGTAAACCGGGTTACAGACGTATTTATTATTTATTGAAGCTCGAATCTAAAGTTTAGTATTTGTTTCTAAACTTTAGAGCAACCATATTCGGTATTGTTACCCAAATATCGGGTACATAACCCTGTGTGTCCAATCTATCAATAGAATCAAAACCATCGATATGTTCCAATATTAAAAACACAGAATATTATCATAACTTTTTCGCCATCAAACTTAGACTGTTGTAAGTACACTAAATTATTATTTTTTTTTATAAATAGTGAATGCAAGTTTATAAACATGTTTTAAATAATAAACAGATCGTTTGTCGAGAAATCAGTGAGCTTAACAAAAGTCATTTTTTTCGACCATAACATTTACAAAAAACTATAAATTCTAATAAAACTTAGGTCACAAAACATATGCTGTAAGGCTACCATAACAACATCAACAAATAATGTCAAAACGTAAAACAAAAGCACCTGATAGTCGTGATACGTCACGCTGCACGTGGGAACAAAGAAGGAGAGGGTATATACAATAAGTTAGGAACAACATTCGAAAGAAAGTAACTGATGATGGTAGCTATTTATTAATAAGTCAAGAACACTGTGGAGAACTGGCAGTCTAAGATAATGATAGTTGTTGTTTTTTGTCAAAGACATGGATGTAGAGTTTATATAATCGGAACAGTGAAACTGTCTAGTGGTGAGCTCGTGACATATTTCGAAAACGTAACGAGCGAATTGAAATGATCTCTGTCGTGATAAAGAATTGTATGCGATTCACCAACTCAGTATCACGAGCCATTCGCCAGATAAGTGACATCTTGTTGTCCTCGTGGAAATCTGAAAACCTTTAATTGTGTCTAATGAACCCCGAAACTCGTCTCTTTCTCACAATAAAGTTGAGTCATGTGCACAGACTAAAACGCCACTGTACATGCAGTAGAATGCAGTTAGGAAATAAAACGGCAAAACATAAAGGCGTATATCAAAACGGCATTGCAGGAAATGTGTTGATACTTACAATGTATTTCAAAATGCAATAATTAAACTTTGGTTCACATTTGCCAGTTGTTAACTATGAAGATCTTTAAACGTTTCATTAAATACAAATGTGGTTCAAAGTCACCCAGAATGTTTTAGTGTATTATTGTACTCGTATGTCTATTAATCTTTATATTTGGTTAATAAGTAGGAGAGAAAAGAATCCCAATTAAGAAATGTAACCTGAAATATGAATATCTATATGGAATTTTCATGATGTGCTAAAAGCACCTAGGTCCACTGAAATAGAAACCTTTATAAGGTTCATAAGGGTTTCTATTTCAGCTTTATCTATACAGAATGTTAGAGTAATTTTTTGGACTGGAAGACTGGAAGATTTACCACAAATTATAAAATAAATCCGGACGAATTTTATTACATAAATTTTATTAATTATTTCCACCCGCTTAGTTGAGAACGTTGAATGTTCGGGGTGCAAATACGTAAATAACATTATTCTCCGCCCCCCGAAGAAAAGGGCATTTTGTGCCACATATGGTTTATTGACAACAACATCTAAACATATTTTAATATTAAGATTTTCCTCTGGGCTGAAATCCAATGCATTCTTCATACGAAAGGTCAAATATGTGTGTTCTATGAAGGATTTTTGCACAAATTTCTAAATTAAAATCAGGTATATATCATTTTGGGTTGACAAATTTATATAACTTGCGTGTCATAATCCAGAAGTATTTTTTTCTGGTGATAAGATATTTGTAACCCATTGTGTTTTTTTTTTTTTTTACAAGATGGATCCTCACACTAAAAGGTGTTGATTTATATTGTATCTATTTTTATGTATACCTTGTCGAGTTATTTTGATGCGAACATTTTTTCACACTGAATTGTACAATTTAAAGAATAAATTCCAGTTGACTAACTCTTTCTGAGTGCTTGATATTTGAAGTTTAAAGCATTTACTGTAACTTTAAATGATCATAAGATGAATGGTTTAAAGATACCATGTAATTGTAAACGGTCCAGATGCAAAGTTTGTTTAGGTTGTAGTTGTTAAGGTTGTTCCTGTGAAGGACCATCTCGAAAATCAGGTTGGAAGCAACCAGCGAATCCTTTACGATCATGGAAACGTAGAGAGCGTCGTTAGCTACTTGGAGCTAATGTGATGACTTGCTTAATGCGGGAGTAAAGAATCAGACTGAGGGTGCTTAAATTAGGAAAATAAAAGGTCCAAAATGAAACCCATGATATGTCCAAAAATGGGAACATGACCATTTATGAGATTCGGAACTTCTTTGATTTGGGAGAAAAATATGACTAACAATCTTGAAAGCGAAGAACGACGAAAATTGTTCGTCTTTGGTGTCTAGACTCAAACAGACAAGTGTCTGTGAGGCGTACTTTTCAAAGTTTGTTTTGCAATTTTGCCTTAATGTCCGGAATGGTTCATGAAAACTCTAGCGCGAACGATTCTCAATTATGAAAAGCCTGATTGCACAAAATATATGATAAAGATGTCAACAGTTCTGCTAAAAACTTGCTTACAGAGAACAATCCCTCTTGCAGCTATCTCTACTGGCTTAGAGTTCAAGCAGATGCAGGAATCTATTCCTTCTCTTTGTAATACAAACTTTAAATCAACTAGAAGAAACCGTCATGAATTAATGAAGAAAACAGGGATTAAACCACGTATCCGTCAAACTCATCTATAAAATTTATCAATTATTACAAAGGCTGTTGAATTTTTCCTGTCACCTCAAAATATCAACACTTCATCAAGGGGAATGTAGAAGATTACAACTGAGAGAAAGGATCTCAGATTACCGTGATTTTGTCGAAAGAGAATAAACAAGTATGTACATAGGGATTATCTGGAAACTGTGTCTGATAATATTTCATATGAGGCATTTGCAAAGTTAATCACTCGTCTTACATAATTTGACCAAGAGACTAGAAAGGCCATGAATTATGATTCTGGATTTCTTCTCTTTGTTAACGTCGAGCTTTTACGGTGAATAGTTGATACCATTCACAATAAAAATTTGAAGGGAATTGTAATAAAATCATTGGAAGTTGTTTCAAGCATTTTCTCAGATATGAGTTTGACCAGCATATTAGTGTAGAGAAACAATTCAAGTGGAAATTATCATGGATTTTGCGATCATTGTCAAGTTCCTTTCAAAATTGTCCATTTATTAAAAAATAAATGAGTTTTGATAACCATTCCCTGAACCCATCATGTGACAGTTAAAACAAACAGCGGGGTCGTATCATTCAAATACATGAAACCTTTCATGCAGATGAGATCTTAGTAGTAATGGATTACAACATGAAGTATGAACATTACAGAGAGATGCTAAGTCATAACATGGTATATACTAGAAGGGCCCGGCATGACCAAGCGTGTTAAGGCGTTCGACTCGTAATCCGAGGGTCGTAGGTTTGAATCCCGGTCGCACCAAACATGCCCGCCCTTTCAGCCATGGAGGCGTTATAACGTTATGGTCAATCCCCTTATTCGTTGGTAAAAGAGTAGCCCAAGAGTTGGCGGTGGCTGGTGATGACTAGCTGCCTTCCCTCTGGTCTTACATTGCTAAATTAGGGACGGCTAGCGCAGATAGCCCTCGAGTAGCTTTGCACGAAATTCAAAAAACAAAATATATACTAGAAATGAACGAATGATGGGAATGATAAATGAAACGGAGGTGACGTTCCTGGATGTTTAATTAACTGTTATGACCACATATCATTTAGGGATTCAAAGTTGGACTGGTTTGCAGTTTTTTCAATTTATGAGGGTATTATGATGCAGATGAAACATGACTTGCCTCATATTACAAAAATTTACGTTCAATCAGACAATACAAAATGTTACCAGAATGGAATGTTATTAATAGGTATGTTTTTCATTTACGCAAAACATAATGTTCAATTGAAATCTATTGTGCGCACTGAGACAGAAAATGGCAAAGAATGCTTTGATGGTCGTTTTGCAAGAATGAAATTATTTAACTCTAATGAATATAAGATACAAGATAATCTTTTCAAAGGAACTGTTTCGTGTGTTAAAGAATGATGGTGGTTTGAAGATCATGAGAGTTTTTCGTTTTACGTTGCACCATGATGTTGTTGATGTCCTGACATGTTTATATAAAGATGCATTTTATCTTTATGTTATCTTAAACGTTTTTATGAAGCGAATGTTGTTGACAATGAGCTACATGTTTTCGAATATTCAGGTCGTGACTTCGTCATGATTTATACAAGAGACTTGTAACATCATTTTATGGTTGTGGAACAAACCAGTATTAATGGAAACATTCCTGGTCTTCTTGGAGCTGTTGAAAATGTATGAAAAATCTTTCAAACGATCAACAAAATGCAAAAGAAGGAGTTGTTGTTGTACAAAATGAAAGTAAAGAGACAGTGGTTGACTAGATGTATGGGGATTAACTTATTTCATATTATGAAGATGAAGCTTTCTGTTGGGGGTTATTGACTTCCTGTAGCTTTCTTCATACACCAGATTCAACACGGTTTCAATACGCCAGTGTGGAAATAATGATGACTGGAAAGCACGAAATGATTGTTTGTTTGTTTTTGAATTTCGCGCAAAGCTACACGAGGGCTGTCTGCGCTAGCCGGCCCAAATTTAGCGGTGTAAGACTAGAGGGAAGGCAGCTAGTCATTACCTCCCACCACTAACTCTTTGGCTACTCGTTTACCAACGAATAGTGAAATTGACCGTCACATTATAACGCCAGTATGTTTGGTGCCACAGGGATTCGAACCCGAAACCCTCAGATTACGAGTCGAACGCCTTAACCCACCTGGCCATGCCGGGGCCTCATGTAATGAAGAAGTTAGAATAGTTGCTCTCAACATTTTTCAAAATGATAGTTTATGTGATTAAACTGTCCGTTTAGTAAAAGTAACAGACAGACACAAATGTGAAGGTGATAGGAGTAGCAATGGTATTATAACAGCTGGTTTTAAACAGCCCCCCCCCCAGTGATACAGCAGTATGTTTGCGGACTCACACCGTTAAAAACTGGGATTAAATACCTGTTGCGAGCTGAGCAGAAATAGTTCATTGTGTAGTTTTGTGCTTAATTCCAAATAAACAGAAACAGATAGCCTTAAATATGTAGTAGAGTTGGTTGATACTGGTCGTGTTGATTTTACTAATATGAAGAACGGTCCTTGACGTAATCGGGAATTTCTGAGATTTCTACAATCATTTATGTTTGCCCGCACTAAATGAGGAGGCATGGCAAAAAAATATATTTAATCTTTCAATACAAAATTCGAGGCTACGTTTATGGAAGTTTTTGGGGATGAGAGAAACAAAGTATTGCTCGAGTGAATGTTTGAGATACTTCTTGCTAAGTATCTAGACGGACTCGACCTTCCATTAAAACAGAAGTGTAACGGTATGTCGCTGCTTTGGCACCGAAGTAGTTTTGCCCAAAGAGACACTCGGAATCCATTTCTAGCTACAATCAAAGGTCTTGTACATAAGGCAAACTTCCAGATTACTTCGATGGTGAGATTGGTAGTTTCAAAGGAAGTACATACTCAAGACAGGAACGACGTGAATTACTCAAGTGATAAAAAGGTAAAACAACTTAACTCACAATTAAAATCAAAACAAAAGAAGGCCATAAATACAACATAATTTTAAGTTTGTAAGCTTCTTCCCATTTTAATTCCTATTGGTTGAATTCGTTTCATTTAATAATTTGGTATTGTTTAACTGGGATTAAATAATGGCCAGGTGGGTTAAGGCGTTCGACTCGTAATCTGAGGGTCGCGGGTTCGAATCCCGGTCGCACCAAACGTACTTGCCCTTTCAGCCGTGGGGGCGTTATAATGAGGCGGTCAATCCCACTATTCGTTGGTAAAAGAGTAGCCAAAGAGTTAGCGGTGGGTGGTAATGATTAGCTGCCATCTTTACCCTGCAAAATTAGGGACTGCTAGCGCAGATAGCCCTTGAGTAGCTTTGCGCGAAATTCAAAAACAAACAAACAATAATGTAAACTACCGTAGTGTATGTGCGATGTTTATGGTCGTATTTCCTCACAGATTCATCCAATATGAAGTAAAAAAACTGATTCTGATTTGTCATTTTCTGTTCTATCGGTTACAGTACTCAACTTTTCTTTCCGCAATTTTTTTTTTTTTTACAGTCACCAAAACACTTCAAAAAATACTGCTCCTGATTCACGCGTTGAAATCAAATAACAAAATTATCCAAACGTTTAATTTAGATGAAAATCGGTCATAAATTGTGAAATGAGTTTCCTCGCCATTGTCAGCGTGACCGGCGTGCTTTGAAAGCTCGAAACAAAGCAATAGCGTTCGCTTGCGCTTGCCGAAAATCGTGCAACTTTCAATCTGGTGTTATTTATATCTAAGGTCCGTGCTACTTACGCAGCGACACCTAACTTTCGATATATGACTCACATGATTACAGAAAATAATAAGTATTCATTTACTACAACAATATGCAACGACGTAAGATTAGGCTATTCCGTTTTTCAGGAAATAAAAGTGTAACGCGAAGTACTTAAAAATAACTATTCAATGTACTCTCTTTTTTTAGCTAATATGAAGGCCCGGCATGGCCAGGTGGGTTAAGGCACTCGACTCTTAATCTGAGAGTCGTGAGTTCGAATCCCCGTCACACCAAACATGCTTGCCCTTTCAGCCATGGGGGAGTTAAAATGTGACGGTCGATCCCACTGTTCGTTGGTATAATAGTAGCCCAAGAGTTGGCGGTGGGTGGTGATGACTAGTTGCCTTCCCTCTTGTCCTACACTGCTAAATTAGGGGCGGCTAGCGCAGAAAGTCCTCATGTAGCTTTGCGTGAGAAACAAAATTAGAAACTAACTTGGAATACATTATATTAAAAGGTTAAATAATTAGGGAACTCTAACATTTTCACAATATTACTTTAAAATGTGATCCCACAGTCCTATAACACAGATTCTGACTAACCAGTTGCATATTACTAGGTATACCCTAGACAGCAGCTCAGGTTATTATGTAAAAATAAACATGGTTTTCTGATAATGACAGAATTTCAATATCACTGACCTCACAGAAACTGCTTATTTGATTTGAGCTGTGTATAAAATAAGGATGAGGTATAAATTTGCATCACCACACGTTAGGTTGACCTGTTCAAGTTCGTCACACTGTGAGGTAAGGTTGAAGTGCAGTTTTACGTTATCACACCGTATTTCTTTACCCTGTGTCACAATAAGTTAACTTTCATTAGTTTAGAAAAACATAAAGAAATGAGTAAAAATATGCATTGTTTACAGAGAATTCAACCTAGCCACTGCCGTTCCTACCTCGCACACACATTGTCTCAGCAGTATGTCTGAAACCCTAAAATCGGCTTCCATACGCTCTTGGTAGGCACAGTAAAGACAGTCCACTGTGTAGCTTTGCACTTAACAACAAAACGAACGATTGAGTAATTAAAAGAAGAATCCTGTTATATAAAACTTGTTTATTATTGGCCCGGCATGGCCAAGCGTGTTAAGGCGTGCGATTCGTAATCTAAGGGTCGCGGGTTCGTATCTCGGTCGCGCTAAACATGCTCGCCCTTTCAGCCGTGGGGGTGTTATAATGTGACAGTCAATCCCACTATTCGGTGGTAAAAGAGTAGCCCAAGAGTTGGCGGTGGGTAGTGATGACTAGCTGCCTTCCCTCTAGTCTTACACTACTAAATTAGGGACAGCTAGCACAGATAGCACCTCGAGTAGCTTTGTGCGAAATACCAAAACAAATGTTTATTATTAGATGCCCCCTAGTGGCACAACGGTGGGTCTGCAGACTTACGACGCTAAAAACTGGATTTCGATACCCGTTTTGGACAGAGCACATGTAGCCATTTGTGTACCTTTGTGCTTAATTTCTGAACAAACAAAGTTGTTAGATACACAGATTACGATATTTGTGATTACAACCTTTCACCAGTTTAACTTGACGTCACTAGGTACATTAACTACATGAAGCGAACACTTGATCTAGATAATATAAAAGCTGGCGAATGGATACATTGATCTTTGTTTAAAATCTAAAAGTAGAATTTATGTCGAAAGATGAATTGTGGAAGGTTCGTTAATCTAAAGGTTGCGGAACGTCAAAACACACTGTAGGTCAGCGATGTCGAACCTTTTTCTGACGTCATATGCCGTTGAATGACTGGGAACTTTCGTTATTAATTAAACAGTGTGTGTTTCTCTCAACAACTAATTGTCGGACAGAAAAGGACATGTGACAGTGTTGAAACTTCTATTAAAATCAATTTAATATTGTTCTGAAACAGCGGTTTTGAAACAGAGGTTTAAAACATTAATTTAGGTTTTACCAGAAATGTTTTGAGTAATTGTTTTGGAACAACTGATTTTTTCTTTAGCATTCAACACTTTCACGTGTCTTCTTCTGTCCAACAATCAGCTGTTATGAGAGTGCTAAATTTATAATTGCAATTCCATATGTCATCAGAGACGTGGTTCAGCTTTAACAGACCTTCAACGGTGCTTGAAGTTTAGCAACCTGCGGATTAATAAAACTTCTTCAGTTTTTCTTTTGACATAAATTCAAAAAAAACAAAACATTTTCAATATATTTTGTGTGTGTGTGTATTCTGCAGCTTTTAAGCAAGTTTAACCAACCAGATACCAATGTATTCATCCGCTAGTTTTTCGTATTGTGTAGTTCAAAAGTTCACTCCATGTAATTCTTGTACCTGACGAAACCTGGTGACTAAAAACATTATACTCGGTGTATCCAACAATAACCAACTTTTAACTTAAATAAACCGCTGCCTAGTGATAAATCGTATTTGTGTTTTCTCTCCACAACATCAGATTTCACGTGAGAATAATGCAAAGCGACGTACGTAGGTAACAATGTTAGAAATAATTACTATTGCACAATATACATACCTGATATAATTATTATTGTATGAAAAGCGTAAAAGACCTAATTAAATTCCACCATATATGCTGAACATATGCAGTTCTTCCTGTTGAATAATAACTTCCTGTTTGTGATCTCTCATGGAATATATCAACCAAGGAATGTTAAACATCTGTTTAGTGTTAATGATCGGTTCGTAACGTAAAATAGTTTATGTGCGAGTGAACACACACAACAATAATGTTTCAATAGTTCCGGACTTTATCGTGAATCCAAAGGTATCTTTACTTGTTTTTGCGCCTCTACCCCAAGTGGACTTACAGTGCTGGAATCCGTGTTTCGATACTCGTGATGGGGAGAGCACAGATAGTCCATCATGTAGGTCTGTGCTTAATTACAAACAATAACAACTTATTTTTGCTATATATTATTATCGGTCATTTTCACAAACAAGTCAAATTTTGAAAAATCCAATAAGTGATTTTTTTCTAACTTCATAGCATTATTATAATTTTATAACTAATTATTATATAAGTTATATTATTATAACTACCAATTTACCATTATCTTCTTAAACTACCAATTTACCATTATCTTCTTAAACTACCAATTTACCATTATCTTCTTGCCCGATATTTAATCAATTGTTTTGAAAATAGGCAATCAAACCATGATATAAACACCACAATTTGTTTTACAAATATCGATTTACTTAGAAGTACCATGCGTCATTTTATATATCTAATTATTTTTATTATTAATTTTTTTAGCCGCGGCATAACGGCTAATAGTATGGCTCTGTAATTTTCAAGTACAAACGTGTAGCTCAGCTCTGTCATCTATCCACCGATTTGAGGTCTAGTCGTAGTTTTAAACTTAGGAGGTCAAACGCTTTTGACTGGTGTATTTGACCACGCCCAAGGACTCATAGATTAAATTACTCTAATCCTTTCTTTAAGAATTTCAAATGCTGCGGTTTTTGATGATTCTCTCTTTTTTGTGTGTAAGCCCCAGTCTTTGTTAGATATGCAATTTATATATTTGAATAAACTATATATGTTAGTCCCACGGTAGGTCAGCGGTAGGTTTTCGGACTTAACCCTTTTAAAATCAAGGGTTCGATTTCCTTCGGTAGACATAACATAAATAGCCAATTCTGTGGCTTTACGCAGAAACAACAACTAGCACGAGGCCCGGCATGGCCAAGTGTGTTAAGGCGTTCGATTCGTAATCCGAGGGTCGCGGGTTCGAATCCCGGTCGCACCAAACATGCTCGCCCTCCCAGCCGTGGTGGCGTTATAACGTGACGGTCAATCCCACTGTTCGTTGATAAAAGAGTAGCCCGAAAGTTGGCGGTGGTTGGTGATGACTAACTGTCTTCTCTCTAGTCTTACACTGCTAAATTAGGGATGGCTAGTGTAGATAGTCCTCGAGTAGCTTTGCGCAAAATTCAAAAACAAAACGAACAACTAGCACGTTTATTGTATTGTGGGCGCGTGTAAGTTGAAATTAGTTTAATATTAAAACAAACAGAAAACTTTTCTTTACCGTATTAAGAGTGAATTACACAAATAGTTGCTTTATGCTAAAGTAATAAAAAAAACGATCAGTGTGATATCTGACGTCAACTGTCTCTGATAATGGCAAACCAGATTTGCCATAAAAGGCTGTTAAAGCTTATATTTCTGGTTGTTTCTTGTTTCACGTGATCATTGACTTAATTATCGCCAAAGGCGACTATCTCATTATATTATGCTCCAAGTACCACAGTGGGAAGTCTGAAGACTTACGATGTTAAAATCCAGGTTTTCGCTATTCATGGTGGGCAAAGTACATATAGCTCATTGTATACCTTTGCCCAACCAAAACCAAACTCGTAATCTTAAGGTGTTTTCTGTGCCATAGCTTAAATAAAATAAAATAGAATGATCATTACTGTACATGTGAATGTGTTAAATTATTTTGAATGAAACCTTCCAAGTTAACAAGGCCAATAATTAAAATATCAAAAGCACGTGTTTGTTTTTGTTCCGTGGCAGGAGGTCTATCTGTTATAGGTTTATCAAAATAGAAAAAAAATGTCATACAAACAATGTACTACTTGTTGTGATTTTGCGCAAATCTACCCGACAGCTGTCTGCGGGATTCTACGCAATCCGTCATTAATTTTGAAGCGATAGACTAAAGAGAATACTTTCAGTCAACATCACCCACCGTCAAACTTGGGCTGCTGTTTACCAGCGAATAGTGAGATTGACCGCAACATTATAACGCTGAAAGGGTGATCATGTTCAGAGATGGGATTCAAATCCGCGACTCAGTGTCGAGCCGAGTGTTTTAAGCACCAGGCATAAATAACAGCAAGGAAAAAATACATATTACTTATAACACTTTATATGAAAATACTAAAACCTCTTATGCAATGAAACGCATCTCCTGAAAGGGGTTTATGATGACATATAGTAGGGTTAGCCTAGTTTTACTTCCACATCAACTAACGAGCGTGTAGAGTTATTTTTAAACTAGAACATCAGATTTTATATCCTGACAACGAGTTATGTACATTACTTTGATCTTATGTAAATCCAGATCATCGATATATAAATATCGTATGCTAGCTTATTAACTCTTAACGGAAGTTAACTATGATTTGTTAACTCTTAATGGAAACTAATTATAATCACGTGATCTTTTTTATAATTGTTACCTCGTTTTTTGTGTTATTTTAAAAAATATAACTAAATTTGCTGTGTTAGCTGAAATAATTACTAACTTTGATGGAGGATTTCAGGTAAAACACACAAAGTAATTGGAGAAAATATTGATAACCTGTACATTTGTTTGAGGTTTCAACTAAATGAGAAGATCGGTTGCGAAATACGTGAAACCGATGCCAAACCAAAGATGATGACATTTGATGCCGCCCCAGCATGAACACTTCGAACTAATATGGCTCAGATTATGCAAAGGACCAATCCACGTCTTTGTTACGTTTTTTCTCTAAATCAGTCCTTTCTCAGCACCTTTGTTAATAACTATATATATATATATATATATATACTTAGAAATTTATATTACTTCTAAGTCACAAAGCAAGCTATGTCCACATTATGTTATATGGAATAGAAAAACTATTGGTATAAGAACTCCACGTGTACCGATTTCTTGTTCTAACTTCAGAGCATTGAATTGTACATCTTTAATGTATAACTAAGTATAATTAGTTGTATTAAAATATGCACAATAAATATAATAACATTATATCACACATTAATAAATATAATAACATCATATCGCACATAAGTGAATGTTATCATTATATTTTTTTCTCCAATTTTGCGAATACGTAATGGAAAACTACTCTAACATTGACAAGAGAAACAGGAAACTATTAACAGGAAGAAAGAGCATATGAAGAAATGCTACAGAGACATATAGAGTAACAGCGAAACAGGTATATTCATTACAGCTCTCCAAAGTAGAAGTGTCTGACGTGTTCTTATGTACTATGCAATGGGATCCATTTCTAGCGCGTGTCACGTGACTGTGTTTTCTCTCTGCGTCTGGGTGATGTAGGTTGGAGCTAAATTTGGACACTGGCAAAGACAAGACACAGAGAGAGGATCTGTAATTTAGGGCTTAAGGTATTCTGTGAAGAGACAGCGCCTAGCAACTGATTTTTAAAATTCCATAAGATTATTTTAATATTTTAGGTGAAATTTCGTAACACACCTGGTAAGTGCTTTAGTAATTATTATTATTCTTATAAATGTGAGATCGTGTTATACTAAACTTCAACTTACAGTAAATCATCTTAAACCAAACTTCAACCGACACTAATTCAAGTTGTATCAATCTTAAACTGACAGTAATTCATGTTATACCAAACTTCAACTGACAGTAATTCATGTTGTACCAAACTTCAACTAACAGTAATTCATGTTGTACCAAACTTCAACTAACAGTAATTCATGTTATACCAAACTTCAACTAACAGTAATTCATGTTGTACCAAACTTCAACTAACAGTAATTCATGTTGTACCAAACTTCAACTAACAGTAATTCATGTTGTACCAAACTTCAACTGACAGTAATTCATGTTGTACCAAACTTCAAACTTCAACTGACAGTAATTCATGTTGTACCAAACTTCAACTAACAGTAATTCATGTTGTACCAAACTTCAACTGACAGTAATTCATGTTGTACCAAACTTCAACTAACAGTAATTCATGTTGTACCAAACTTCAACTGATAGTAATAATATATATGTTCATCTATTAATGATATCAAATGTTTCGTAAAATTAATACTGACATTCTTAATTAACCAAGGTTAAAAGTGAGAAAATATCGACAAATTAACGAGGTAACCTCTTAAGGTGTTTTTAACCCTAATAATTTAAAGTATTCTAGGTTTCAATTCCAGCTACTTAGGTTATTTCTAACGTATTAAACAGGATTTTAAAATTTTCAGTTACGAGAAAGTTCTAAGTAATGAATTTATTTAGAAAAGACGTATAGTCAGTTTAATGCTATTAATAGGAGTGGAAAATTTTCTCTCTCAATTCCGATTAATCATTTTTTTATTTGGTTGATTTACGATAACATAAATTGGCGGGAGCGTCAATTTCCTGTATTTGCGTAAAAGGAAGAATCGTTCGAGAGCAAATATATTAAGCACGAATTAAGATTCACAAGTTCTCAGTTTTGGATTTCACTGAGAACATAGTTCAGTAATTTGATTCACTTTCGCCTGGTGGACCGTCTCTACATAATTAAAGTGCTATTTTCCTTATGTTTAACCCTTGCTTTACTGATGGGAACCCTTTGGACGAGTACATTTACTTTATATCTACTAACACTGAAGTGGGCGTTTCTAGATGTCCAGAATTAAATGCAAAGTTGCGAAAGTTTAAGCCGAGACTAGAGAAATTCTTGGTATACTCTATTAATTAACTTAAGGATCAGTCACTTTATTATAACCGGTTACATGTAACTAACTGCATGTGCATGTGCCTTATAGCAGATTAAAAACTACTATAAATCAAACGTTTGTACGAAAGCAGAAGTTTCGTTGTGTTTTTTTTCTGAATAAATAAATAAATAAGGCGTAGAGTAAACATAAGATTACACGTCATAATGACTTATCATTTTCACATAAAAATGTTTACGTTATAATTTATCTACACATATATTCATAAAAGCTGATAGGTGAATTGCTACGCTAATGAGCATATATGAAAACTTCCTAGAGGCATTCTCTTTTCCATTGTGGTAATAAAACATCGCCTTGTTTACAGTTCCTCTAGACACAAACACTGATGGAGGAGCCTTACTGACTTCTTGCTTTAGAGCGAAGCCAAACACTTGGTTACTTGTGTGAGGAATTGAACTTTGGATTTTAGTTTTGTAAGTCCGTAAACTTAGTTCAGGCTCACTGAGAGTTCTTGTTGAAGAGTCATTGTCCTATAGAGCTTTTAAAAAAATGTGTATGTGCCTGGCGTGCAATACTTTTGAACAATGAATTAATTACAAATCTTGGCATTATAATGTTGTGTAAAAGACCCTTCACCAAAGTCTGGCTCGGCATGGCCAGGTGGTTAAGGCGCTCGACTCACAATCCGAGGGTCGCGGGTTCGAATCCCAGTCACACCAAACATACTCGCCCTTTCAGCTGTGAGGGCGTTATAATGTGACGGTCAGTCCCACTAGTCGTTAGTAAAAGAGTAGCCCAAGAGTTGGCGGTGGGTGGTGATGACTAGCTGCCTTCCCTCTAGTCTTACATTGTTAAATTAGGGACGGCTAGCGCAGACAGCCCTCGTGTAGCTTTTCGCGAAATTCAAAACAAACCAAGCCAAAGTCCGAGTAAATGTGATAAATATTCGCTGTGCAGTCTGTGTTATTAATGTATACCTTAGCTAACTTAACAAGTATTGAAGTGTTAAAGGATTATATAAAAGTAAATCTAACCGAATAACCAACTTTTACAGATATAGTGACTGTTAACGAAAACACTGAGCCGGTTTTTTTAAATATATGCAATACCCCAATCCTCACACTTTTAAAACTGCACTTGCGTTATAAGAATGACAATCCCTTAACGTGTATGGTAGGGTGCTGTTGTCTGGCTGCTTTCCCTCTGGTCAGTAGTTCAAAATTAGGGACAACACCTATCGCTTATTAGCTTTGATATAAATACAAATACGAACATATATATTAATGTGCGTAGAAGCTTCGGATTTTAACTGTGATATAGTGTGTAATCTCTAGAAAAACTAATTTGTTCAGTTCAAAGTTCCAGCTTAAACATTTAAGGGTTGCTCCGCACATAAACGTGAAGTGGAACGTTTTAACGTGAATTATATAATTTAATGCGTAATAGGTTTGTTTGTTTGTAATTAACCACAAAACTATACAATGGGCTATCTGTGCCCTGCCCACCACGGGTATCGAAATCCGGTTTCTCCTATTGTAAGTCCGCAGACACTGTGGTTCATGTGTAGTAGGAGAGACAGAAGTTTCAAAGGATCATGGAAAGACAAAGGTGCATGTGGTTTCGATTAATGTTGGAAATACATTTATTGTAACTACACTGATTGATCTAAGCTGTAGTTTAATAATAAATGTAAATTATCTCATCACTGTTAGACCTGGTGAAAGTTATGACTGTAATATGTCTTTGTGGTCAATGCTCTCACATTCAACCAACTGTAATAAACAAATTTATTACTACAGTGTTCTTCTTTTGTTGGCGGGCTTTTTTAAACTGCCGGGTGAATATAATTAAAAGTTCAGTTTACATAACGATAACAGCTTAGTTTATCTCATCCTTTTACGTTTCTACAAGACTGAACATTGTGATGAGTTGTTGTAGGCCTACGTTTGCAGTCGCTGACGTAAAAAAATATCAACTTTACGTGTACGAAGTAACTCCGCGCGCGCGATCGCTAAAACAGATGCACACTTCACTAAAAATGCGTTGTTTGGTGCACTATACTGATTATACACAACTTTACCTTTTCAAACTATCTTCCCCGCATCTCGTATTTATAATCTACCGTCCAATTTACTAGAAAACTTAACGTAAAACTTAACGTTTAGAATTTGGTAGATCTGTAGTTTTAAAATGTTCGAATTTAAATCTTCATTAGGATTCGCAGCTCCATCTAACTAACAAAAAACACAACATTAAAGATGTATCTTACAGCCAGACTTTGTCAGTTGTGTCTTACAGTCAGACTTTGTCAGTTGTATCTTATAGTCAGGCTTTGTCAGTTTTAGTTCAAGTACAAATTATGATTGTGATACATCTTTATGGTCAGTGAGGTCAGATTCGACCACCATCAGCGCTGATAAAAGAAATAGTTGTGGCCAGATTCAGCCAATAGACATGATGTCATAACAAATAAACAAGTAGTTGAGAAAAATTGATTACGTTGAGTTATCATATAATTATTCATATGAAACTGATCACATCTGTTTATTTTGTGTAAATCGAACTCAAAACAAAACTCTAGGTTAGCTGTTTCATAATTTACTCTGACTAAGCATGAATACAACATATAATATTGCGACATTCAAGTTGGCCGACACTTAAACCTCAGACTAAATAAACTCGAACTTTGTAATGAAAAGATTCTGCAAGGACAAGGGACAACAAAGACCCTTCCTGTAGTTCCATAAGACCTCTTGTCTGTAACTTGAACAGTAGTACCTGTTGCTATCATAGGTTTGTTCTACATCTAACAAAACCTAGAGTGTCACAATGTCTGTTTCCTTCGGCTAAGATTTGTTTGTTTGTTTTGAAGTAACCACAAAGATACGCAATGGGCTATCTGTGCCCTGCCCAACACAGATATTGAAACACTTTTTCTAGTAGTATAAGTTTGCAGACGTACCGCTGTGCCACTGGGGGGGCCAACGACTAAGAGACTGACCTAAGTTGAGTGCAGATATCTGGATTAGACTTCAGCTTGAGAACGATGTGCATCCTATCAGCACTGTCAGTATATACGTCAACATACACATAGTTCAGAATAAAAACTTCTATCCACCTCACCTCAGTCAGGGTCGTACTGTACTGTAATCTATCCACCTCACCTCAGTCAGGGTCGTACTGTACTGTAATCGTGGTAACAATATTTACATTTTCTTATATTCATTTAACTTTACTTTGAGAGAACACAACCAGGAAAGCTCAGAAAAAAAAGGTTCTATTCATCCCACACCTGGTCGAAGGTTGATATTACTTAGTGAGAGTATTCGTACAAAAAAAAAAAAAACAACACGAAAACATTAATTGCACTTGGAACGAAGAAAGTCAAGGGAGAAGCCAGAAGAAGAAAACCAGAAGTCTCTGATGTGTATGTATACTGTCTTCCGGTTGATGTTCATGTATTGAAAAAATTTGGAGTCGCTACTTCACATTTCTTTAAAATCAATACCAAGGAGAAAAAACTCTCTTGGAAAAACAAAATGAGGTGTTTTTTTCACGTTATTTAAAAGTATTCGTCGTTTGACTTTTCCTCACTAGAGTAAGCTAGTTAATATTATATGCCATTTTCAGCGAAGACGGTTAAAGATGAATATAACACAAAGTTCTATTAATCTAGTTGATAACATTATCAATAACACTCTAAAATCAACTGTCAGTTGTCTGTATATTTCAACGAAACATGAGTTAAACTTGGAATAAAATAAGCAGTTATATGCTGAAATGATGCATCAGCAAAAACGTGATATCCGTATTCACTTACAATTCTTTAAAAAAAAAAACGTCCATTTCTGTCCATGTGGTCTGGTGCCACTTCATCATTCTGAAGTGACCCAGACTAGAAATGTGAGCATAACAGTTTTTACTTTCAAGTGCGCGTGACATTTACCATTTGAGATAAGCGTGCGATAAGGATGGAGTTCTGTTCGCTGAGAAATAAATAAACACATTCAGTTCCCATGAAGTCAGTTGCAACACCAGAGTCTTCCTGGGAATTTCTCTGATTCGGGTAACGTTTTTTTAAAATATGTCTAACCCTCTCGTAAGCAACGCTTACTAATCTGCACATATATTTCAACATATTGTAATCTTCTAGATGTATTATCGACCGTATTATGTGCAGATAAAAGTTTCATGTAATATAACGCGTCTACACATGTGAGTTGGGAGTTCCATTAAGATTTCATTGTGTTTTAAAGTTAGATATTGTATTTACATAGATAACTACGAAAATTGAGGTATTTACTAAGTGAGGGTAGAGTTAAAGGTGAATTTTACAGAAGAAAATAAAACTTTGCAGTCAGAAGAACTACTCATACTGATTAATTTTGCAGGTTCACATTTTTTATAAAAAATATATGCTAATAAATGAAACATAGAACTTGGTGCAGAAAGAGCCTTTTCCGAGCGACAATCCGAACGTTTTAGTTTTAGTTTTACGTTTGCCGCTAGGAGAAGTACTGTGACGTAATAGTTGCCAAACAAGCCGCCAACACCAGCGCGTTGAATGTAAATAAACATGGCCAGTGCATATGGAGAAACAGAGGCGGAGTCTGTTTTGACTTTATGTTCTGAACAATGTCGAGTAGCGCCATATTAATTCGAACCTACTCTGAACGAACCTAGAACAGTTACTTTTGGCACAGATCTGACAAGTTCTAGTGATAAGGACAGCTCCACAAGCGAGAGTAGCGGAACTGTGAGTGACACTGAGAGCGCCCCGGCCGGTTGCGAGTCGGTCATACCTCCAGTGGAAGAATGGTAAGCCTAAGTCATGACAACAAATATGGCCTGTATTATTTCACGTGAAATTTTAAGCATTTCGAAACCTATCTGGTGTTTATAAATTATTGGTATCACAGACTGGGTTTTATTGGTTTATACTTTGTCGACTATGATAACTAATACTCGGCTCTTCCACAATCATTGTACCAGGTATTTATGACTCGTAACAAAATGAATTTTAATTGTACGTCATAATTCTGTCTATAAAATCAAACTAGATGTATCAGTCTGAAGAGTTAATTTAATATTTACCATAAATGTATAATTTATATGACATATTCCGTATGTTTGTGCAAGGTGTAGGTGTGGTTTATGCGAGCAGATACCAACCAGGTATATTTAAGTTTAACCTACAATTAAAGACACTGTTTATCCAAAACTATGATCATACTTAGTCACCTCAAGTGCATCAATATTTCCAAAGCCCAATGAGATGTTTGTTTCAGTTGCACATATTTCTTGTTTTCAAGTTTTTCTACCAATCATCAGTATAATTTTGATTTTAAAATATTATTTTGCAAGCTGACTGATATTCTCCACATATTTATGAAATGGTCATGTATGGATTCAAAACAATATCTATAGAATTTCAAAATAGCGAGGAGAGCAGAGTGACTTTTTACTAAGGTTATAAGTTTGTAATTTTGCATTTTCAGGCTATATAGATACTTAGCTTATCCAGATTTGTCAGGTGGATATGGAAAAGACTAGGAAAACTGAATAGAGTCATTTTGTAGCCTGTGTAGTCAGAAAAATTAGGAGTTTGTTCCTTTCGTGATGGCAAGGGATGGCTTCAGAGGGATGGAACTTGTACGCTGCAAGCTGAGATCAGTCCTCAGCTCTACACGAGAAAAGATGGTAAAGACGATTCTGTCTACTTACTGCAGATGGTATTTTTCAGTCTTAACCTGCCTGGCTTGAAACTCACGGAATCCAAAACAGTGGGATCCGACACAAAACATGAGCGTTTAAAGTGATCTTGACAAAGCTTTGCATGATGTGAAGGAGTCCAGTTCTTCCTATTGACCATCTGCATCCACTGTCTCCACCTTGCCGGTTCCTTCTCCTTGCACGGAAACGAAAAGAAGCTTTTGCCCAATGTCGAATTGTTCTTACAACCATAAGCAACGCAGTAAACCATGTTATCATAAAACAAACATAAAGTAGAAATATCAAGACAAAAAATAGTCTCATAAAGTATGTAATCCGAAAAAAGCACCGATAGATTTACATAAAACACCAGCACTGAAAGGAACAAAATGATCGGCGCGCAAAATGGCAACTATTACGTCATAGTTGTAAAACGTCACGGAAACAGCCGAACGACCGAAAGGAACTTGAGTTCGAGGACCCGTATATTTTGTCTCATTTTTTACTCAAAAGCTAAAGTGTTTAAAAATACGGCAACCACACAAGAATTATACCTAACCAAAGTACAGTTTCTAAGGCAATTATTAAATCTGTTGAAAATTCACCTTTAAGCGACAGTAATATACACCATAGAAGAGTAACGTATGGAAATAAGATGGCAGAGAAACCGAAGAAATCTGTATGTATGTCTCATGGGCCGTAACATATGGAAATTTGCCGTAATGGCCAGGTCACGAGTGGATAACAAAACTGACTTTCCGAACATGCTCGTCTTTGCAGCTGTAGGGCGTTATGAAATAACAACCAATCCTACTATTCGTTCTTAAAGGAGTAGCTTAAGAGCTGGCAATTAGTGGTGCTGACTAGATGCCGTCCCTCTTGTCTGTGACTGCTAAACTTGAAGCGGGTATCACAGATAGCCCTCGTGTAGCTATGTGCGAAATAAAAAAAAGAAACAAACAACCAATAAACAATGACTGAACTTTCCACGTGGTTGATGACGACATAATGTACGGTTCTTTACGGTAAAGATGTCGTTGTTCTTTAGGTTTTACTAGTGAATTAAAATTCAGGTGTTGTGCTGTAAGTCATGATCCATGACAAATTCATTGCCACATTCTTGTGGCGACCTCTGTTATCGTTTTATCACAATGATGCAACTGGTTATTCCGTGAGAAATGTGTCTATTGTTTAGTTACAGCGACGGTTTTGTGCCAAAGTTACCATAAATGTTTCGCTTTGTTGTTTTGTAAATTTTTTCTTTTTTAAATTTCTTAACTACTTGTTTTAAACAGCTAACAATGGTGACTGTCAAGTAATATCACATTGTTATTTTTAATTGAGTAAGTTTAACGTAACTAACCTGTGCCACGTGATACCAAAAATGCCCAATATACATTGTGTATTGGCCCGGCATGGCCAGGTGGTTAAGACTTTCGACTCGTAATCTGAGGGTCGAGGGTTCGAACCCCCGTCACACCAAACATGTTCGCCCTTTCAGCCGTCGGGGCGTTATATTGTGACGGTAAATGTTGGTAAAATACTAGCCAAAGAGTCGGCGATTGGTGGTGATGACTAGCTGCCTTCCATCTAGTCTTACACTGCTAAAGATAGCCTTCGTGTATTTTTGCGCGAAATTAAAAAACAAACAAATTGTGTATCTGATTATAAGATGATTTTATCTTAGGAAAGTTGTGTAATTTTCAAATCTTAATCGTGTGCACTTGTTTCGTACGGTCGTTGGCATGGTTAGGTTGCTCGAGTCGCAATCAGTTTCGAATCCATCACCGAACATGCTCATCCTTTCGGAAGTAGGAGGCTTTATAACGCGATAGTCAATTCCGTTGTTTGTTGGAAAAAGTACTCCATAAGTGATGGTATTGACTAATTGCCATCTCTCTAGTTTATTTTTTCTAAATTAGGGATGATTAGCTTAGATAGTCCTGTAGTACCTTTGTGAGAATTTAAAACAATAAACAAACAACAGTTTGCTCGTGCAATGTTGAAATTGCAACAATATATTCTTTTCAGACTTGGATACATGTGTGTAAGATATATGTTTTGTATACAAAATACATTTTTATTTTTTGGTGATCCACATTGATTCTATTAATAATTCTCACCAAACGTACAGTTTTTTGTTGTTGTTTTTTTTTTAATATCGCACAAAGCTTCTCAAGGGCTATTTGTGCTAGCCGTCCCTAATTTTGCAGTGTAAGACTAGAGGAAAGGCAGCTAATCATCACTACCCACCGCTAACTCTTGGGCTACTCTTTTACCAACGAATAGTGGTATTGACCGTCACATTATAACGCCCCCACGGCAGGGAGGGCGAGCATGTTTGGCGCGACGCGGATGCGAACCTGCGACTTTCAGATTACGACTGGAACGCCTTAACACGCTTGGCCATGCAGGGCCTGAATAGGAATGAATTCGTAGCATAAAACTATTAATATAAATTAAAGAATGCCGTGTAACTGTAACGATCCTATTATTTTGTGGAAAATATACTCCCAAATGATGTAATAAACCAATTAACTAGAAGAATTCCGCCATTTTTGTAACACTATTAACAAGATAGACTTAGTCCTAATACCTAAATTAGATTATGATCGAATCTATAACAACAAGTTATTGTGGACAGTAAAATGCTGTTGAAATGACACTTTCTTACAGTCATCTTCCTATTTGGACAGCGGTAAGTCTACTGACTTGTAACGCTAAGATCGGGGGTTCGATTGCCAATGCTGGACACGCTGCTTTGTATGATATCGTAAGAGTAAGAACAAACAACAACGAACGATTATTTCCATGACGTCATGCTCTCGACAGAAAGAACTATAAATCTATGCCGAGTGAAGCCTAATGGTTAGAGTGTGAGTTTAAAGTTACGATGCTAGAATTTCGTTAATCTCCCCTTTTATGACCACAAAGTAAAAAAAGGGGTTCACATTTTGCTACAATGTGTGTGTGTGTGTGTGTGTTATTAGGGTGAGAGGCAAATCATTTTCAGCTGTGAGGGAGCTATATAGTCACGGCCAATCCTACTAGTCATTTATAAGAGAGTAGCCCAAGAGGTTCTCGTTTATCAGTATATCAGAGCTAAATTAGGGTCAGTTAGAGCAGATATCTCTCATGTTGCTGTGTGTGTGTGTGTGTGTGTGTGTGTGTGTGGGTTATATTTTGCCTATAAAATCTGACATTAAAAAAGACGTATTCGTCGTTCTTTGGTTACTGAATAATAACACAGTTAGGAGCCCTCCAAGTGGCACAACAATATGTCAGCATATTTACAACGCTAGAAACCAGGCTTCGAAAACTGTGGTGGGCAGAGCACAGATTATAGCCCTTTGCGTAGCTTTGTGCTTGACTTCACACAACATTGTATTGGGAATTTTTATTCCTTAGTTTTAGCATAAATCTGCATAATGGGCTCTCTGGAGTTTAACGTCATAAGTCTGTAAACTTTCCTCTGACTCACTGAAGGATCTTTGTAAGAATAAACAAGCTATTTCATAGAAGGTACATGATTCGAATATAATATGTTTTGCGTATGTAATTACATTGATATGGGGTAGCACTTCTGATTTATTACTTTTGTGTTATATATTTAATATTAACCAGGAATTGACAATTTGAAAACCTGCAAATAGGAATCGTAAAAAGTAATCAAACATGGCTGTAGATACAATAGATATACTTTATTTCAACTAAATCTTCTATTTTGGCTCCATGTTGTTACCTAGAGTTACATTTGGTGGAGTAAAAATAGGTATTTGTAGATTGAATAAATAATGTTTCCAGCATTTCCAGCTTGTTTACTTTATTTATTTATTTTTTCACTGTCCATATTTGTAGGTTTTTAAATTCTTAGTTTTCTGTTTATCTTATTTGCTTATGTTTTTTATATTGAACTTTGGACAAATGGTTACTTGATATGGTACCTAACTTTTTACTATACTGAACTTTGGACAAAGGGTTACTTGGTGTGAGATCCAACTTTATACTGAACTTTGGACAAAGGGTTACTTGGTGTGATACCTAACTTTATACTGAACTTTGGACAAAGGGTTACTTGGTGTGAGATCCAACTTTATACTGAACTTTGGACAAAAGGTTACTTGGTGTGATACCTAACTTTATACTGAACTTTGGACAAAGGGTTACTTGGTGTGATACCTAACTTTATACTGAACTTTGGACAAAGGGTTACTTGGTGTGATACCTAACTTTATACTGAACTTTGGATAAAGGGTTACTTGGTGTGATACCTAACTTTATACTGAACATTGGACAAAGGGTAACTTGGTATAAAGTTAGGTACCATACCAAGTAACCCTTTGTCCAAAATTCAGTAATGATGATAAACATAGCTAGTAGCTGGCTGATACGGTTCATGATGTTGTATTATAACTACTGATTATTTGATCGCATTAGTTTAAGGTGTAAGAATAGTTTAACAGTGTGAAATAACAAATGTGGTTTCGCTAGATAGTAGGTAGGGATTGTGGGAGTCTCATTAATCCAGCTGCAAGTTGCCATGATCCAGCTGGAAGTTGCCATGGAGATTTGTTTGAGAATGTAATGAGCGTTATAGTTTCAGTGTAACTAAATTCTATAAATACAATGCATAGCAATGGGCAAACGTATACCTAGACTAAGACACAATCCACATTAATCGGGAAAAAATTGCCAGTAAAAATGTAACCTTTTCATATGCAGCATGAACGTCTAAAACATTACTTTAAATAAACCTTTGTGTATTTTAAAGTAATTATTATACGAATATATTTAATAAAGTTTAATATTATGTGTATTGGTTTATTTTACTTCTTCACTTCAAATATAATATAGGGATTGGCTGCCCTAAAAGCATCGATTGTGTGGTGTACAAAGTATTGAATATGTTCATGTTACAGTCATCTAATGTTGATCTTTATATGCAAAAACGGCTCGTTTGGGTTGAGAAAATATTTTACATAGAAGAGCGAACAACGTTTCGACCTTCTTCGCTCTTCTATGTAAAATATTTTCTCAACCCAAACGAGCCGTTTTTGCATATAAATTTCTCAACAAGTGGGTTTCTCGACATCACTGACTAATGTTGATCTGTTGTTTGTTGGTAATTCCCGTTTCTCCTGTGTTTAGGTTTCTAAGGGAACAACAGATAACTGTAAGAAAGCGAACTTAAAGGGGTACTGATAACATCGTTTACACCAGAATTATATCTTTACAACCTTCGTGGTACCTTAGATAATATTCTAGAACAGGTTTGGGTAAAATATATTTAGCTGTTTATGTTGTGGACTGCAAGAGAATAATAATAATTATTATAAACGAGCCGTTTCGAGTTGATTTTCTTTACCTTATAAGGCTAACATGCGTGTTGTTTCGTGCATTTTCACACGTTCAAAACCTTAGCAGTCAATATTAAACGTTTTGAAGTGTTGTTTGAACTGTGTATTTACTGTTTAAGGGGCTTTTTGCCCGAAAGTTCGATAAGGGTTCTGCGATTCCTCACGATCTCTATTATGAATCATATCCTGGATCATGATGAAGAAAACTTGCAAGCATAAAGATTTTCACAAAATTCCAGTATAGGAATATGTGAAGGTTGTATGTCTAAGAAGTTTGCAATCATCTAGTTTTTTCTGCCACTGATGGGCCATACGGAACATAGAATTAACCAACTGAATCTGGAACATTTATCTATCATTATCGGTAAAAGAAGCTTAGTGCATTTCACATAATATAGTGTTATCAGGTTTTAGGACTTTTGATACAGGAAACGCTGTGGCAAATTATGACAGAATACCAAGTAAAGTAAGATTGTAGCACTGTAATCGATCAACTACAAATGTTAGAAAGGTTAAAAACACATGTATGAACCTGAGGGACGCGACACAAGTCAGCGGCAAATGATGATGGTGTGACCATTTTAAGAGCGGTGGAAATATCTTGGTGTTGACCGATTTGTTTTAGAAGTATATGTCTTCTTATTTTAATATTAATTACACTAATAATACTATGAAATTGCGTAGGACTAGTCATCACCCGTTCACCAATGACTCGTTTGGTATATCAAATCTGCTATGAAGCAGAAGATAGCGTTACCTGTGTAAGGATGGCTTGGGTTGTTCATCGAATTGGTATTTCAAATATCTTCTCAACAGGTCATCAGAATTTTACGATACTAAACAGAGTTTCTATTTTTAACGATATTTATGTGGTAACTAAGTCACAAGTTCTATGAATGTCTGTAAATATTACAGACATTTGAAACACTTGTTCTTCTTTCTTCTGTTTCTTTATTTATTACATGGTAATTCACAAACCAAAACACTGGTCTTAACGAATGTCACTGAGGTGACGTAGTTTCAAGCGAACTATCCGCTGTTATTAGTATTATTAAAACTCTAAGTAATTATTGTTTGATTGTTTTGGAATTTCGCGCAAAGCTACACCAGGGCTACCTGCGCTAGTCGTTTCCAATTTAACAGTGTAAGATTAGATCATTAGAGGGAAGGCAGTTAGCCATCACCACTCACCGCCATCTCTCGGGTTACTCTTTTACCAACGGATAGTGGAATTGACCGTCACATTATAACGCCCCCAAGACTGAAAGGGCGAGTATGTTTGGTGTGATGGGGATTCGAATCCGCGACCTTCGGATTACGAGTCGAACGCCTTAACCCACCTGGCCATTTCGGGCCTATAAGTAATTAAAAGGAAATCATAATTCTAGAGTAAACGATGCATTCATTACCTCTTGAAGTTAGCTTTTTTTACAAATATTTGGTGTTTCTTCAAAAAAATATATAAGGTGAAACAGGAATTGTCAGCCTGTAATAGATAGATAATAAATATTTGTATCGGGACTTCATTGTACTTAGAACTTTATTACAAATACAACTTTCCTATCTCTACCTAGACAGTGCATTGATAAAATAAGCAAAAAAGTAAACAAAAACTACATAAAAATGAAGTAAAATTAGGGATGGCAAATATCAATCTTTCAAAAACAATTAAAACAATATAGTAGAGTTGGCAATTACATCATCCATGTGGAATAGAACAGGCAAGAATTAACGTGTTTATCTTTATTTTGTCTATTAACATTTTACTACACTGTGTTTCTGCGCTGTCATGTAGGAATAATGTAAATGTCTACTATCTTGTTTGCACTAGTTTTGTAGGATTAATAATAGCCATCTCTGCATTTGTATAAATTCATTGTGTTGAGCATACAAAAACACCATACATATAAACTGAGAAAATTAATATTGTCGTTAAGCCTAACTGAGGGTATCCGTTAAGGAAGCAAAACGAACAATGTTAGATAATGCTGCTCTTCATCAGTGGTGGACCCGGCATGGCCAGGTCGTTAAGGCATTCGAATCCCTGTCACACCAAACGTGCTCGCCATTTCAGCAGTAGGAGCGTTATAATGTGATGGTCAATCCCACTATTCGTTGGTAAAAGAGTAGCCCGAGAGAAGGCGGTGAGTAGTGATGGCTAACTGCTTTCCCTCTAATTTTACACTGCTAAATTATCTCAACGGATAATTTTAACCTTCCTGAATCCATTTAAAGTCACGTGAGTATTTTCAACCCTAATTATAATTGTTCGAGGTAACAGCGAGAGAAAACAGGCAACCGAACTTTGAATTAAACAGCAAGGCAATAAAAATCAAATAACAATTCACCAAATAAAAATCACTAACATTAAAATCGCCTATTTTATTAAACCTACTTTCTTCCTAACTGCACTATAATATTAAAAAGCTTGATTTTTATAATGTCTTTCACACCTCCTATCCTGCCAACACAAACAGCTGAGATAAATGATCTTTGGCTATGAAAGATAATTAATTTCAGGTGTAAACTGAATAGTTTTTCTTTTACGTACATTTTTTAGTTTCTGGGATGTCGCGACTCAGCCCAAGTTTCAGGTGTCAGAGCGGTGCACAACACCCCTACCCTTCTTTCTTTTATTATTAAATCCCTAATGACATCATTAGATGCTAACTTCACACCTTGTTTTGTAGAAGATAATAACTGACTTAATTTACTGATTTAATACTTGTGTCTATAAATGAACATTCTAAATGCTTCCTAGTGACACAGCGGTAAGCCTGCGGACTCACTTCGCTAAAAACCGGGTTTTGATACCCGTGGTGGGCAGGCAGAGCACACATAGCCCAATGTGTAGCTTTGTGCAGAATTCTAAACAAACACAGTCAAGAGACTATAAAGACAAGAAATGTGCTCTATTTCACTTTGTGTTCCCCTTCTCGGACATGATTTCAGAACAAAATAGCCTTTGTACATTGTTAGGCAGTTACCATACCAAAATGTTACCGTAATCCAGCCAGCCAAACTGTGGGTGAGGGATACTAACACAGCCACACATGTAATCCAGCCAGCCAAACTGTGGGTGAGGGATAATAACACAGCCACACATGTAATCCAGCAAGCCAAACTCTAGGTGAGTGATACTAACACAGCCACACATGTAATCCAGCAAGCCAAACTCTAGGTGAGTGATACTGACACAGCCACACATATATAATGGATTATCAGTTCAAACCAACAATGGATAATTAGTTCAAACCAACATTCTATATAAATGGAGATTCACTGTAATGAGTAAAAGACAATTGTTAGCATCATACCTATAATCTATACTCCCCCACTTGTAGAAAACTAATCTCTCTTTTTTTTACGATTTGCCATTGTCCAGTGTCCTCAAAATCAATATAACTCAGTGACAAGTGGTAAAACAAAATATAAGTAATAAATTCTTAGGTGAAGGCAAAGAAAAATGTATACTAATAGGTTAACTACCCTGTATCAAGTACCGACGAGGCCTTTCGTCAAACACCAGGGTTCTTCAGGCCGACTGCGATATAACACACATAGTAGTGGTTGAGTGCAATTTATATTATCAATTGTTTGAGAATAACTTTATTTCTAATATCAGTCTGCATAAGTTTAGGAGTTATTATAATAATAATTAGCTGAAGTTTATTGGTAAATTAAAAGTAATAAGGCTTATTTATATGTTCTTATCTAAATTGTCCCCCGCTAGTACAGCGGTAAGTCTATGAATTTACAACGTTAAAATTAGGGGTTCAATTCCCTTCGGTGGGCTCAGCAGATAGCCCGATATGGCTTTGCTATAAGAAAACACACACACATCTTAATTAGCTTACATAAGAATGTGTGTTTTTTTATAACAAAGCCACATCGGGCTATCTGCTGAGCCCACCGAGGGGAATCGAACCCCTGATTTCAGCGTTGAAAATCCGTAGACTTACCGCTGTACCAGCGGGGGCAAATTAAGATGACATGCCTTATGTTTGGTTTGTTTTGAATTTCGCGCAAATCTACTCGAGGACTATCTGCGCTAGCCATCCCTAATTTAGCAGTGTAAGACTAGAGAGAAGGCAGCTAGTCATTACCACCTTTTGGGCTACGCTGTTACTAACGAATAATAGGATTATAACATTATAACGCCTCTACGGCTGAAAGGACGAGCATGTTTGGTTTGAGGTGGATTTGAACCCGCGATCTTCGGATTACGAGTCGAGTGCCTTAACCACTTGGCCATGCCGCGCCTGTTTAGGTTGAAATCAAACCCTTTAAGATGAAGAAGTTATTTATCAAGTTTAAAATATTCGACAGTATATATGTTGTTGACAAAGTATGTTAGCAGTGGTCATTTCACACGGAAAGTCTGATAAGGCCTGATAACAACATATACGAAGACGGTTCAGCACTGATTCGACATTTTTTAAGCGGGTGTGGAGAATTTAGTCACCTCGTAACTAGTTGGTGAGTTTTGAGTTCCGAATGTTATGTAACTATATATCATAACAGTTGGTGAGTTTCGAATGTTATGTTTCAAATATCTGGTGCAAGTTTCAACAGAAGCATCGCTAAGCACTTGTACTCTGGGCTTGTGCCCCGAATCCCCAGTTGGTGCCTTGAAAATCACGATCACGCTGAAAATTCCCGTGCCTATGCGTAGCACTTTTAGGCATTCAGAAACACCTCCGAGTCTCAAATGTGGTTTTACATATTTATTGTGCAAATGTTTCTTACTTCAATTTTACTGATATACGACACTATGACTCACGTTTGCTCATTTATATATCTTGCTTTCTATATTTCTCACACAGTGTGCGTGTTCTGCACACTATATTTTCATTAGTGATCTGTGACCACCGAGTTCTTCTACATGTTAGGTATAACTTATGCTGTTTGTTTCGTTAATAAATAAACGTGGGTTGCATGTCAACATTTAACAGCACTATGTATGCAAAAACGGCTCGTTTGGGTTGAGAAAATATTTTACGTAGAAGAGCGAACAACGTTTCGACCTTCTTCGGTCATCGTCAGGTTCACAAAGAAAGAAAGAGGTAACTGACCGGAAGCTGACCACAGGTTTGGAAGGGGTTGTGTAACTGAGTGTCGGAATGTAGAGGGCGGTGTTAGATGTTTGAATATATAATTTTATTTTATTATATTTAATATAGGTATAAAGGCGTTCCTTTATATTGGTTTATTTTGGGTTTAAGTTGTTGTATAAGTAAGGCTTCTTTAATTTTGCGTTTGTTTATGTTTGTTTCTTTATTTAGTATTTGAGTGTTTTCTATGGTTATGTTGTGTTTATTTGACTTGCAGTGTTCGAAAACGTGTGAAGGTGACTTTTTATGTTCTTTGAATCCGATTTCCATTTTTCTACTTGTTTCTCCAATATAGAAGTCGTGGCAGTTATCACATTGTATTTTGTAAATAATGTTGGTGTGGTGTTTGTCAGTGTAGTTTTTGCACAGAATAGACCTCAGTTTTGTGCCTGGTTTTTGAATAAATTTGGTATTAATTGGAATGTCATATTTTGTTACTAGTTTTTGCCAAATGTTGGTTATATTTCTGCTAATGTCGGGAATATATGGTATGCAGCAGTATATGATTTCGTGATTTTTTGATTCGTGAGATATATTTACTTTTGTTGGTTGATTTTGCTTTCTGTCTAGGTGTGTGCGTATAATGTTTTCTACGGTTTGTGGGGGAAACTTATTGATGTTGATGAAGTATTGTTTTATTTTGTCTAATTCATCGTTAATTTTATCTGGTGAGCATAGTTTTATGGCTGTGTTTATTTGGTTTCTTAGTATGTTGAGTTTTTGTTTTGTTTCATGTGCTGAGTCCCAAGGAATGTATAGTCCAGTATGGGTGATTTTTCGGTGGATTTCTGTTTTGAATTGTGTGTCGGTTCTTGTAATTTTGAGGTTAAGAAATGATATTTGATTGCTTTCTTCCTGTTCACATGTGAAGTTAATATTGGGATGTATAGAATTAATGTGATTGAAAAAATTAAGTGTGTGTTCTGTAGATCTGAATCCCGCAACCATGTCATCTACATATCTGTACCAGTATAGTGGTGGATGTAATGCTGTGTTAATTGCTTGTGTTTCAACTTGTGTCATGTTATAAAAATATTGGCTAGAACTTGTGATACTGGGTTGCCCATGCTTAGGCCATTTGTTTGTATATAGCTGTGGTTGTTGAACATGAAGTTTGTCTTTATCGTGGTGAATTCTATGAAGGTTGCTAATTGGTTGCTGGGAACGTCCATAGTTGGGTTAGGGTCTCGGATATAGAGTTCTAAGGCTATCTTGTAGGCTTCAGTGGTTGGAACTTCTGTAAAGAGGGATATAGCATCGAAACTGACCATTAAGGCTTTATGATCAAGTTGATTTAGATTAAACTTGAAATTAAAAGAATCTTTGATGAATGAGCTGGCTGATGTTACATATTTGGAGAATGCCCATGCTATGTATTTACCAAGATTGTAATTAAACGATTCATATGTGGACATTATTGGTCGAAATGGACAATCTGGTTTATGAGGTTTGGGGATGCCGTATATTTGTGGTGTGCGTGAGTCGGTTTTACGTAGGTAGGAATAAAGTGTTTGTGAAATTGTGTTGGTTTTTTCCATTTTTAGTAGTAATTTGTTTAGTTGAGTCTCGTGTGTCTTTGTTGAATTTGTGTGTATTGGTTTAAATTTATTAGTGTCTGATAGGATATTCTTCATTTTTTGGATGTATTCATTCGTGTTCATTATGACTATAGCGTTACCTTTATCTGCTTTTAGAATTTTTATGTTTTTGTCTTGTTTTAGGTTTTTTAATGGAATTAATGTCTCTTTTTATAAGATTGTTTTTTAAGCTTTCTGTTTTGTGAAATTATGTTGATGGTTTTGTGAGAAAATTCGTTTAAGATGTTGTTTTTAGGTGTTTCCTGAAAATATAAATTTTTAATTTTACCTGGGAAGTAAAATTCCCTCTACATTCCGACACTCAGTTACACAACCCCCTCCAAACATGTGGTCAGCTTCCGGTCAGTTACCTCTTTCTTTCTTTGTGAACCTGACGGTGACCGAAGAAGGTCGAAACGTTGTTTCTATGTAAAATATTTTCTCAACCCAAACGAGCCGTTTTTGCATACATATTTCTCTACAAGTGGGTTTTCTCGACATCACTGATTATTTAACAGCACTGTGCTTACTTGGACAACCATTTTCAAACATTGTGTATATTCAAGATATTTTTAGCTCTGTTATAAGCTGACACAAATATATAACTGTAAATGAAAGTCTATCACTAGGGGGGCGTTAAATGTAGCCGGGTCAAAAGAAGTGTTTGGCACATATCTAGAACGTGACGACAGATGGCAAATTTCCAAAGATATTACTGAAATTTTGTAGCGAGCTGTAGTCTGGACTGAACTAGTTTTCCTTTGGAAGCACATGTAAGATTTATCACAGAGATAGAGGTGTATTTACATCAATACTTGTCCACAAACTTCACGACTGAGAAATATAGTATTTTAGGAGTTATTCAGTCTTTTAAAACATATAACAAATCAGGACATGTTAAAACTTTATAATGTGAAGATATATATATAATCCATGTTTAGTCCTTCATACGTTTTTCATATGATTCATTACAATTCAGAATGATATGCATATATCTATGTTTATGATTGTTACTTATTTGAAAATTTCTGATAATAGAGCTTCAAAAATTATAGAATGAAATTTAAAATGTGAGATCACCATTTACAACTGATTAGTGTGTGTCTTTTGTGTTTAACTTCATAGCAGATGAAGAAACGTTTTCCCTGTTGGTCGTAAGTTTAATTTTTGTAACGTACTCTTGGTCATTATAATTAGTTTAAAAGTAAAAAGGCATCTGTAACAATACACTCACACTCTTAGAGTATCCGGGTCTGTCAACTTCTGGTTGCTGCCGTGATGTGTTTTTTTGTTTTTGAATTTCGCGCAAAACTACTCGAGGGCTATTTGCGCTAGCCATCCCTAATTTAGCAGTGTAAGACTAGAGGGAAGGACGCTAGTCATCACCACTCTCCTCCAACCCTTGGGCTACTCTTTTACCAACGAATAGTGGGATTGACCGTCACATAATATTGCCCTCACGACTGAAAGGGCGAGCATGTTTTGTGCGACCAGGATTCGAATCCGCGACGCTTGGATAACAAGTCGAACGCCTTAACACACTTGGCCATGCCAGGCCGACATAATGTGTCTCCATCTATCCTATATAATCTTAGACCATTCTTTTTCTCCTATACCAACATCAAAGGCGACCTCTGCAACATTATCTTGCCATTTTTTCTGGTCATCCAAATGGTATCCTACGTTGTGACTTTTCAAAGTCTTGGGCAATAACAACTAAACAAAGGCAGATTGATAGAAACAGTAGGATCAGAATATTATGGCAGAAATTGTTCAAGTACTACATAAATCAGTTTAAATTCAAATTGTAATAATTTGCTATTATAAGTACCTATTATTTGTGTTAAATAAGTAGCCAGAATGAATGGTGCGATTTTCTGTAATTTATTAAAGCAGCAAATAACAGCCTTGTTAGGCATGCATGTATAATATGTACCTTCTCGCGCTTTTTAGTATATCGATCACGAATAGAGTAATGTCCACAGACTTACAATGCTAAAAACCAAGTTTAGATAACTGAGATTGGCACTGCGAAACGAAAATTGACAGTCGCTGCTTAGAATTAAGTCCAGTTTTTTTGTATAAATTATAATTTACTTCAGAAATGACGTAAAAGTGTTTTTGAAAATCGATTGGGCTTATATATCCATTAAATGACGTTGTGCAATTATACTGATAACAGGTCCAGCAAGGCTGGGTGGTTAAAGCACTCGACTCGTAATACGAGGGTCGCAGGTTGGAACCTGCATTACACCAAACATGCTCGCCATTTCACCCGTGGGGGCGTTATAATGTGACGGTTAATCCTACTATTCGTTGGTAAAAGAGTAGACCAAAAGTTAGCGGTGGGTGATGATGACTATCTGCGTTTCCTATAATCTTATACTGCTAAATTAGGGACGTCAAGCGCAGATAACCCTCGTGTAGCTTTGAGCGATATTCAAAACAAACCAATCCTTTGAAACTTACCCGAAAATCGTTTTAGAAAGCACTAAAGTGCTCGAAAGAGAAAATGAATTACAATCATTTATATAATGTAATGCCTGCCGGATATGATATATTCTTTAAAGATATTAATTTAAACTTTGAATTTCGAGCACAGTTCTGTAACTGCTGACATTTGATATTTATTCTTAGTCCGATTAAATTAAGTTACATAATACATACATAATAAAAAGAGACATAAGTGCAATGTTCTGATTAAGAAACTGCGAAATTCATGTAACCCTACTATGAATACATTAAGCATTCTTGGTAGGTTTAAAACATAAGAGGTATTGTGAAATAAACGTAGGAAGTAAGTTTAGGACGTTTTAGCAGAAAGAACTATTTATAACATTCTCTGTTACTTTTGGACGACACTGCATGATCTCTGGTGTCGTGAAACATTTTACAAACCGAATGATGACTCAAGAACGACAGAAATAGAAATCATTCTAGAAAACTTTAACTTAATAGCTCTTTTAAAGAAACACAATTTTTCAACATATGTATTCAAGTTTATTATCTAGAAACATAAGTAAGAAAACTCCAAAATATTATAAGATGCCCTTAGAATTTGTAGACATATTTCAAAAGTTGCGTTTTTTTAAAAAACCAATTCCGAAAATATATTTTAAAAACATTAAAGTTCTTGAAAGAGAGGAAAAGAAATATTTTGTTTCTCTCCAGGGTTTTAGAAAGTCAAGATGCTGTGTAAATACATGTTAAATTTCTACACTTTTCATAGTTGTGGTTTTCTCTTGAAAATTATTCCAAACATTCACGTAAAAAACACACTGAAATCAAAAGCATCGCTAGGCACTGGCCATCAGGGCTTATGTCTCACTTTTGTTTCGTGTTGCCTAGAATCTTCAGTTGGTGTCTTGGAAAAGTAGAAGAGAAAATCAGAATTAATACATAACACGTCATAATGTTTAAGAACAAGGGACCTAGTGGTCCATATTAGCTGTTTCATATTGTAAACTAAACTACAACTATTAAATAAATTAAAAAAAACAAAAGTTTTAAAGCCAGCCCTTATTATCAATATAGTTATCTCGCTTTCTCCTAAACTCACTTTAATTTACTGCTTGCACAACTTCCAAAAGCAACCCATTCCAAAAGCCAACCACTGTTAGAAAAATAAAATTGTTTTAGCTAAAGATCGTTCCTAACTTGCCAACATTTGTATTTGTGCGCCTAGTCCTACTGTTCATACTGATCATTATGGGGAAAAAAATGATGAACCAACATTATCATTTCCCTTTACAATCTTTTAAACCTCATTCAGATTCACTCTAACTCTTTCTTTTTCAAGGGAAAACAATTTTAGAGATCTTAACCTCTTCTCATATGACAACCAATCACCTTCTTTTAAACCCATTTACAACAGTTAAATGTATTTCCTAGGATAACGAGCCCAAGACTGAACAACATTTTCTAAATGTGGCCTAGCCAATAACCTGTACAATGAAATTATAATTTATTTAGACTCGTATTCAATATTTCTGTAGATACAACTTAAAATCCTATTTGCAACAGCGTCTCAAAATAACTTATCTGCTAAATTCACAACATTATGTACAGGTGGTTGAGAAAAAAATGCGGCCACCCTTGAAACTGTTGTTAATTTGTTATATCGTTTTTTAGATAACATAAAAATATATATAAAAACTTCACGTTTCTAGAATGCAGTCGAAGAGATATGCTCAAATATGATCTTAAATTCTAATTCGAACACTGTTACATTTTGTCATAAAAATGTGTGAACATGCTGTAGTTTCTAAGATCATCTTATTCCAATTGGCCTAGAAAATTATCAAACAAGTTTCTCTGCAGAAATCGAACATAAAAATAACACAAACCAGTTTCACAAGTTAATATTTAGTTGGAATTCTCTTGGGTTTCAGTACTGCGTGTTATCGATGTGACATGATTTCAATGAGTTTATGTAGATATTCCTGATTGATTGACTACCTCATAAAGTTCGTCTGCCAAGTATGGTTTTTGATCTTTCATTAATCAGATTAACTCAGTCCATAAATTTTTCTGCCGGATTAATGTCTGGTGATTGATCTGGCCATTACATAATGTTAATTCTCATATTACTAAGATATCTGGCAATGACTCCACAGTTGCGGAGAAACTTGTTTGATCATTTTGTAGGCTAATAATCTTCACAAACTCATTAAAAACATGAGAAGCAACAATGAAATCAATTCTAACTAGTATGTTGGAACGTGTAAAAACTAATACATGGAATAACTTATTAAAAAATACACATAGCTAAAAATTAACATTCTTTTACATTATATTAAATTGGTTACTATAGAAAGTAAGAAAATATTGTAGAATTATATACACATACATCTAACTGCTTATATAGCTTAAGATATCTATCTGTTCATCATTCATAAATTATTTTTTCTGCTTGTTGGATAATAATTCATTACTTATATTCCACACTATCACAGCTACTTTACAAAGTAAGACAAACATTTGTGAAATCTACCTGAAAATACTGGATGTTTAAATTTCCGATTGCGCGAATAATGATACGCACTTTAATCTTTTTGCTTCTACTTCAGAAATACATCTAAATTTGTTGCCATTGGTTGTATGTATACACACTAATTTTAGATAAGTTTTACATACTTACAAGTGCACAGGGCCATTACCTAAAACAATCTGTAAGAAAAAAGGTATAACAGTTTTAATATTCTCAGTTTTACAATTGTTTGGTTTGTTTTAATTTCGCGCAAAACCACACGTGGGAAGGCAGCTAGTCATCACCACTCACCGCCAGCGCTTGGGCTACTCTGTTACCAACGCCTAGTGGGATTGACTGAACATTATAACGCCCCCACGGCTGAAAGGGCGAGCATAGTAAGTTATATGGGGATTCGAACTCGCAACCTTCGGATTACGAGTCGAGTGCTTTAACCACCTAGCCATGTCGGGCATTTTACAATGGTAACTGACGGGGGCAACCTATATATTTAAATGCATTACATATTTCTTTAAGTACAATGTGTAAATAGTCAATATGGATACTGTTGGCTAAGCATTTTTTTTTACGTTTTTACGTATCATATTATATTGCCATATTTGTATTGTACAAATACATTACCTTATTTAATATAACTTTTAATCTTCTGTTAAATTCGCCTACATCTATCATTACTAATTATTTGCTTTAATGTATATTCTGTATATAAAGTTTTTTATAATATCTACTTTGTATCACACTTGATCTCTGTAATTGTAAAAGTCGAAAGTTAAATAGAAAACTGCCCAAATTTCCTTCCATTCATTCTTATTAACATTTACTAAATTTTATACAGGAAAACCATGTCAAGAGTGAAGACCCTGACAGACATGGGTGATGGCTCTGTAAGTAACCATGCTCCTACGTCACCTGATCCTACTAAGTTGCTAAATAGTCCAATATCTTTAGATTTTGATCCTTTGCGCTTTGAATTCAAGGATGATGATTTTGAAAGCTTTACCACCAATGGAACTGCAGGTGATCAGGGAGAACAGGAGGTTCAAAAAAATTACACAGATCAGTTCGATTTAAAGATCATAATGAACATGATCTGAACACACAGAATACATTAGCTGAAACTCACAATAGGTTACAACTTTCAGCTATTGAGTCCAAAGGGAATTTATTACTTGAAAACAGAGATGAATGTGATTCATCAGGTGATGAACAAAAATTCTTCATCTCTGGATCAGGTTTGGAATATGATCTTGACTTACCAGACTCACATTCAAATGTGACTAAAACTAAACATTTTCAAAAAGAGTCAATAACTAAAACGTATCCTGAAGGCTGGCTTACGGTGCAAAGAACAGAAGATATGATTCAATGTGCAGACTTTGAAAATAAAGATGTTAAGTCACTTATTGAAACTGATACAATCACTAACACTGAACCAGATGATTCTCTGGTCAACACTATCTTAAGAACTACTGCAAAAACCACTAATTGCATGATTGAAGATAATTATTATACACAGGATGCTGAAAAACATTTACTCACACATAATAACATTGATAGTAAAGAATACAGAGTATTAAACTTATATGAAAATTGCCGTAGTGTTGAACAGAACACATCAGTAGGTCTATATAACGAATCATGTCCACATGAACATAAAGTTATGAGATTAACAGAAGACTTAGAATTTGATAAGAATAATTTTAAGCATGCAAGCGACACAAATGACATATCATTGATGAAGGAAACAGAAAACAAGGACTATAATTCATACTTAAATAACAAAACAGATAATCAGCATGATATAACTGAAAGAGAAGTAGAAATTGAAGATGATAAGAACCCAAAAGAAGTAAAATTAGATGACGATGTAACACCAAGTAAAGTAGAGATTGAACATGATGTGATCCCAAAAGATATTGAATTAGATGATAATGTTACACCAAGGACCGAAGAGACTGAACATAATGTGATCCCAAAAGATATTGAATTAGATGATGATGTAACACCAAGGACAGTAGAGATTGAACATGATGTGATCCCAAAAGATATTGAATTAGATGATAATGTTACACCAAGGACCGAAGAGACTGAACATAATGTGATCCCAAAAGTAGAATTAGATGATGATGTTGCACCAAGGACAGTAGAGATTGAACATGATGTGATCCCAAAAGAAGTAGAGATTAAGTATGATGTGGTTCTAAGAGATGCAGTGATAGAAAATGATGTACTCCCAGATAACGGGAAAATAGAATGCAACGTAATATCAGATGAAGCAGAGACCGATTGTGATGAGATGTCAAAATATACAGAGATTATAGAACAAAAGAAACTTTGTTCTGATAACATCCAAGATGAAAAAATTGTAAAACCTAACAACATCCCCAACTTGGTGCATGAAGATAGAGTATCCAAGGAGCATGATGTAGTGCATGGACAGCATGTAAAGTCAGGTTCCCC